>NC_058081.1:231747133-232077819 GCF_014858855.1 Bufo gargarizans | reverse complement strand
GATGATCTAGTCTGATGCATCAGGCATTGGTGGGTGCAAATCCTGGCTGATCCATGCCTGATTCATCTTGACAAAAGTCAGTCTCTCCACATTTTGGGTGGACAGGCGAGTTCTTCTTGGTGTAACTATGGCCCCTGCCACACTAAACACCCGCTCCGACGCTACACTACTAACTGGGCAGGACAGATTTTCCAGGGAAAAATTTTCCAGTTGCGGCCACAAATCCAGTTTAGCTGCCTAGTAGTCCAGCAGATCTTCAATGTGGGGTGGCAGAGTGCTGTTCAAGTTTTCCACCACCTGCTGGTTCAGGTCCTGCTCCAGGTCTAGCTGCTGCTAGTGAGTAGTTTCTTCATTAGGCAGGTGAAGAAAACTATCAGACGGTCAGTGGATAACAATTTTACTGTAGGCCAGTACAGGCCGCAAAAATTAGGTATTCACCTGACAGAAAAGAACAAGTGATTATGTGGCTGGAGATACATTAGGCGGTCAGTGGATAACAATTTTACTGTAGGCCAGTACAGGCCCCTCAAAAATTAGGCATTCATCTGACAGAAAAGAACATGTGATTATGTGGCTGGAGGTACATTAGGCGGTCACTGAATAACAATTTTACAGTAGGCCAGTGGAGTACAGGCCCCAAAAATAAAGTATTCACCTGACAGAAAATAACAAGTGATTATGTGGCTGGAGGTACATTAGGTGGTCACTGAATAACAATTTTACTGTAGGCCAGTGAAGTACAGACCCCAAAAAGTAGGCACACCTGACAGAAAAGCACAAGTGATTATGCGGTTAGAGGAATTATCTCATACCCGAAGTGACCAACACATCTTCAAACCGCCCTCTTTTTGCAGGCGCAGTAGGATTGGTACCTGCACTTGTTTCGCTATGGATGGAAATTCCTCTGCCAGCGCTCGCAACAGCAGAATACAGCATCTCTCGCAGCAAGGCTTGGAAATGCTGAATTCTGCCACCCCTCTGTGATGCTGATAAAATGTCCGACATTTTGTATTTGTACCAGGGGTAAGTACGTTGCCCCCCAGTAATGGTCCTTGCCCTTTATGATTTTTATACGTGGGTCTCTTTTCAAACACTGGCGCATGCTACTGGTGTTTCTGTAAACTACAGAATCAGGGCCATAAATATTGAGTTTTGTTTCGCTGTTAACCCTTGCTTTGTAAAAGTAAAAAAAAATATTAAAATTAAAAATCTGCCAAAAAGTGAAATTCTGAAATTGTATCTCTATTTTCCATTAATTCTTGTGGAACACCTAAAGGGTTAACGACGTTTTTAAAATCAGTTTTGAATACCTTGAGGGGTGTAGTTTCTTAGATGGGGTCACTTTTATGGAGTTTCTACTTTAAGGGTGCATCAGGGGGGCTTCAAATGGGACATGGTGTTAAAAAAAACTGTCCAGCAAAATCTGCCTTCCAAAAACCGTATGGCATTCCTTTCCTTCTGCGCCCTGCCGTGTGCCCGTACAGCGGTTTACGACCACATATGGGGTGTTTCTGTAAACTACAGAATTAGGGTCATAAATATTGAGTTTGGTTTGGCTGTTAACCCTTGCTTTGTAACTGAAAAAAAAAATATTAAAATGGAAAATCTGCAAAAAAAGTGAAATTTTGAAATTGTATCTCTATTTTCCAGTGTTAATAAAGTTTGTAAAATCAGTTTTGAATACCTTGAGGGGTGTAGTTTCTAGAATGGGGTCATTTTTGCGTGGTTTCTATTATGTAAGCCTTGCAAAAGTGACTTCAGACCTGAGCTGGTCCCTAAAAATCGGGTTTTTGAAAATTTCTGAAAAATTTCAAGATTTGCTTCTAAACTTCTAAGCCTTGTAACATCCCCAAAAAATAAAATATCATTCCCAAAATGATCCAAACATGAAGTAGACATATGGGGAATGTAAAGTTATAACTAATTTTGTAGGTATTACTATGTATTATAGAAGTAGAGAAATTGAAACTTGGAAATTTGCAATTTTTAAAAAAAAATTGCTAAATTTGGTATTTTTTTACAAATAAAAATGATTTTTTTTTTTTACTTCATTTTACCAGTTTCATGAAGTACAATATGTGACGAAAAAACTATCTCAGAATGACCTGGATAAGTCAAAGAGTTTTAAAGTTATCACCACTTAAAGTGACACTGGTCAGATTTGCAAAAAATGGCCTGGTCCTTAAGGTAAAATAAGGCTGTGTCCTTAAGGAGTTAAAGTAAATGACATTAATGCTTATAAAAATGTGTAGAAATCTGAGTCTCAGTCCTTTTTCTAAAATGTGTCCCCTCATATCCCTTGGTTGAACTTCATCTATTTATGTATTTTTTCAACTGTAACTACGTAACTACAGTATGTAATATCACTGTACCATGCTCCATTCAGATTTCCCTCAACCCTATTAAGTTCTCCTATGCCAGCCTCTGAAAAAACAACTTCCACCGCCATGCTGTACTATAGGAATGGTAATAGGCTGGCAAGGAGCAGGACTTTATTTCCTCCAGACATGATGCTTAGAATTGAGGCCAAAAAGTTCGGTCTTTGTTTCATCAGACCAGAGAATCATGTTTCTCACAGTCTGAAAGTCCTTCAGGTGCTTTTTCACAAACTCCAGGTGGGCTTTCATGTTTCTTGGTGGAATGCTGAAGTGGTGGTTGACCTTCTGTAAGTTTTCACCATCCGCACAAAAGATCTTTGAAGCTCAGCCAGCCTATTGGGTCCTTGGCCACCTCTGTTACCAAGGACCTTTTCCCTTAATTAATTAGTTTGGTGGGGCAGCCAGCTCCAGCAAGAGCCCTCAATGTTTCAAACGACTGCCATTAAATAATTATGGTGGCCACTGTACTCTTGGGGAATTTTTTTGTAATCTTCTCCAGATTTGTGCCTCCATACAACCTATCTCTGAGCTCTACAGGCAGTTCTTTCCTCCTTATGGCTTGGTTTTTGCTCTGATATACATTGTGAGCTATGAGACTTTATATAGGCAACATTTGTCTTTCCTAATCATGTCCAATGAACTAAATTTACCACAATTAGACTCCAATCACAGTGTAGAAATGTGTCAAAGATTGTCAAGAGAAATGGGAGGCCCCCAGATCTAAATTTCAAGTGTCATAGCATATAGTGGAGATACTTCCGTCCATGCAAAACGTTAGCTTTTCTTTTTTAATACATTCGCTAAAATATATAAAATTCTGCTTTCACTTTGTGATTATGGGTTGTTGAGTGCAGATTGATGGGGAGAACTTAACTTTTTTTAATGTTAGCTTTCCAGCTTCAGGTAAAGCCTAGACCGACAGGTGTCTAACTACATCGGATTAATAGCCGATGTGGACACTCTGAGAAGCGAAGAACCCCTTGACTACTGGGTGTGCAGGCTTGACCTGTGGCTACCCCATCAGATTACTTGAAGACGAACTGACCCTAGCCCAACAAACTCATTCATGCTCCTCCAGACCTGTAGCTTCCTCACGTATTCCTTTCATAACAACCTACCATCCTTTTGCATCAAAGATCCAAAATATAATTAAAAAACATTGGTCCATATTAGCACGGTCATATCCCAAAGTATCCGAGTTCAGTAACCCAATCCGTATGTGCTATAAACGTCCCACCAATCTCAAAGACAAATTAGTACAGGCTGATGTGGGCTCATCCCTACCACAAATACGACAAACCACTCTGGCCCCCCGCAAGACAGGCACCTACCCATGCTTACATTGTGCCCAGTGCACCAATGTCATGAAGGGAAATAGGATTACACATCCCCACTCAGGCAAAATCTACCAAGCAAAAGATTTTTATACTTGCAACTCATCCTTTGTAGTGTATCTTATTAAATGCCCATGTGGCCTTGCATATGTAGGCGAAACGACCCAATGCGTACGTGACCGTATATCCAAACATAAGTCCGACATCCGATGCAATAGAACTGAACTCCCGGTCCCACATCATTTTATATCAAATAAACATCAGATCAACCAGCTTCAATTCCAGGTGCTAGAATATGTGCCACAAAGCCGACGCGGAGGCAATAGAATCGCTCGTCTCAAAGAACGGGAATCCTTCTGGATCTTCGAGTTAAAGACTCTTTTCCCCCATGGAATGAACAGGGATTTTGATTTCAGGATTTAACTTAACCTATAAACAACTTTCTGTAAGGAATCAAAGAAAACCATATTCCTTGGATTTGACGTTTCATATGTTCTTTTCCATAAACTCAGCACCCATACGAACAAATAGACTATAACGCAATAAGTCTATTAGGATATCCATTTGTATGCTGTTAATAATTATTTGTTTAGAAAATTGTATATTCTATAAATTTAACTTTCTTTTCTCCTATTTCCACAGACAAAATGACCCCCATAGTCTCAACAACACAGGTAGTATATTATCATAGAGTGTAGTATATTATCGTAGTATATTATCATAGAGTGTTATTTATTAGTTGCCATAATAGACTTTCATATATAGTATACATCTTGGAGCCGATTATATTGTACATTCAACATATACAGTACATCATATAGTATCCAGTACTGTAGCGATTCTCATAGATACGTTCCTCTATCTCCCAGCGCATGCGCAATACAAAGCGAGCCCTGGCTCTATCTAACCTGTGAATACGAATCACTACGCATGCGCGAGTGACGCCACTGTCCTCGCGATATCTCGGCAAAAGCAGAGAGACGCCGGCGCCTGCGCAAATCTCCCCTATCTCCCTATTTAAACTCGCTACCAGCACGGACACACCAGGTCCTCCCTGATACCTCCGGTCTCCTGCACTAAGGTCTGTCTTCATCACATGTCTTATTATGTTATATTATTATGCCAGACGCACTACTTGTAGCGGTTCTCTATATATATCTATATATGCTTAATATTAGTGTTCTCCTGGATCCACTATACTTTGTTTTGTCGTTGATCCCCATTACCTATCTGTGTGAATCCTGACTATAAGGTATACCATCATCCAGCTACATTGATATGGCCCTCACAAGGTATATCAATGTATAGCTACATTAATATGGCTCTCATCAGCTCCAAGCTTATCCAGTAGACATGTTTGCACTGTTCCCCAGAATCTATATTTAATGTCAAACCCAGGACATTTATATATTTGCAAGTCTTCTTGATATGATTATTCTGTGAGCTTTCTTCATAGGCTAATCAATGACCATACTCTGTGACCACACAAGTATGATTTTGCTTTAACCAATATCGTCGATTGCAGTATTAGAATAACTTGTACTTACATACTCTATGACCCTTTTATGTACAGGTCTCTATATAATTCTTACAACGAAGACACAGACAACTCCTACGTCCTGCCAAGCATTATCCAGCCTGCCTCATATGGCGCACTTAATTCATTTATTCTACTGTCTCTTTATGATAGACATCTATTGAAGTTGTAATACTTTTTCTATTATTTTGTTTTGACAATTTCTGTACCAATTATTGTCCATTAATATTGTACCTATGAGGTACTAAAAAAAATGTTGTACCTATATATTTTTCAGGCCGTGATCAAGGTCTTAAACAGACCGAAACGTTGGCCAGTGTACCTATAAAAAGATCCATTTGGGATGGACAATAAATAAAAAAGAATCTTATCTTGCAATATTTCGAGTGCCGTGGTTTATATGAGTATACTCTGATAGACCCCTTCCACTGAGCACCGACTACCATCAAGAGGAGTGCCATCCACTACAATCATTACATGTTGGATCCTTTTCCTGTGTGATTGCGCACCCTCCAGATGTCGTCATCAACCTTCTCATACGAAAATTCTACTGCAGAGGAAATAGTATCACAAGTGCATACGTCCAGCAACTTCCTACATATACTACCCAGCGAATTCCGGTCTCGGGACTGGGAACGGGAGTCTAAGAGACTTATTGCTACGGAATTGCACTGTACTACCTTGGCAGAATACTTCAAACAGAAGAAAATTCTGAGAGGCCTTCGGGTCCATCTTCGTCCAACTCTTTTTCCTAATAATAAGGAATACTGCAATAAATTTGAATCTATTATTAATAAATGCTCTTTAGACATTATTGTCTTAAGCATAGAGTTCCTACAGAAATCAATTATCGAGTCCAAAGAAAAATTAACAGCAATTGAAACACAACTGACCTCCACAATTCCAGCAGAAGAGTGGGCCGACCTTAAACAGAAGACCGAACGAATTCTCAACGATCATCAAAAATACCTTGAAACGACCAAACGCAACAAGTTTTTCCGCGATTCGGAGGATTATCAACTACAGAGAGTGTACAGATGGCAGTGGCAAAGCTCCTCGACGGCCAACGATTACTCCACCTTCACCGGCTATGCTTCATCCTCCTCAGGGAGCGAACGATCAACTGGTTACCGAAATCAACGGTTTTTTCACAGGCGCGGGTATCGCCCAGGAAGAAGAAGACCGGCCGCATACGCCGAGGAAGGGGAAGACACCAGTCGAAACTCAACCGGGATACAGACACGTTCACAGGTACAGATATAGTAGTTAACATCTCATCCCGTACACTATCCCCTGCAGAACTAAATATATTATCTAAAGGACTCTCCTTTTGTCCGTCTGGCCCCGTCCACTCATTTTCCCTGGAACAAGACCTACAAAGGTTTTACAGATCCATTAGATTAAAGGCACACTTCGAACAGCAACCACCAGGGCAGACATTCCAAACACTTACTCCAGTCTCAGACTTATCCATCAAATCCCTTAATTTAAAAAATAAAAGTACATTCATGCCCCCTAAAAATTATCACGCAGCAGAGGCCTTCATTGATCTGGTCCGAAAAGACATAGACAATACCCTAAAAGAATTAAAAGACAAACCCATGTATACACCCCATAATTTGAAAAGCGAAGAACGAATTGCCCTTAACATATTAAGGGAGGACAAAAGTATAACGATAAAACCAGCTGACAAAGGCGGAGCCATCGTGGTTATGGACACCACAAATTACGTTAGAGAGATAAAACGACAACTATCAGACACTACAACCTATTCTAAAGTACCTTTTAATCCCATTTTTCGTATTAAAAAAGAAATTATCTCTGTACTCGATGACCATCTCCAACAAGGGATAATTGATAAACCGACCTATACTTTTCTTCTCAATGAACATCCAGTCACTCCTGTTCTCTACACACTGCCCAAGATACATAAAAACTTAACAGATCCTCCTGGCAGACCCATAGTAGCATCCACCAACTCCATTCTCTCTCCAATCTCTATCTTTCTAGAAAAAATACTCACACCACTAATCAAAAACACCTGCTCCTTTCTACTTGACACAACTCACTTTCTATCAACCATTTCCACATTAGAAAACATACCCGATAATAGCCTATTAGTGACACTAGACGTAAACAGTCTCTATACTTCCATCACCCATGAAAGAGGAATTTCAGCCGTCTCCAGCCTTCTTTCAACCTCCAACTACACATCTAGTGCACAAACCTTTTGTCTCACACTTCTGAGACTAGTTCTACATAACAATTATTTCATGTTTGGGGATGAATTCTATATACAGAAACGGGGGACAGCAATGGGTGCTAACGTAGCGCCACCCTACGCAAATGCCTTTATGGCAAAATTTGAGGAAGATTATGTCTACTCTAACTCTCTTTTTCAACAATTTGCACTAACTTGGCATCGATATATCGATGACATTTTCTGTATCTGGACCGGCGATAGTGACTCACTCTCACAGTTTATTGACCACATTAACCAACAAGATCAGGATCTTTCTTTTACCTCTCATACGGACTCAAACAGGATAAGCTTTCTAGACACATTGGTAGTTAGGACTCCAACCGGCTCATTAACCACTGATCTTTTCCGAAAACCCACTGACCGTAACACACTGCTTCATTATTCCAGTTGTCACCCTCGCAATACCAAGCAATCCTTACCACGATCTCAGTTTACACGAGTAACTAGAATAGTAGCCGACCCCTCACTCTGCAAACAACGCCTTAAAGAAATGGCAAGCAAATTCACGGATAGAGGCTACCCCATCAGATTACTTGAAGACGAACTGACCCTAGCCCAACAAACTCATTCATGCTCCTCCAGACCTGTAGCTTCCTCACGTATTCCTTTCATAACAACCTACCATCCTTTTGCATCAAAGATCCAAAATATAATTAAAAAACATTGGTCCATATTAGCACGGTCATATCCCAAAGTATCCGAGTTCAGTAACCCAATCCGTATGTGCTATAAACGTCCCACCAATCTCAAAGACAAATTAGTACAGGCTGATGTGGGCTCATCCCTACCACAAATACGACAAACCACTCTGGCCCCCCGCAAGACGGGCACCTACCCATGCTTACATTGTGCCCAGTGCACCAATGTCATGAAGGGAAATAGGATTACACATCCCCACTCAGGCAAAATCTACCAAGCAAAAGATTTTTATACTTGCAACTCATCCTTTGTAGTGTATCTTATTAAATGCCCATGTGGCCTTGCATATGTAGGCGAAACGACCCAATGCGTACGTGACCGTATATCCAAACATAAGTCCGACATCCGATGCAATAGAACTGAACTCCCGGTCCCACATCATTTTATATCAAATAAACATCAGATCAACCAGCTTCAATTCCAGGTGCTATAATATGTGCCACAAAGCCGACGCGGAGGCAATAGAATCGCTCGTCTCAAAGAACGGGAATCCTTCTGGATCTTCGAGTTAAAGACTCTTTTCCCCCATGGAATGAACAGGGATTTTGATTTCAGGATTTAACTTAACCTATAAACAACTTTCTGTAAGGAATCAAAGAAAGCCATATTCCTTGGATTTGACGTTTCATATGTTCTTTTCCATAAACTCAGCACCCATACGAACAAATAGACTATAACGCAATAAGTCTATTAGGATATCCATTTGTATGCTGTTATAATTATTTGTTTAGAAAATTGTATATTCTATAAATTTAACTTTCTTTTCTCCTATTTCCACAGACAAAATGACCCCCATAGTCTCAACAACACAGGTAGTATATTATCATAGAGTGTAGTATATTATCGTAGTATATTATCATAGTGTTATTTATTAGTTGCCATAATAGACTTTCATATATAGTATACATCTTGGAGCCGATTATATTGTACATTCAACATATACAGTACATCATATAGTATCCAGTACTGTAGCGATTCTCATAGATACGTTCCTCTATCTCCCAGTGCATGCGCAATACAAAGCGAGCCCTGGCTCTATCTAACCTGTGAATACGAATCACTACGCATGCGCGAGTGACGTCACTGTCCTCGCGATATCTCGGCAAAAGCAGAGAGACGCCGGCGCCTGCGCAAATCTCCCCTATCTCCCTATTTAAACTCGCTACCAGCACGGACACACCAGGTCCTCCCTGATACCTCCGGTCTCCTGCACTAAGGTCTGTCTTCATCACATGTCTTATTATGTTATATTATTATGCCAGACGCACTACTTGTAGCGGTTCTCTATATATATCTATATATGCTTAATATTAGTGTTCTCCTGGATCCACTATACTTTGTTTTGTCGTTGATCCCCATTACCTATCTGTGTGAATCCTGACTATAAGGTATACCATCATGCAGCTACATTGATATGGCCCTCACAAGGTATATCAATGTATAGCTACATTAATATGGCTCTCATCAGCTCCAAGCTTATCCAGTAGACATGTTTGCACTGTTCCCCAGAATCTATATTTAATGTCAAACCCAGGACATTTATATATTTGCAAGTCTTCTTGATATGATTATTCTGTGAGCTTTCTTCATAGGCTAATCAATGACCATACTCTGTGACCACACAAGTATGATTTTGCTTTAACCAATATCGTCGATTGCAGTATTAGAATAACTTGTACTTACATACTCTATGACCCTTTTATGTACAGGTCTCTATATAATTCTTACAACGAAGACACAGACAACTCCTACGTCCTGCCAAGCATTATCCAGCCTGCCTCATATGGCGCACTTAATTCATTTATTCTACTGTCTCTTTATGATAGACATCTATTGAAGTTGTAATACTTTTTCTATTATTTTGTTTTGACAATTTCTGTACCAATTATTGTCCATTAATATTGTACCTATGAGGTACTAAAAAAATGTTGTACCTATATATTTTTCAGGCCGTGATCAAGGTCTTAAACAGACCGAAACGTTGGCCAGTGTACCTATAAAAAGATCCATTTGGGATGGACAATAAATAAAAAAGAATCTTATCTTGCAATATTTCGAGTGCCGTGGTTTATATGAGTATACTCTGACCTGTGGCTAGAGCTGGCACAATTTGCCATGGAACTCTTGGCTTGTGTCATGGAACCATGAACCAGACGTACAACAAGAGATAAGTGGAAAATAAGAAGGTTTTATTGAAGAGCAAGCCGTAGCAAAGTCCGAACGGATGGCTAAACCGAAGCAGGGTCTTGCGGAGACAGAGGTCAGGAACCAGAAGGGTAGTCAGACGAAGCCAGGAACAGGAACCAACGGGGTAGTCAGACGAAGCCGGAATCAGGAACCAACGGGGTAGTCAGACGAAGCCGGAATCAGGAACCAACGGGGTAGTCAGACGAGGCCAGGATCAGGAACCAGAAGCAGCAGCAGTCTTGGAAGCATGTGAACACAGGAGGACCAAGCAAGGAACTGAAGCCACAGACCTCCTATATATATGAGCTAGGCATCCAGCTCCTCCCAGTGGGAAGGAGGAGCCGCAGGGTGGGAGGCTACAAGAAAACCCAGAAACCAAGATGGCCGCCAGCACATGTCAAACGAAGGGAACAGCAAGGAGGTAAGACCATGACAGTACCTCCCCCTCAAGGGCCCCTCCTCCGCGGAGTAAGGAACGGTTTCTGAGGGAAGCGTGCGTGGAAGGCTCGGAGCAAGACAGGAGCATGGACATCTGCGGAGGGAACCCAGGAACGCTCCTCTGGACCATAACCACGCCAATGGACCAAAAACTGCACCCGGCCGCGGACCAGGCGTGAGTCCAGGATATTGCTCACCTCATATTCCTCACGATTGCCCACTTGGACCGGACGAGGCCGAGGAATCGAGGAAGTGAAACGATTACACACCAGTGGCTTCAACAGGGAGACATGAAACACGTTGGAGATCCGCATGCCAGGAGGAAGCGCAAGGGCATAGGCTACCGGGTTTACCCTGCGAAGCACTCGGAAGGGACCAACAAAGCAAGGCGCCAGCTTGGGAGTGGGCACTCGAAGGTTGAGGTTGCGGGTGGACAACCATACGCGGTCTCCGACCTGGTAGGAAGGAGCGGGCGCTCGTCTGCGATCAGCCTGGAGTTTCTGGCACTGCGCAGAGACCTCAAGGGACCTCTGGATCTGTACCCAAGAAGCACGTAGGACGGAAAGGTGATCCTCCACAGCCGGAATATCCTGGGGAGAGAATACCTCCGGTAACACGGCAGGTTGGAACCCATAATTGGCCATGAAGGGAGACGTCCCAGAGGAAGAGTTCACCGCCGTGTTCCTGGCAAACTCAGCCCAAGGCAGGAGGTCAACCCAATTGTCTTGGTGATCGGAGACATAGCAACGAAGGAATTGCTCCAAGGCCTGATTGGATCGTTCTGCGGCCCCATTGGACTGAGGGTGGTAGGCCGAGGAGAAAGAGAGATGAATCCCCAACTGGGAGCAAAAGGCGCGCCAGAACCTGGACACAAACTGACTCCCCCGATCCGACACAATCTCCTTGGGCAAACAGTGCAACCGGAAGACCTCCCTGGCAAAAATCGAGGCCAACTCTTGTGCAGAGGGTAACTTCTTGAGAGGAACACAGTGGCACATTTTGGAAAACCGATCCACAATCATGAGAATGACCGTATGGCCTCGGGATGCAGGGAGGTCCACAATGAAATCCATCCCCAGGTGTGACCATGGACGCTCCCCGGTGGCTATGGGTTGCAAAAGGCCCAACGGAAGGTGCCGAGGGGACTTACTCTGGGCACAAACGGAGCATGCCGCTACATATGCGGCGATGTCGGAACGTAGAGAAGGCCACCAGAACAGACGTGAAACCGCCCAGGACAGCTGATTCTTTCCAGGGTGCCCCGCGGCCTTGGAGTTATGGTAGGTTCGCAACAACCGAGTGCGCAACTCCTCAGGCACAAAACATCTGCCGTTGGGTCTCCCAGAGGGAGCACCAGATTGAGCCGCCAAAATCTGCTCACCCAGAGGAGAAGTCAGGCTGGTGCGAATAGCGGCCAGGATCTGATTCGGGGGTATGACCGTAGTCGGAATCGACTCCTCCCCGGACAGCTCGGAGTACTGCCGTGATAAGGCATCCGCTCTGATGTTCTTGGAGCCGGGTAGGTAGGAGACCACGTAATTAAAACGTGACAAGAACAGAGCCCATCTGGCCTGACGTGGTGTCAATCTCTTGGCCTCAGAGAGGTAGGTCAGATTCTTGTGGTCCGTCAGGATGAGAACCGGAACCACCGAGCCCTCGAGCAAGGGCTCGGTGGTGTAACCTAAGAAGGTTACCTGGGATCGGTGAAATTCGCATTTCTCAAGCTTACCGAACAGCTTGTTCTCTCGTAAGCGTTGCAACACTCGTCTGACATCCAGAATGTGGGCCTCCATGGATGCAGAATATACCAAGATGTCATCCAAATAGACCACCACACACTGCTGCAACAGGTCACGGAAAACATCGTTGATGAATTCCTGGAAGACTGCGGGCGCATTGCACAACCCAAAGGGCATAACCAAGGATTCATAATGACCGGTCCTGGTGTTAAACGCGGTCTTCCACTCATCGCCCGCCTTGATCCTTACCAGGTTATATGCCGCCCTCAGGTCGAGTTTGGTAAAGACCGTGGCCCCTTTGAGGCGATCGAACAGCTCGGAAATCAAGGGTATCGGGTAAGCGTTCTTGATCGTGATGCGATTGAGACCCCTGTAATCGATGCAAGGCCTCAACTCGCCGCCCTTCTTTTTCACAAAGAAAAATCCAGCCCCTGCCGGGGACGAGGATTTGCGAATGTGTCCGCGTGAAAGCGCCTCCCTCACGTACTCCTCCATGGCCTCATTCTCTGCTACCGACAGTGGATAGACTTTGCCACGAGGAGGAACGGCACCGGATTGTAACTCTATGGCACAATCGTATGGGCGGTGCGGAGGTAGGGCAACCGCGCGCACCTTATCGAATACATCCCGGTACTCTTCGTATTCAGGAGGCAACAGAGAGTCCGAGGAAGTACACAGCAACTTGACAGGCCCATGGATGCAACTAGCCCCACACTGCGGTGACCACGAGAGGATCTCGACCGATCTCCAATCGAAAGTCGGATTATGCTTCTGGAGCCAGGGGTACCCCAAGACCACCGAGTAGTGTGGAGACGAAATAACCTGGAGACAGACCGACTCTCTGTGAACGGCACCAATGGCCATCCCCACTGGAAGGGTCTCATGAGTCACGTGTGGCGGCAGAAGGGGTCTGCCGTCTATCGCCTCAAGAGCCAGTGGGGAACCTCGAGGCTGCAGAGGAATGGAATTGGCGGCAACGAACACTCTATCAATGAACAAACCACCAGCACCAGAGTCCACCAATGCCTGGGTCGTCACCGAGCCCCCGACCCAGGAGAGGACAACCGTGATCAGTGGTTTGTCAACACGGGAAACCGGGGACGAGGAGACTCCACCCAAGATCTGCCCCCGACAGGACCTCAGGTGCGAGCGTTCTCCCGGACGGTTCGGACATGCCAACCGAAAATGCCCACCGAGACCACAGTACATGCATCGGCCCTCGCGTCTCCGGAGTACCCTCTCCCCCTCAGACAGGCGAGCAAACCCCCGCTGCATGGGTTCACCCCCAGACAAGTCATCCCCAGGAGGCGTGGGAGGAGAGGGAGGCACGGGTGGGACAGCAAACGTAGGCGCCAATCTGTTAGGAGACCTCCGCAGGCTCTCCTTAAAGGAAGGTCTCTCCCTGAGTCTGGTGTCAATCAAAATCAGGAAAGAAATAAGAGACTCGAGCTCCACTGGTAGGTCCTTAGCTGCAACCTCATCCTTCAAGGCATCCGAGAGACCATGAGAGAAAGCAGCGACCAGAGCCTCATTATTCCAGCCCACCTCTGCTGCCAGGGTACGAAACTCAATGGCGTATTCAGCTACGGATCGTGAACCCTGTCTGATGGACATAAGGAGCTTCGCAGCAGAGGCAGCACGAGCCGGCACATCGAATACCTTCCGAAGAGAAGCAACAAAACCGGAAAACTCGGCAACCACCGGATTGTTGTTCTCCCATAAAGGGCTGGCCCAGGCCAAGGCCTTGTCCGAGAGCAGCGAGATCAAGAAGCCCACCCTTGATCTCTCAGTAGGAAAGGCATGTGGCAGCAACTCGAAGTAAATGCCCACCTGGTTAAGGAAACCTCGGCACTGAGTTGGCTCTCCCCCAAAGCGCTGTGGAAGGGGGGCAGAACCGGTCATACCCTGAAACACCACAGGCGCAGCAACAGGTGTCAGGGTAGACTCTGGCGCAACAACCGGAGCGGCAGTAGGAGCGGGCCCAGGAGCGACAACCGACCCATCGGCAACGGAAGCTAAATGAGCCGTGCGTTCAAGCAGGGTTTGCAACGCCACAGCGAACCGACCCAACAGGTGATCCTGCTGATCAAGTCTGGCAACCAGCGTAGGTAGCGAGGGTGGCCCTGTACCGTCAGAATTCATGGCTTGGTCCTAATGTCATGGAACCATGAACCAGACGTACAACAAGAGATAAGTGTAAAATAAGAAGGTTTTATTGAAGAGCAAGCCGTAGCAAAGTCCGAACGGATGGCTAAACCGAAGCAGGGTCTTGCGGAGACAGAGGTCAGGAACCAGAAGGGTAGTCAGACGAAGCCAGGAACAGGAACCAACGGGGTAGTCAGACGAAGCCGGAATCAGGAACCAACGGGGTAGTCAGACGAAGCCGGAATCAGGAACCAACGGGGTAGTCAGACGAGGCCAGGATCAGGAACCAGAAGCAGCAGCAGTCTTGGAAGCATGTGAACACAGGAGGACCAAGCAAGGAACTGAAGCCACAGACCTCCTATATATATGAGCTAGGCATCCAGCTCCTCCCAGTGGGAAGGAGGAGCCGCAGGGTGGGAGGCTACAAGAAAACCCAGAAACCAAGATGGCCACCAGCACATGTCAAACGAAGGGAACAGCAAGGAGGTAAGACCATGACAGCTTGCCCCTCATCGAGTGTCCTGTCTGAAAGGATGTTGAGTGCAGCAGGGGGGATCGTGACCGATAAGCGCACTCGCCTAGCTCACGACAGTGTGGACTACCTCACATTTAAAAAAATTAATGAGGTATGGATCTCGAAGCATTTCAACACCTTTGATGACCACCTGTAATTGAATTTCCTCATGCCAGCCCACACATATCCGCCACCACCCAGAACAAAGAATTGTCCTTGCCCTATGTATATACAGAGGCATAAAAGGTCTTTTATGTCAGGTGAATGCCAAATTTTCGGGTTCTGTACGGGCCGACAGTTACATATTTATCCTGTGACTGCCTAATGTACCTCCAGCCACAGAATCCAAAGTTCTGTGCTGTCAGGTGAATGCCTTTTGGCTAATTTTTGGGGCCTGTACTGGCCAACAATTACATTTTTATCCTGTGACCGCCTAATGTACCTCCAGCCACAGAATCCAAAGTTCTTTGCTGTCAAGTGAACGCCTATTGCCTAATTTTTGGGGACTATACTGGCCGACAGTTACATTTTTATCCTGATAACACCTAATGTACCTCCAGCCACAGAATCCAACATTCTTTGCTGTCAGGTGAATGCCTATTGCCTAGTTTTTGGTGCTTGTACTGGCCGACATTTCCATTTTTTATCTCTAGCCGCATAATCACACCCCTGTCTCACTCCTCTGCCTCTCATTATGGTGGCGTATTAACCGCATTCACCATAAGGACCTTCTAATGTCACAGGGTCATGTGACTGTGTCCCCCACCCCGTACTGTGCTCCTCACCCCTTACTGTGCCCCCTTATACCCTGCGTTGTGCCCTCTTTCCACACCCTGTGCAGTGCCCATAGTCATTCTGTCACAGCGGACTGGATCTCAGATACACAGACAACCAAATAAACAAGTATCTAGGCGAAATGCTGGGGAAAGGTCACCTCCTAGCAAATCCCTGACTTCTCTCCCTACGCTGCTACGCCCACATTCAGACCTTGAAGGTAGGAATAATGTGTCCTCGTGCCTTGACTGCAAATACCCTAGAATCCCTGAGATGGTGAAAGGGGAGAAGGGGCAGAAGACACACAAACAGCCTAGACCGCAGATAACAAAAACAGAAACCAAACTTATCTGAGATGGAACAGAAAATCGTTCCTTCCTTGAATCCAAGGCCAGACTGAATTCTATAACCCGCACGGCCCTCTGGGAGTGAAAGCAATTTAAGCCAATGACCCCACCCAGAGCACCTGAAGGAAGGCGAATCAAGCACGATTCCAAAACAAAACAAATAATTAGACACATGCTGCCAATCTGACAGACCTCCGCAGACCGTCCGAACAGGGCATGACACATTCCCTGTACTTAGCCCTTTTGTACCCTATTATCCGGTCACAGTATGATGGTGTTATCCGGTCACTGTACAGAGGTGTTATCAGGTCAATGTATGGCAGTGGTATCCAATAACTGGATAGCCATAACTGTATCCCTTTCCCTGCCCACACCATCCTTTTTTAGACCTGGCATGAGCAGGAAAAATATGCAGATTGCGGTGCTAAGGACCTTTGCGCCACAATCTGTGTCAGAAATACACATAACATAGACATAAAGTTGCAAGAAAAAGTATGCGAACCCTTTGGAATGATATGGATTTCTGCACAAATTGGTCATAAAATGTGATCTGATATTCATCTAAGTCACAACAATAGACAATCACAGTCTGCTTAAACTAAAAACACTCAAAGCATTAAATGTTACCATGTTTTTATTGAACACACCATGTAAACATTCACAGTGCAGGTGGAAAAAGTATGTGAACCCCTAGACTAATGACTTCTCCAAGAGCTAATTGGAGTGAGATGTCAGCCAACTGGAGTCCAATCATTGAGATGAGATTGGAGGTGTTGGTTACAGCTGCCCTGTCCTATAAAAAACACCCACCAGTTCTGGGTTTGCTTTTCACAAGAAGCATTGCCTGATGTGAATAATGCCTCGCGCAAAAGAGCTCTCAGAAGACCTACAATTAAGAACTGTTGACTTCCATAAAGCTGGAAAGGGTTATAAAAGTATCTCCAAAAGCCTTGCTGTTCATCAGTCCACGGTAAGACAAATTGTCTATAAATGGAGAAAGTTCAGCACTGCTGCTACTCTCCCTAGGAGTGGCCATGCTGTAAAGATGACTGCAAGAGCACGGTGCAGACTGCTGAATGAGGTGAAGAAGAATCCTAGAGTGTCAGCTAAAGACCTACAAAAGTCTCTGGCATATGCTAACATCCCTCTTAGCGAATCTACAATACATAAAACACTAAACAAGAATGGATTACATGGGAGGATACCACAGAGGAAGCCACTGCTGTCCAAAAAAAACATTGCGGCACGTTTACAGTTTGCACAAGAGCACCTAGATGTTTCACAGCAGTACTGGCAAAATATTCTGTGGACAGATGAAACCAAAGTTGAGTTGTTTGGAAGAAACATACAACACTATGTGTGGAGAAAAAGAGGCACAGCACACCAACATCAAAACCTCATCCCAACTGTGAACTATGGTGGTGGGGGCATCATGGTTTGGGGCTGCTTTGCTGCGTCAGGGCCTGAACGGATTGCTATCATTGAAGGAAAAATTTATTCCCAATTTTATCAAGACATTTTGCAGGAGAACTTAAGGCCATCTGTCCACCAGCTGAAGCTCAACAGAAGATGGGTTTTCAATAGGACAACGACCCAAAGAATAGAAGTAAATCAACAACAGAATGGCTTAAACAGAAGAAAATACACCTTCTGGAGTGGCCCAGTCAGAGTCCTTACCTCAACCCGATTTAGATGCCGTGGCATGACCTCAAGAAAGCGATTCACACCAGACATCCCTGAAACAGTTCTGTAAAGAGGAATAGTGAAGAATCACTCCTGACCGTTGTGCACGTCTGATCTGCAACTACAGGAAATGTTTGGTTGAAGTTATTGCTACCAAAGGAGTTGCAACCAGTTATTAAATCCAAGGGTTCACATACTTTTTCCACCTGCACTGTGAATGCTTACATGGTGTGTTCAATAAAAACATGGTAACATTTAATTATTTGTGTGTTATTAGTTTAATAAGACTGTGATTGTCTATTGTTGTGACTTAGATGAAGATCAGATCACATTTTATGACCAATTTGTGCAGAAATCCATATAATTCCAAAGGGTTCACATACTTTTTCTTGCAACTGTATTTCTATATAATAAATGACCACCTAATTGTATTATTATTTAGGGGTAGGGCTAATATCTTTATATTATATAGATTCTAGTGTATTATACTGTGCCCTGTATTTCGCAGTAGAAACTGATCCTTGGGAAACACAGTCCTCATCCCTGGCCACCAGGACCAGGTAGCGCTCTGTCAGTAGATGGCGGCCTCCCCTCTCCACCACGCTGCTCCGCTGTGTATTGGAGCCTATTCTGACACTAGGGTTGAGTTTGCATCCTATTTTTGCTATCCATTTAATGTATACCAAAAATGTATGCGTTAACAGATGCCTGAGACTGATGCCGTACAGTGGCGTCTGTTCACCGTACAGTTCCATGGTAGAAAAAAAAAAATAAGGTTAACGTATGCATTTTTTTAATGGACACTGCAGGATACAAAAACTTGGAGTGCTGCATATTTGTACACATGAAGCCAATACGAACTAAAAAATTTCTAGGCTCCAGCAGGGCACATTTTTGACAATTTCCCTTTAAGACGGATAAAATGGCCCCTGATTAAAATATATTTTTTTGTGGGAATTTTTGCCATTGATCCCCCTCTGGTATATCACTGTCCGTGTTGTGGGACTATTTGTGCACTTCTAGTAAGTATTTGGTTGCTGCAAATATGACCTGAAGGTTTTTCAGGTTCGCCTGCCATTAAAGTGAATGGGGCCCACCGCGAACGCACAGTTCGGAAACATTTGATCGCAAACGAGCGTTTGCGAAATGTCCCGGCCGATGTTCGTCCATCACTAATTTTGCATCTGTTGTTAGCAATATCCTATTTTATTATGCACTTTTCTAAGCTTTCTAGATCAGTGAATCAATTCGGTGAAACACTTTCTTGTAGCCGCACATGAACAGTTGAAAGCAGAGCTTCTGCCCTTGTGCTGCTACTTCGAGCAGTGGCACAGGCAAGAGATTGTCAGGGCTGGATGAGAGGTTCAGCCCTGTCAATAAAGCTGCAGGATGAGTGTTCTCAGATTTGGGGACACCCCATGTCAGATGCAGAACTGCTTGATAAGAGAAATCGACTGTTATAAATTGATTCACTCATTTCTACTTTTGAGTGAGGTATAAAAAAGTATCAAAAACCAATAATCCTATAAATTTGATGCATGGCATGTCCACCAGGTTTTTGCACAATTTTAGCCATAATTCTGGTTTATTTTGCTTATTAAATCTTCCCCCATTGTATCAAGATGAACAAGGTATTTAATTCTGAAATGTTTGCTAAACTCTTTCTCTAGACTAAAAGTTAACAAAAAAATTGGGATTCAGTGTGTTTTTGAGTAATAGTATTAGTATTTTTAAGTACTGCAGTCATTACCATATATTGGCATATAGTAATACATGACTGTATTCAGGCTTGGACTGACCCACCAGAATGCCTGTGAACCCCCTGGAGAGTCCTTGAAGCAAAAGTGGGATTTCTTCATCCCCCAAACTCTCTTGGGCCTCATGTGGCACACAGTAACAATTATCAAATTGAACTGATATCTTGATCATTTACATAGCCAGATAAAAAACAAGCTATAGTTGAATAGGATGACAGCAAAGTGCTGTAAGTGCTCAGCAGCCAAATTTTACTTCTTTTTTTATTGTGGGTATGAGGTGGTCAGTTTTCTCTTCCTTTTATTGTACTGTAGATGCAGGACAGAGAAATTTATCTTCCCCATTTACAGGGGTTTAAGAGATTGCCCTACGACACATGGAATTTCAGTTTTGTCTAAACAATAAAGGGGTTGTCCCACTTCAGCAAGTGGCATTTATCATGCTGGTTGGGTTCATTTTTGCATCACATTATACACTGCTCGTTTCCATGGTTATGACGACCCTGCAATCCATCAGCAGTGGCCGTGCTTGCATACTATAGGAAAAGGCACCGGCCTCTATGTTGTCCAGGGCTGTGGAAGCACACATAGGCTGGTGCTTTTTCTTATAGTGTGCAAGCACGGCCAGCGCTGATGAATTGCAGGGTGGTCATAACTAGTGTTGAGCGAAGTTATGAAAACTTTGATTAGGCTGCTTCGCCTCAGTCATGCAATCCCTACCCACTGGCAGGCTAGTTATTATATTGTACCTCGTAGCCCCCTTTCACTGCAGGGCATCTTTACTTAGGGGATCTTTGTTACCTCCCATGTGGCTCCACTGAACCATGGGATTATTGTGGGATAATTTTTCCCATTTATCCCCATAAGTTTTGTTTGTATCTTTTTCCCTATTTTTGGGCCCTATTTTTTGTTTGATGTACTCAGCATTTTGGTGTAGTCAGCGTACACAACGTATTTTTGTACTCTGCATATATTAGTTTATCCAGCATTTTTGTGTATTTAGCATATCATGTACTCAGCATACCCTAAGATTGTCCGTTTCCCCTGAAGAGTTATCCAAACGAAACGTGGCACATCAGGAACACAGGCACAGGTATCCGGAGGGGGTCGCCCCTTTCGGGGCGAGTGCTCTGTATGGATACAGTAGGTAGGGCACTTCTAGCCCACCCCCCTTTCTGCAGGGTGATATAGGGCTAGTTGTTCCTGTTACCATCTTGACGCAAGAAATTAAGAGCTCGCTTGCCTGTTTTGCAACTAAGAATATCTAAATCGCCCAGCTGTATACAGACAACGTACCCAAGTGAGCAAACCAGGGCACCACTTTCTTGTTGGGGTTCGTGAATGATCCACATCCCTATGGACCTACTATACACCCTTCCATTGTTTTCTATGGGCCCGCTAATACTGTGTAGTGTGCTATAATATATTACAGTTTAGGTGATTTGTATGTCTTTTTGGTGTAGCATGATTTTTATTGTAGCATGAGTAAAAGTTAAGTTTTAATTCCCTTTGCCCGCTTCTTTTTGGGGTTTGTGTAGTTCGCCGAATTTCACTAAGAAATTCGCTTTGTGACAAATTACTTTATCACAAAGGACATTTCTTTGTAAGTAGAGGGCAGAATGATGTGGAACAGCGATTGTGCAGCCCACCGTCATTGAACCCCTCAGATGCCGCATTTGTCCCTGATTGCGACATCTGATGTAAATATGGAGGCCTTTCAGGGATTAAAAAAATAATAACACTCACGTCATCTATTTGAGCAGGAATAGGCATTGGTGGCCATCTTGATTGAAGATCCCATGTGAAATTTTGGCACTATTTTGGGGTACCTAGGTACATTTGTTGATTAATGTTTATTCATTTTTTATTTCTCTCTCAGATCCGGGGATCTTTGTGAGGCCCCAGCTACCATGTAGGCTATTGGAGCTTTAATGTTTTAACTTTCTATTTATGCAGGGAATTAGAGCTTTGCCTAAAAAAACAAAGCCCTAAACACTATAAAGATACCGTAAAAAGATATCATGTTAAAATGTTGCATTCACTTTTAACCTGTCAGCCTCTTTCACATACTGTATGTTTACCCTAAATCTAGGAAACCTTTACAGTACTGCACACTTAATACAGTATGTATAAATAGGTAATGTATAGGTCCGATGCATGGCCCAGATGTCATTTTAACATATTCTTACTTATTTCATGTTGAAATTGTAGCTTCCTTGTTCACCATGAAAATGAAATAATGTTCCAACTACCACAACAGATGTGGATTTCAGAATGTGTTGGTAGATACCTTTGTTAACAGATTAGCATGTGTAATCAAGCATACTTCTGAGGGAGAATCTTTTTGTACATAAAACAGGCATGAAATTATGAATATTTCTTTATTTATGCAAATGTGAGATCTGAACATGAAAGAGACATATGTGACTTTTTCAACTGCCAAAAGAAATTAAGTGAAGCAGATAATAAAATGCATTTTATTATGATTTTGCGCGGATATCAGTGTTTTCTAAATTACATAGTATTAATAGTTATTTTAAAACGTTTCTCAAGGGATGGCGCAAGAAGCCCACAGGATAGGCCATCAATGTCTGGTAAGCAGGAGTCCAACTCCCTGAAACCCCCACTAATCATACGTTTCAGGCACTGGAAGTCAGCGTCAGAATGATGCAGCTCTGTCCATGGTGGAGAGGTGGAGCTGGTTACTGCAAAGTGCCAAATTGTACCAAGATAATACATACTTTGCCTGAAAAAAAACTATTAAAATAATTAAACCCAAGTTTTCTTGGTACAGAGCCACATGGTGCTCATACAAATCATATCATGAGCCCCTAAATACATTATGCATTTAATGTCTGCCTAGTACCTCTTGATCCAAATAAGTATAGGTATAATCCACCATTCAGATTCTGCTCCTGGTCTTCAGATATTGAGTTTTCCTGATCCCTAACATGGCTGGCACCCAGGGCTTTAGGGACTAAACCAGCAGCAACATTCTTCTATTACATGCCGTCAATAGCGTTGTGTCTCTGATAGCACAGCACTAAAAGGTGAACCTCCATAATCCACCTCTGTCCACAAACCAATGTTTAAATAAAACATGCAAATCCTATGTAGCACCTGTATGTTCTTCCTGTTTTTTGAATAATTTGCTACTTACCAGCAGAGACCTTTTCTACCCCCCTATTCTGACAGTGACCCTTGGGTATATGAAATAATGATGCCTGCCAGGGACAGCTAAACCAAAATGGACTGTACTCAGGGACTGCTTGATTTGCAAAAGGGAAACAAAATGTGCAGCCATGTCACCAGATTTTATTTTTATTCATTAAGATGGGTAGCACTATAGTTGCACTGTCATCACGTTATGGCAGTCTTATTTTAACACTGTTTGGAGCCATTTGTGAATGGTTTTATGACTGTAGTTTGGGGACACCGAATGGCAGTGTTACACTTTATGATCTAATCCCATTTATTTGTGCACAATATCATTATTATAGGGCAGTATTTTATTATATTATAGGGCAGTATAGTATTTTATACCACTGCAAGACTGTTATTTCTACCTATTGTTTAATTTGATGCATTCATATATAATAAATAGTGTTGAGCACAAATATTCAAATAGTGAATTTTTATCGCGAGTATCACCACTTCGAGAATTCGCAAAGATTTAGAATATAGTGTTATATATTCGTTATATCGAATATTGGACATTTTTTTCCATCTGAGCACATTATTCCTCTCTGCTTCTTGCTTGTGGGCCAATGAAAAGGAAGCAATGTCAAGTTCACAACAATACTTAGTGCACCAATCAGTAATCTGTAGTCAGACCTGCTAAAATGTGAAGTTGCGAAAAAATATTCTAATCACTGGTGATTAGAGCGAATATATTGGAGACTTTATCTACATATAAAGCTATTTTAATGTTCTGCCATGCCAAGCATTTTCTCCAGTCTCGGGAAACTTATACCAGCTTAAAAATTTTGGCCAAAGTGACCCATGCCTGTATTTCATGTTGCAAATTTGCATTATACAATTTTTACATTGCCGATTTATGGCATTCAATAAAATAATCTCGAATTCTCAAAATTCGTGAATATATGACGAATATTCTACAAAATATTTGTAAAATATCGCTAATTCAAATTTAGCCTCTGCCACTCATCACTAATATTAAACAAATTTTGTTCAACAGGACAGCCTATGTATCTGATTAAATGAAACGGTTTAGAAGGATTCAAAAATATCTCTATAGCGCTATCTGCTCTTTGTTCCTTTCCTGATTTCTCTGTCCATATTGCTGAGGTCAATGTACATGCTCTGTTCCATCCTCCAACTGCCTCCAGCCCTATCTATTGTTAGAAGCTGTGACAGTTGCAGGACATGGTCCTTGAAAAAGAACACATCCTTTGAGAAAGGACACACCCCTGGAGCTGCCAATTTGAAATTAATCTAGCAAGGTAATTGAAACAACTAATTAAAAGTTCTCTGGATCCATGTGAGGTACAGGGCTGGTTCTAGCTTTGCTAGAAAGAGATTGTCTGTCATGACGTCTTACAGTAATCATGGGATCATAGGCCCTTTAATTAAACATTAGTAACTAATTTATAAATATAATACTATTGGTACCCTACCAATTTAGTTTACTCAAGAACCATTCATACATGTTTTAAATTATAGTATATAATAAAATAATATAGGAGGTTTAGTACAACTCGTGCATAATATTGGAGACATCAAAGATACAAAAAGAATGTATGCGTGTTTTGCTTGAAAACAACAATGTTGAAATAAGGGAAGGTGTTCTGCCAGAAAGACAGCAAGAGACTTTAAGGAGAAGCAATAACAGATGGCAAAACATGGGATATCATAATAAATAAAGATATCCAACAGATGAAAATGATACAATATATATTATTCAAAGGAAAAAAAGTATGTACCTTGGAAGAAATATCAAGGACTTTTTGTGGCAGGGTAAATTATTATTGTGTCAACAGGTCGTATGTTACTGACTGCTGAAGAACAGAAGAATGTCGCTGAAGCATGGTGTGGTCAAGATTAGTGACTAAGCTCATTTCTGCAAATTCTTTACATAAAAAAGCTACACACATACAAAATAGAAAGAAAACTTCCTGTAAATTGAAATATGGATCATCCAAAAACATTGCACCCACCTGCATGACCCACATCACATTAATCACATTTGGTGGCAGATGCCTTCTTCTCTGCCTTCTGAGCTATAAAATGTTTGCTACCATTTTGAGTGATTAACGTGGGACGAATCACAAAAGTTTCTGATTTGCTAAAATTAGAATCTTTTCATAAATCCATAACAAATATGGTTTGACTAGAATCTATTCACTTATCTTTAGGTACAGTACAGACCAAAAGTTTGGACACACCTTCTCATTCATAGAGTTTTCTTTATTTTCATGACTATGAAAATTGTAGATTCACACTGAAGGCATCAAAACTATGAATTAACACATGTGGAATCATATACATAACAAAAAAGTGTAAAACAACAGAAAATATGTCATATTCTAGGTTCTTCAAAGTAGCCAACCTTTTGCTTTGATTACTGCTTTGCACACTCTTGGCATTCTCTTGATGAGCTTCAAGAGGTAGTCACCTGAAATGGTTTTCACTTCACAGGTGTGCCCTGTCAGGTTTAATAAGTGGGATTTCTTGCCTTATAAATGGGGTTGGGACCATCAGTTGCATTGTGGAGAAGTCAGGTGGATACACAGCTGATAGTCCTACTGAATAGACTGTTAGAATTTGTATTATTGCAAGAAAAATGCAGCTAAGTAAAGAAAAACGAGTGGCCATCATTACTTTAAGAAATGAAGGTCAGTCAGTCCGAAAAATTGGGAAAACTTTGAAAGTGTCCCCAAGTGCAGTCACAAAAACCATCAAGCGCTACAAAGAAACTGGCTCACATGCGGACCGCCCCAGGAAAGGAAGACCAAGAGTCACCTCTGCTGCGGAGGATAAGTTCATCCGAGTCACCAGCCTCAGAAATCGCAGGTTAACAGCAGCTCAGATTAGAGACCAGGTCAATGCCACACAGAGTTCTAGCAGCAGACGCATCTCTAGAACAACTGTTAAGAAAAGACTGTGTGAATCAGGCCTTCATGGTAGAATATCTGCTAGGAAACCACTGCTAAGGACAGCAGAAGAGACTTGTTTGGGCTAAAGAACACAAGGAATGGACATTAGACCAGTGGAAATCTGTGCTTTGGTCTGATGTGTCCAAATTTGAGCTCTTTGGTTCCAACCACCGTGTCTTTGTGCGACGCAGAAAAGGTGAACGGATAGATGGACTCTACATGCCTGGTTCCCATCGTGAAGCATGATAGGAGGAGGTGTGATGGTGTGGGGGTGCTTTGCTGGTGACACTGTTGAGGATTTATTCAAAATTGAAGGCATACTGAACCAGCATGGCTACCACAGCATCTTGCAGCGGCATGCTATTCCATCCGGTTTGCGTTTAGTTGGACCATCATTTATTTTTCAACAGGACAATGACCCCAAACACACCTCCAGGCTGTGTAAGGGATATTTGACCATGAAGGAGAGTGATGGGGTGCTGCGCCAGATGACCTGGCCTCCGCAGTCACTGGACCTGAACCCAATCGAGATGGTTTGGGGTGAGCTGGACCGCAGAGTGAAGGCAAAAGGGCCAACAAGTGCTAAGCATCTCTGGGAACGCCTTCAAGACTGTTGGAAGACCATTTCAGGTGACTACCTCTTGAAGCTCATCAAGAGAATGCCAAGAGTGTGCAAAGCAGTAATCAAAGCAAAAGGTGGCTACTTTGAAGAACCTAGAATATGACATATTCTTGTTTCACACTTTTTTGTTATGTATATAATTCCACATGTGTTAATTCATAGTTTTGATGCCTTCAGTGTTAATCTACAATTTTCATAGTCATGAAAATAAAGAAAACTCTTTGAATGAGAAGGTGTGTCCAAACTTTTGGTCTGTACTGTACATCATCATTTTACTGTTTGGAAATATTCTCTAAACCTTTCAATATGAGTTTTTGTGTTATTTCTTAATATCACCTATATAAAATGTTCTTATTGTTTCTCCTACTAGTCAGTTAAACTAAAGCTATGTCTTAATTTATGGGACAGTCTATATGCAATACCTGGTAAAAGTGTTTCATACTGTAGGTAATGTTCTTGCAAACATGAAGCATGGACATTTTCCTTCATTAGCTTTCTAAATGTGTCAAATGTCTGCATTACTAAAAGAGAACGTCATGAAGCTTTAACTATCTTTTAATGATCATTTATGTACCTAACACTCATGTAAAGAGAATCATCTTTGCTGCTGTCAATCCACAGCTTACTGGAAACATACTATGTAATGGTGGTTGCCCAGAAGCCATTGGCTTCCCTTATAGGGGTTATTTGGACTATATAAAAATATCCTTAGAGCCCCAAAATGTGATTGAAAAGATTGATTACCTCTTTATTCCTTGCCATTATCAGCACTGGCTATCCAGTTTTTAGCTCTGTTCTACCTATCCAGTCTTTACCTCCATATACAGCATGTGACCACAGCAGCCAATAACTTGCCTTAGTGGTCTCATGCTATATACCATTGAAGCCAGGGAGTGGCTGCACCAGTCACATGCTGTGTACAGCTGCGTCAGTGCTGGAGGCTCAAAACACAGACTGGATGTGATTTTATATATTTTTATGCCTTTCTTTAATACTGTCAGTACGATGCCATGCAGTCAGGCATATTGGCATCGGTGCACAGCAGACATCAAGGTGCTTTTCAACTGGAGTACCAGAAGATGAAGAAAATATATCATAAACAATAACTCATCTCTGGTACAAATCACATATTAATTATTGTAATAATTGCATTCTGTTAAATGTGGGTATCGTAGGGAGTCCAAACATCCCCACCCCTGACAGCCAGCATTCTCACGTAATTAGAATCTCTTATTCCGGGACCCCTACACCGGTCATATTTGGTATTGGAATGATCTGCCTGATGAAATATGCAATATTAAAACAAGAACCTTTCTGTTTTTATCCTTTTATTTTTATAACTGATTTGTGCATGTTTATGTATGTCTCTTATTTATTTTAATTTTTGTAACTAAGTACTGTACCCTTTTTAGTACATTGAAGCACATCTTTAATGGTTTTGCCTTGTGCCCTGAATGAGCCCAATCACCTCTCTTTTTAAGTGTATGAGTGCGGGTTGCGTTACCATGTATTTGCTATAAGTGTGGGTAGTGCTACTGCTTGCCAGTGAGGCTGTGTAGGATTTTCTATGAGCCCCAAATTAGTTGGAATATTAATTTAAATGTCATAGATGGTGACAGCGTGTTGGGGTGTATGAAAGGCTGTGTTGAGGTGTGATCTATGTTCAATCTGTTCAAGGCCTGTATGTAGGGGCGTGAGAGATTAAGTGAATGAAATAGATCGGCCCTAGACAGTCTCACCTGGGCTACGTGACAGGGCTACATGACATGTTACACTCCAACTCAGCTGTATTCTAATGTGTAAACAGGAACTCAGTCTCTTCCCTGTGGCTGACTTCCTGTGAACTACAGGATGTCATCATCACTAATCAAATCCCTCCTGGCAGCTCTCAGGCCCCTTCCCTCTCCATTCTCCAAATTCCTCTGTACAGATGCAGCTGAGCTAAACTTGATGGTTAACGTGTTAAGTAGTGATGATCGAGCATGCTTGGCCAAACACCAGTTCGATGCTCGGCACATGGCGGTGCAGGTAAGTACTGCCCTCACTGTAATGCTGTAGCCATGTTGGCTGCTGGAATTACAGTGATTGACTGTCCGGAACGCGTCATCGGATGCTATATAGCACCCGATGCCGCATGTTCAGCTCATTCTTAGGGCTCATGCACACAAGCGTTTTTTGCGTTCTGTATACGGGCTGTATTTTCATTCAGTATACGAACCATTATTTTCAATGGGTCCGCAAAAGATGCGGACAGCACTCTGTGTGCTGCCTGCATCCGTTGCTCCGTTCCGTGGCCCCGCAATAATTATGAGGCATGTCCTATTCTTGTCCATTTTGTAGACAAGAATAGGTATTTCTATAATGGGCCTCCTGTTCTGTTCCGCAAATTGCGGAATTCACACGGGTGGCATCAGTTTTTTTGCGGTTGCGCAATTTGCGGACCGCAAAAAATGGCACAGTCGTGTGCATGAGCCCTTAGTCAGGGAGAGCTGTGCTGAGGAAGGGACAGACAGTGTAGGGAGTGATTTACGAATATTTTTACCACCAAAAGTTTTCAGAGACCCAAAAGTCCTATTAAGGACTATTGTGTGTGGCAGCAGCAATATCTTTTTTTAGCGAAAACTGCGCTAAATAGCTAAAACTTTACAGACCCAAAAGTCCTTCTAAGGATTATTGTGTGTGGCAGCAATATATATATTTTTAGGGCATCCTGCGCTAAATAGCATGCAATAGTTAGGCTGCTGCAGACAGCAACATTAGCTGCGCCACATCTCCAGTGTAAAGTGTGTGCATCCAAAAAATATCTGTGAAATCCAGTGTACTTTTTCAATAGACGGTGTCCGCTTCTGACAGTGACATTAGCTGCGCCACATCTCCAGTGTAATGTGTGCGCATCCAAAACTGTATCTGTGACATCCATTGTACTTTTTCAATAGACGGTGTCTGCTTCTGACAGTGACATTAGCTCTAGGTAATTGGATTCCAGCTCACCCACCTTTTCTTGCAAGGTGCACGGATATAAATGATGAAGCCTTGTTATAGTATGTTGAAAGAAAGGAAATCCAGCACTCAAAATTGATGAAGTCGTAGGTTCCTTTATTTGGTCATGCGATATATCAGGTACAGAGGTACAGAATTATTAATAACCAGTGATGCCCTTGTCAGTCTACACGTTTCAAACGACAACGTTCTTATTCATGACTAAGGAGTGTTCTAGAGTTACCACTTATGTAAGAAAAAAATGAAAAGGAGAAACCTCCCACCTCCTCCTCTGGCCACTCCCCTGGGAGTGGGTCAGCAGGTGCGGGGGTGATTTCAAATCATTACTAGTGGTAGCAGACCGAAAACTCCCAGGTCCTAATTTTAATCCCATACATAACAAAATTTCTTTTTTATATGGATAAAAAACTGAGAAAAATGTATTTATTTGACTGTTATTGCTTATGTGTGTAATTAAAAAATGTATATATGGACTAGCAAGCAGAATCCTAGCCGTTCCGTAGATATATCCTTCTGTTTATCTGGGCATCATAAGAAAAGACCTGTATATGCCCAATAAAATAATGAAGGAATTCCAAAAAGAGAAACAAAAAGAACCATATGCATAACACAGCTTCATGTATATATTGATTTACATAGTTAAATAACCGCTTGGTCTGCCTGGCCGTCCATATACACAAGTTTTTTGTTGTTTTTTTTTTAAACCAAGTAATGGCAGAAATTTGGCAATATACAGGGAGTGCAGAATTATTAGGCAAATTAGTATTTTGACCACATCATCCTCTTTATGCATGTTGTCTTACTCCAAGCTGTATAGGCTCGAAAGCCTACTACCAATTAAGCATATTAGGTGATGTGCATCTCTGTAATGAGAAGGGGTGTGGTCTAATGACATCAACACCCTATATCAGGTGTGCATAATTATTAGGCAACTTCCTTTCCTTTGGCAAAATGGGTCAAAAGAAGGACTTGACAGGCTCAGAAAAGTCAAAAATAGTGAGATATCTTGCAGAGAGATGCAGCACTCTTAAAATTGCAAAGCTTCTGAAGCGTGATCATCGAACAATCAAGCGTTTCATTCAAAATAGTCTACAGGGTCGCAAGAAGCGTGTGGAAAAACCAAGGCGCAAAATAACTGCCCATGAACTGAGAAAAGTCAAGCGTGCAGCTGCCAAGATGCCACTTGCCACCAGTTTGGCCATATTTCAGAGCTGCAACATCACTGTATTGCCCAAAAGCACAAGGTGTGCAATACTCAGAGACATGGCCAAGGTAAGAAAGGCTGAAAGACGACCACCACTGAACAAGACACACAAGCTGAAACGTCAAGACTGGGCCAAGAAATATCTCAAGACTGATTTTTCTAAGGTTTTATGGACTGATGAAATGAGAGTGAGTCTTGATGGGCCAGATGGATGGGCCCGTGGCTGGATTGGTAAAGGGCAGAGAGCTCCAGTCCGACTCAGACGCCAGCAAGGTGGAGGTGGAGTACTGGTTTGGGCTGGTATCATCAAAGATGAGCTTGTGGGGCCTTTTCGGGTTGAGGATGGAGTCAAGCTCAACTCCCAGTCCTACTGCCAGTTTCTGGAAGACACCTTCTTCAAGCAGTGGTACAGGAAGAAGTCTGCATCCTTCAAGAAAAACATGATTTTCATGCAGGACAATGCTCCATCGCACGCGTCCAAGTACTCCACAGCGTTTCTGGCAAGAAAGGGTATAAAAGAAGAAAATCTAATGACATGGCCTCCTTGTTTACCTGATCTGAACCCCATTGAGAACCTGTGGTCCATCATCAAATGTGAGATTTACAAGGAGGTAAAACAGTACACCTCTCTGAACAGTGTCTGGGAGGCTGTGGTTGCTGCTGCACGCAATGTTGATGGTGAACAGAGCAAAACACTGACAGAATCCATGGATGGCAGGCTTTTGAGTGTCCTTGCAAAGAAAGGTGGCTATATTGGTCACTGATTTGTTTTTGTTTTGTTTTTGAATGTCAGAAATGTATATTTGTGAATGTTGAGATGTTATATTGGTTTCACTGGTAAAAATAAATCATTGAAATGGGTATATATTTGTTTTTTGTTAAGTTGCCTAATAATTATGCACAGTAATAGTCACCTGCACACACAGATATCCCCCTAAAATAGCTAAAACTAAAAACAAACTAAAAACTACTTCCAAAAATATTCAGCTTTGATATTAGAGTTTTTTGGGTTCATTGAGAACATGGTTGTTGTTCAATAATAACATTAATCCTCAAAAATACAACTTGCCTAATAATTCTGCACTCACTGTAGAGACACTATTTCAATTAGCTGGAGATCATTACCAGAAAAAAAATAAAAAATAAAAAATATATAGATATATATATATATATATATATATATATATAGATACGAAAAATGGCGGCACTGACTACAAAGAAGGAAAAATAGGGTGCACGTTCCAGGGGAATCGACTTCTTACCCCAATCAATAAATCCAGAAAAAGGACGGCACTCCGGTCTTGAAAAGGTGAAAGTGGTTTTTAATCAACCTTGCGGTACAACGTTTCGGCTCCAATACTGAGCTTTTCTCAAGCACAAATACAAATCAAGTGTGAGCAGTTAAATAGGTGAATCAATTAAGTTACAAATCATGTGATCACTACACGTCCCACCCCAAGGGGCGTGTTCGAAGCTAGCCAATGCATAAACATAATTACAAAAAATACAAGTGCAAAAACAAATGTCATCAGTTACATATATCTGATGTTATTACAATGTGAAACATCATTCAAGTGCATGTATCAGACATTTGTAAACTTATGGTGAATGAGAGAAGAAAGAGGGCAGACCCATCGGCTGCACTTGTACTAGTACGGTGGATGTGTCCAAAGCGTGTAAACATACTGAGGGAGGAGCTGAGAAATGAATCAAAGGACACTTTCAAAAACTTATAGCTATGCAATTACTTGATCCTATGTAAGTTGAACGCCGCAGCTGTACGATCGCTGGGTCCCATTACCGACTCACTGTTATCCCGGTCCGGCACCAGGAAGGGGATATCGCCTGTTGTCAATCGCCTTGCGTCATCAGAGGCCGCCCTCTGCTGCGTCACCACCACGTCATCACATCCGGCCTAGGTGCTTCACGGCGCATGTCCCATTCACGTCTCATGTCGGGACGCCATCTTGGAAACTGGAAAGACGCCCTTAACCCATATTGTGGTACTTCAGGGTATAGCGAACCAGACCGACACAGACAGCCCGGAAAACAGATTGTCCTCATGCCATGCCTGGATAGGAGCCCACCATCACAACGAAAACCGTTGTATGTAGGGGGTTTACCATCACTGGTGTCCGGTCGCTTACATACCCACGAGGGTTCTCCTCCAGTCTGTACCCAGGTGTTACAGGGGGCAAATCTATACCAGATAGATGATGGAACAGCCGTGACACCATATCGGCCCAATTGTAGTGCCCCTGGTGTGTGCCTGATCGGACAGTGAGTAATACCAAAAAAAGAAAAAGAAAAAGAAAAAGAAAAAAAGCATAGCTCTCAGAGGTATTAACCTCCTGTGTATAAAATTGTGTCAATTTCATTCTCAGGCTCAACCCCTCCGCATGGTAAGTGCTGGTGATCTGTGAAAAAAGAAGAAAAAAATGAGAGGAAGAATCAAATTTACTGTTGATTCAACAGTTTTTGAATAAATGTACATTCTGTGTGTACACAGACACACCTAGGCATAATCCACATGACACAGAGGGCAAGCCACTCCTCACAACACCTCCCCAAAATTAAACTCAATGTTCAATCCATTGGGTTTAAGGCTGTTAAGCCTATGTATCCAGCGGAGTTCCCTATGCTTCAGTAATTTAGACCTGTCACCGCCACGTCTGGGCTGGGGTACATGGTCGATGATCCAAACCATCAGATCACACTCCCTGTGCCCAGCCTCAGAAAAATGTTTAGAAACAGGTAAATCAAGGTGTTTCTTACGAATGCTCAGGCGGTGATTATTGAGGCGGGTCTTCAGGTCAGTTGTCGTCTCACCCACATAGAGTAATTTGCAGGGGCATGAAAGTACGTAAACAACGTAACTGGAATTGCACGTAAGATGGAACAGTATACTGTGTGATTCACCTGTGAGAGGATGTATGAACGATCTCCCTTTGCGAATGTACCTACAATTAACGCACCCCAGGCAGGGGAAACACCCCAAGCCCGGCTGCGCTAATGTGGTTTGTCTGCAGGACCCTTTGGGGCCAATGTCGGCCCTGACCAATTGGTCACGGAGATTTCTTGACCGACGGTAGGAGAATAAAGGGGGGCATTGAAATTCTGGTATCTCCTTGAAACAAGATCCAAGGAGATCCCAGTGCTTCCTGACAACCCTGTTGATAGATGGACTGAGTTCATTGTACACTGACACGAACGGAATCCTGGCTGTTCTCTGCACAGTCTTCCGTTGTGTTAGCAGAGTATCCCTCTCCATACCGCGTGCTTTGGCCATATGTTGATCTAACAGGTATTTAGGGTATCCCCTTTCCCGGAATCTCATTGCCATGGACCCCAGGGTTGTAATAGATTTTTGTTCATCGGAGACGACCCGTTTAACCCTCAGGAATTGTGAGAAGGGAAGTGACTGCACCATTCTCCTAGGATGGGAGCTATTATAACAAAGGAAGGTATTGGTGTCCGTGGGTTTGGTAAATAGTTCTGTATGTAATGTTCCCTCCTTGTACACAACCCTGGTACCTAGGAACTGAATGTCCGTTCTGGAATGCACGAGAGTGAATTGTAAATTCGGATCATAACCATTTAAGAAGGCTTGAAACGAAATCAATTCCGTCTCGCTACCTGTCCATATGAGGAAGATGTCGTCGATATATCTCCACCACCTCAGCACATGGCTGAAGTGGTGGGACAGATAGACGACATCCTCCTCATACACGCGCATAAATATATTTGCATAAGTGGGGGCCACGTGAGACCCCATGGCCACACCCCGCTGTTGCAAATAATAGACATCTTTGAAAAGAAAGTAGTTGTTACGAAGAACAATGTTAAGCAAATCAACAATAAACTCCACAACGTCCGTGGTATATGAGGACTGCATAAGTATTTTCCTGACCGCCTGGACACCACTTTCATGTGCAATGGACGTGTAAAGTGATGTGACATCAAACGATGCCAACGTCAATGACTCAATCTGTGACACGTCTGTGTCACGTAATTTCACAAGGAAATCTGATGTGTCCTGTATATAAGAGGACCCCCCGGTGGAAAAATCCCACAATACTTTGTCAAGAAAGATGGCTATGTTGCTGAGGATGGAATCCGAGCCCGAGACGATGGGACGTCCCGGGGGATCGATGAGGGTCTTGTGAATCTTGGGTAGCACATAGATCACCGGAGTGACCGGATGTGCCACCTCAAGAAATTCAACAAGACCCCCATCGATAATACCAGCCAACATAGCATCTTTGAGACGATTGCGGATGATGCCAGCTATTTTAAATCTTGGGTCAGAGTCCAAGACTTTGTAGACATCTGAGTCACCGAGCTGTCGCATGACCTCTTGTATATATTTGCTGGTGTCCATCACCACTACAGCACCACCCTTGTCTGCAGGTTTCAGAACAAGGGTGGAGTCAGACCTCAGAGTGTCCAGGGCCTCAACCTCTGCACTGGTCAGGTTCGGATATCTAAAGTCAGGGTCCCCCTGTATGGAGGCCCTGAGCTCAGAAAGCCCCCTACGGACCGCATTAATATAGGCTTCAACGGCAGGTTCATTAATGTTAGGTGTAAAATTGCTCTTCAAAAAGAGATTGAGAGAACCCAGCGTGAATACACTGGTCTGGGGTCTCTCAAGACTGGTTCTATTGTGATGCCATACTTTCAGTTTAATGCGACGAAAAAAAGAAAACAGGTTAGATTCAAGTTCAAACCAGTTCACAGAGGAACTGGGACAGAATGAAAATCCTTTAGATAGGACACTCACTTGTGTGGAGGTCAGTTCTTTGGAGGACAGATTGATCACAGTCATCTTTTCTTCCCCACGTTGCTCCTGGTTGTCACAGGACGACTTTTGTTGCGTGGTTTGTTTGGACCCCCTGTGTCCACGTCCACCTCTCCTGATGCGTCGCCTCGATCTGCCGGAGTCTGTGGAACCCGGAGAACTTTGTGTGGTCTTCCTTCTTTTTCTGACGTCCTTCTGGGTGTTGAACTGTCGCTCCGACTGCCAATTGTAGATGTTGCCCTTTTTATAGTCTTCAGTGTCTCTGCACCACTTGACTCTTTTGCTCTCCTCAGAATCAGTTTGGAAAAGTTTCATCTGCACAGATAAGTCCTCAGTATATTTAGTATACTCCTCAGTGGATAGGAGTGTTTGGAGATTGGTCTCAAGTTCTCGTGTGTCACAATTTAAAGTGGCAAGTTCATGCTGCAAAAACTCAATGTTGAGTAATATGAAGTCAAGGGAGTAGCGGTTAGATAATGCCTCAAGACTGATTTTTCTAAGGTTTTATGGACTGATGAAATGAGAGTGAGTCTTGATGGGCCAGATGGATGGGCCCGTGGCTGGATTGGTAAAGGGCAGAGAGCTCCAGTCCGACTCAGACGCCAGCAAGGTGGAGGTGGAGTACTGGTTTGGGCTGGTATCATCAAAGATGAGCTTGTGGGGCCTTTTCGGGTTGAGGATGGAGTCAAGCTCAACTCCCAGTCCTACTGCCAGTTTCTGGAAGACACCTTCTTCAAGCAGTGGTACAGGAAGAAGTCTGCATCCTTCAAGAAAAACATGATTTTCATGCAGGACAATGCTCCATCGCACGCGTCCAAGTACTCCACAGCGTTTCTGGCAAGAAAGGGTATAAAAGAAGAAAATCTAATGACATGGCCTCCTTGTTTACCTGATCTGAACCCCATTGAGAACCTGTGGTCCATCATCAAATGTGAGATTTACAAGGAGGTAAAACAGTACACCTCTCTGAACAGTGTCTGGGAGGCTGTGGTTGCTGCTGCACGCAATGTTGATGGTGAACAGAGCAAAACACTGACAGAATCCATGGATGGCAGGCTTTTGAGTGTCCTTGCAAAGAAAGGTGGCTATATTGGTCACTGATTTGTTTTTGTTTTGTTTTTGAATGTCAGAAATGTATATTTGTGAATGTTGAGATGTTATATTGGTTTCACTGGTAAAAATAAATCATTGAAATGGGTATATATTTGTTTTTTGTTAAGTTGCCTAATAATTATGCACAGTAATAGTCACCTGCACACACAGATATCCCCCTAAAATAGCTAAAACTAAAAACAAACTAAAAACTACTTCCAAAAATATTCAGCTTTGATATTAGAGTTTTTTGGGTTCATTGAGAACATGGTTGTTGTTCAATAATAACATTAATCCTCAAAAATACAACTTGCCTAATAATTCTGCACTCACTGTAGAGACACTATTTCAATTAGCTGGAGATCATTACCAGAAAAAAAATAAAAATAAAAAAATATATAGATATATATATATATATATATATATATAGATACGAAAAATGGCGGCACTGACTACAAAGAAGGAAAAATAGGGTGCACGTTCCAGGGGAATCGACTTCTTACCCCAATCAATAAATCCAGAAAAAGGACGGCACTCCGGTCTTGAAAAGGTGAAAGTGGTTTTTAATCAACCTTGCGGTACAACGTTTCGGCTCCAATACTGAGCTTTTCTCAAGCACAAATACAAATCAAGTGTGAGCAGTTAAATAGGTGAATCAATTAAGTTACAAATCATGTGATCACTACACGTCCCACCCCAAGGGGCGTGTTCGAAGCTAGCCAATGCATAAACATAATTACAAAAAATACAAGTGCAAAAACAAATGTCATCAGTTACATATATCTGATGTTATTACAATGTGAAACATCATTCAAGTGCATGTATCAGACATTTGTAAACTTATGGTGAATGAGAGAAGAAAGAGGGCAGACCCATCGGCTGCACTTGTACTAGTACGGTGGATGTGTCCAAAGCGTGTAAACATACTGAGGGAGGAGCTGAGAAATGAATCAAAGGACACTTTCAAAAACTTATAGCTATGCAATTACTTGATCCTATGTAAGTTGAACGCCGCAGCTGTACGATCGCTGGGTCCCATTACCGACTCACTGTTATCCCGGTCCGGCACCAGGAAGGGGATATCGCCTGTTGTCAATCGCCTTGCGTCATCAGAGGCCGCCCTCTGCTGCGTCACCACCACGTCATCACATCCGGCCTAGGTGCTTCACGGCGCATGTCCCATTCACGTCTCATGTCGGGACGCCATCTTGGAAACTGGAAAGACGCCCTTAACCCATATTGTGGTACTTCAGGGTATAGCGAACCAGACCGACACAGACAGCCCGGAAAACAGATTGTCCTCATGCCATGCCTGGATAGGAGCCCACCATCACAACGAAAACCGTTGTATGTAGGGGGTTTACCATCACTGGTGTCCGGTCGCTTACATACCCACGAGGGTTCTCCTCCAGTCTGTACCCAGGTGTTACAGGGGGCAAATCTATACCAGATAGATGATGGAACAGCCGTGACACCATATCGGCCCAATTGTAGTGCCCCTGGTGTGTGCCTGATCGGACAGTGAGTAATACCAAAAAAAGAAAAAGAAAAAGAAAAAAAGCATAGCTCTCAGAGGTATTAACCTCCTGTGTATAAAATTGTGTCAATTTCATTCTCAGGCTCAACCCCTCCGCATGGTAAGTGCTGGTGATCTGTGAAAAAAGAAGAAAAAAATGAGAGGAAGAATCAAATTTACTGTTGATTCAACAGTTTTTGAATAAATGTACATTCTGTGTGTACACAGACACACCTAGGCATAATCCACATGACACAGAGGGCAAGCCACTCCTCACAACACCTCCCCAAAATTAAACTCAATGTTCAATCCATTGGGTTTAAGGCTGTTAAGCCTATGTATCCAGCGGAGTTCCCTATGCTTCAGTAATTTAGACCTGTCACCGCCACGTCTGGGCTGGGGTACATGGTCGATGATCCAAACCATCAGATCACACTCCCTGTGCCCAGCCTCAGAAAAATGTTTAGAAACAGGTAAATCAAGGTGTTTCTTACGAATGCTCAGGCGGTGATTATTGAGGCGGGTCTTCAGGTCAGTTGTCGTCTCACCCACATAGAGTAATTTGCAGGGGCATGAAAGTACGTAAACAACGTAACTGGAATTGCACGTAAGATGGAACAGTATACTGTGTGATTCACCTGTGAGAGGATGTATGAACGATCTCCCTTTGCGAATGTACCTACAATTAACGCACCCCAGGCAGGGGAAACACCCCAAGCCCGGCTGCGCTAATGTGGTTTGTCTGCAGGACCCTTTGGGGCCAATGTCGGCCCTGACCAATTGGTCACGGAGATTTCTTGACCGACGGTAGGAGAATAAAGGGGGGCATTGAAATTCTGGTATCTCCTTGAAACAAGATCCAAGGAGATCCCAGTGCTTCCTGACAACCCTGTTGATAGATGGACTGAGTTCATTGTACACTGACACGAACGGAATCCTGGCTGTTCTCTGCACAGTCTTCCGTTGTGTTAGCAGAGTATCCCTCTCCATACCGCGTGCTTTGGCCATATGTTGATCTAACAGGTATTTAGGGTATCCCCTTTCCCGGAATCTCATTGCCATGGACCCCAGGGTTGTAATAGATTTTTGTTCATCGGAGACGACCCGTTTAACCCTCAGGAATTGTGAGAAGGGAAGTGACTGCACCATTCTCCTAGGATGGGAGCTATTATAACAAAGGAAGGTATTGGTGTCCGTGGGTTTGGTAAATAGTTCTGTATGTAATGTTCCCTCCTTGTACACAACCCTGGTACCTAGGAACTGAATGTCCGTTCTGGAATGCACGAGAGTGAATTGTAAATTCGGATCATAACCATTTAAGAAGGCTTGAAACGAAATCAATTCCGTCTCGCTACCTGTCCATATGAGGAAGATGTCGTCGATATATCTCCACCACCTCAGCACATGGCTGAAGTGGTGGGACAGATAGACGACATCCTCCTCATACACGCGCATAAATATATTTGCATAAGTGGGGGCCACGTGAGACCCCATGGCCACACCCCGCTGTTGCAAATAATAGACATCTTTGAAAAGAAAGTAGTTGTTACGAAGAACAATGTTAAGCAAATCAACAATAAACTCCACAACGTCCGTGGTATATGAGGACTGCATAAGTATTTTCCTGACCGCCTGGACACCACTTTCATGTGCAATGGACGTGTAAAGTGATGTGACATCAAACGATGCCAACGTCAATGACTCAATCTGTGACACGTCTGTGTCACGTAATTTCACAAGGAAATCTGATGTGTCCTGTATATAAGAGGACCCCCCGGTGGAAAAATCCCACAATACTTTGTCAAGAAAGATGGCTATGTTGCTGAGGATGGAATCCGAGCCCGAGACGATGGGACGTCCCGGGGGATCGATGAGGGTCTTGTGAATCTTGGGTAGCACATAGATCACCGGAGTGACCGGATGTGCCACCTCAAGAAATTCAACAAGACCCCCATCGATAATACCAGCCAACATAGCATCTTTGAGACGATTGCGGATGATGCCAGCTATTTTAAATCTTGGGTCAGAGTCCAAGACTTTGTAGACATCTGAGTCACCGAGCTGTCGCATGACCTCTTGTATATATTTGCTGGTGTCCATCACCACTACAGCACCACCCTTGTCTGCAGGTTTCAGAACAAGGGTGGAGTCAGACCTCAGAGTGTCCAGGGCCTCAACCTCTGCACTGGTCAGGTTCGGATATCTAAAGTCAGGGTCCCCCTGTATGGAGGCCCTGAGCTCAGAAAGCCCCCTACGGACCGCATTAATATAGGCTTCAACGGCAGGTTCATTAATGTTAGGTGTAAAATTGCTCTTCAAAAAGAGATTGAGAGAACCCAGCGTGAATACACTGGTCTGGGGTCTCTCAAGACTGGTTCTATTGTGATGCCATACTTTCAGTTTAATGCGACGAAAAAAAGAAAACAGGTTAGATTCAAGTTCAAACCAGTTCACAGAGGAACTGGGACAGAATGAAAATCCTTTAGATAGGACACTCACTTGTGTGGAGGTCAGTTCTTTGGAGGACAGATTGATCACAGTCATCTTTTCTTCCCCACGTTGCTCCTGGTTGTCACAGGACGACTTTTGTTGCGTGGTTTGTTTGGACCCCCTGTGTCCACGTCCACCTCTCCTGATGCGTCGCCTCGATCTGCCGGAGTCTGTGGAACCCGGAGAACTTTGTGTGGTCTTCCTTCTTTTTCTGACGTCCTTCTGGGTGTTGAACTGTCGCTCCGACTGCCAATTGTAGATGTTGCCCTTTTTATAGTCTTCAGTGTCTCTGCACCACTTGACTCTTTTGCTCTCCTCAGAATCAGTTTGGAAAAGTTTCATCTGCACAGATAAGTCCTCAGTATATTTAGTATACTCCTCAGTGGATAGGAGTGTTTGGAGATTGGTCTCAAGTTCTCGTGTGTCACAATTTAAAGTGGCAAGTTCATGCTGCAAAAACTCAATGTTGAGTAATATGAAGTCAAGGGAGTAGCGGTTAGATAATGCCTCAAGACTGATTTTTCTAAGGTTTTATGGACTGATGAAATGAGAGTGAGTCTTGATGGGCCAGATGGATGGGCCCGTGGCTGGATTGGTAAAGGGCAGAGAGCTCCAGTCCGACTCAGACGCCAGCAAGGTGGAGGTGGAGTACTGGTTTGGGCTGGTATCATCAAAGATGAGCTTGTGGGGCCTTTTCGGGTTGAGGATGGAGTCAAGCTCAACTCCCAGTCCTACTGCCAGTTTCTGGAAGACACCTTCTTCAAGCAGTGGTACAGGAAGAAGTCTGCATCCTTCAAGAAAAACATGATTTTCATGCAGGACAATGCTCCATCACACGCGTCCAAGTACTCCACAGCGTTTCTGGCAAGAAAGGGTATAAAAGAAGAAAATCTAATGGCATGGCCTCCTTGTTTACCTGATCTGAACCCCATTGAGAACCTGTGGTCCATCATCAAATGTGAGATTTACAAGGAGGTAAAACAGTACACCTCTCTGAACAGTGTCTGGGAGGCTGTGGTTGCTGCTGCACGCAATGTTGATGGTGAACAGAGCAAAACACTGACAGAATCCATGGATGGCAGGCTTTTGAGTGTCCTTGCAAAGAAAGGTGGCTATATTGGTCACTGATTTGTTTTTGTTTTGTTTTTGAATGTCAGAAATGTATATTTGTGAATGTTGAGATGTTATATTGGTTTCACTGGTAAAAATAAATCATTGAAATGGGTATATATTTGTTTTTTGTTAAGTTGCCTAATAATTATGCACAGTAATAGTCACCTGCACACACAGATATCCCCCTAAAATAGCTAAAACTAAAAACAAACTAAAAACTACTTCCAAAAATATTCAGCTTTGATATTAATGAGTTTTTTGGGTTCATTGAGAACATGGTTGTTGTTCAATAATAACATTAATCCTCAAAAATACAACTTGCCTAATAATTCTGCACTCACTGTAGAGACACTATTTCAATTAGCTGGAGATCATTACCAGAAAAAAAATAAAAAATAAAATATATATATGTATATATAACCAAAGTGACATTAGCTGCACCACATCTCCAGTGTAAAGTGTGTGCATCAGATTAATATCTGTGACATCCAGTCTACTTTTTCAATAGACGGTGTCTGCTTCTGACAGTGACATTACCAGCACCACATCTGCAGTGTAACGTGTGCGCTAAAAAAATTTGTCTGTGACATACAGTGTACTTTTTTGCGTAGACGCTGCTGATAGTGACATTACCGGTGGTACCTTTCCTGTATAACGTTTCCTCATCCCAAACACTTGTGACATTTCCTGTAATTTTTCATTAGCCGCTGGTGATAGCATTGACATTATCTGCGGTATATCTCCTGTGTGACGTTTCCACGTCCCAAATACCTTTTAAAATTTGTTTGAGCATACACTTCCAAATCCTACATGTGACAGACTTTCAATCATATATAACATTTAATATGAAGAAGGCGAGCAGTAAGAGATGGAGCAGTGGCTGTGATGCTGATGGTGCACGCAGAGGCCCTAGCCCTGGGCGCAGTGAAACTGTGCCTCCTGCCAGAACACAAGAAAAACAATCATCCACAATACCTAGCTTCATGTCCCAGTTTGCAGGGCGGCACAGGACACCACTCTTGAAGTCAGACCAGTGCGACCAGGTGGTCGGTTGGATTGCAGCAGATATTGCTTCCAGTCACTTAAGCACCACACTGTCTTACACCAAGTCCAGTCTCAGTAGCCAATAGTCTGCTTAACCCAATCCTCACCCTGATTTCCCTTCCTCCCAACATGGAGAGTCTGGGCAAGCAAGTGATCCCACACTCAAATATTCAGAGGAGCTCTTTTCAGCACCATTCTTGATTTGGCCCTCTCGCCAAGCACGCTTGAAGAGGGACAGATCTTGTGCCTGTCATGGAACCATGAACCAGACGTACAACAAGAGATAAGTGGAAAATAAGAAGGTTTTATTGAAGAGCAAGCCGTAGCAAAGTCCGAACGGATGGCTAAACCGAAGCAGGGTCTTGCGGAGACAGAGGTCAGGAACCAGAAGGGTAGTCAGACGAAGCCAGGAACAGGAACCAACGGGGTAGTCAGACGAAGCCGGAATCAGGAACCAACGGGGTAGTCAGACGAAGCCGGAATCAGGAACCAACGGGGTAGTCAGACGAGGCCAGGATCAGGAACCAGAAGCAGCAGCAGTCTTGGAAGCATGTGAACACAGGAGGACCAAGCAAGGAACTGAAGCCACAGACCTCCTATATATGTGAGCTAGGCATCCAGCTCCTCCCACTGGGAAGGAGGAGCCGCAGGGTGGAAGGCTACAAGAAAACCCAGAAACCAAGATGGCCGCCAGCACATGTCAAACGAAGGGAACAGCAAGGAGGTAAGACCATGACAGTACCTCCCCCTCAAGGGCCCCTCCTCCGCGGAGTACGGAACGGTTTCTGAGGGAAGCGTGCGTGGAAGGCTCGGAGCAAGACAGGAGCATGGACATCTGCGGAGGGAACCCAGGAACGCTCCTCTGGACCATAACCACGCCAATGGACCAAAAACTGCACCCGGCCGCGGACCAGGCGTGAGTCCAGGATATTGCTCACCTCATACTCCTCACGATTGCCCACTTGGACCGGACGAGGCCGAGGAATCGAGGAAGTGAAACGATTACACACCAGTGGCTTCAACAGGGAGACATGAAACACGTTGGAGATCCGCATGCCAGGAGGAAGCGCAAGGGCATAGGCTACCGGGTTTACCCTGCGAAGCACTCGGAAGGGACCAACAAAGCGAGGCGCCAGCTTGGGAGTGGGCACTCGAAGGTTGAGGTTGCGGGTGGACAACCATACGCGGTCTCCGACCTGGTAGGAAGGAGCGGGCGCTCGTCTGCGATCAGCCTGGAGTTTCTGGCGCTGCGCAGAGACCTCAAGGGACCTCTGGATCTGTACCCAAGAAGCACGTAGGACGGAAAGGTGATCCTCCACAGCCGGAATATCCTGGGGAGAGAATACCTCCGGTAACACGGCAGGTTGGAACCCATAATTGGCCATGAAGGGAGACGTCCCAGAGGAAGAGTTCACCGCCGTGTTCCTGGCAAACTCAGCCCAAGGCAGGAGGTCAACCCAATTGTCTTGGTGATCGGAGACATAGCAACGAAGGAATTGCTCCAAGGCCTGATTGGATCGTTCTGCGGCCCCATTGGACTGAGGGTGGTAGGCCGAGGAGAAAGAGAGATGAATCCCCAACTGGGAGCAAAAGGCGCGCCAGAACCTGGACACAAACTGACTCCCCCGATCCGACACAATCTCCTTGGGCAAACCGTGCAACCGGAAGACCTCCCTGGCAAAAATCGAGGCCAACTCTTGTGCAGAGGGTAACTTCTTGAGAGGAACACAGTGGCACATTTTGGAAAACCGATCCACAATCATGAGAATGACCGTATGGCCTCGGGATGCAGGGAGGTCCACAATGAAATCCATCCCCAGGTGTGACCATGGACGCTCCCCGGTGGCTATGGGTTGCAAAAGGCCCAACGGAAGGTGCCGAGGGGACTTACTCTGGGCACAAACTGAGCATGCCGCTACATATGCGGCGATGTCGGAACGTAGAGAAGGCCACCAGAACAGACGTGAAACCGCCCAGGACAGCTGATTCTTTCCAGGGTGCCCCGCGGCCTTGGAGTTATGGTAGGTTCGCAACAACCGAGTGCGCAACTCCTCAGGCACAAAACATCTGCCGTTGGGTCTCCCAGAGGGAGCACCAGATTGAGCCGCCAAAATCTGCTCACCCAGAGGAGAAGTCAGGCTGGTGCGAATAGCGGCCAGGATCTGATTCGGGGGTATGACCGTAGTCGGAATCGACTCCTCCCCGGACAGCTCGGAGTACTGCCGTGATAAGGCATCCGCTCTGATGTTCTTGGAGCCGGGTAGGTAGGAGACCACGTAATTAAAACGTGACAAGAACAGAGCCCATCTGGCCTGACGTGGTGTCAATCTCTTGGCCTCAGAGAGGTAGGTCAGATTCTTGTGGTCCGTCAGGATGAGAACCGGAACCACCGAGCCCTCGAGCAAGTGCCTCCATTCTTTAAGGGCCTGCACGATGGCCAATAACTCCCTGTCACCAATCTGATAGTTGCACTCCGCGGAAGACAGTTTCCGGGAGTAAAACCCACAAGGAAGCAGAGGACCCTCTGGTGTTCTACGCTGAGACAGGAGGGCGCCTACTCCCGTCTCAGACGCGTCCACCTCGAGGACAAAAGGCAACCCAGGGTTGGGATGCGACAGAATCGGAGCCGACACAAAGGCGGACTTTAGAGCCTCAAAAGCTCGGATGGCCTCGAGCGGCCAGACCTGAGGATTACTGCCCTTCCTGGTCAGATCCGTGAGAGGCTTGGCTAGCATGGAAAAGTCCCTGATGAACTTCCGATAATAATTGGCGAAGCCCAAAAAGCGCTGCAGGGCACGAAGCCCACTGGGCTGGGGCCACTGTAAGACAGCCGAAACCTTCTCAGGATCCATGGAGAACCCCTCAGCGGAAATGATGTAACCTAAGAAGGTTACCTGGGATCGGTGAAATTCGCATTTCTCAAGCTTACCGAACAGCTTGTTCTCTCGTAAGCGTTGCAACACTCGTCTGACATCCAGAATGTGGGCCTCCATGGATGCAGAATATACCAAGATGTCATCCAAATAGACCACCACACACTGCTGCAACAGGTCACGGAAAACATCGTTGATGAATTCCTGGAAGACTGCGGGCGCATTGCACAACCCAAAGGGCATAACCAAGGATTCATAATGACCGGTCCTGGTGTTAAACGCGGTCTTCCACTCATCGCCCGCCTTGATCCTTACCAGGTTATATGCCGCCCTCAGGTCGAGTTTGGTAAAGACCGTGGCCCCTTTGAGGCGATCGAACAGCTCGGAAATCAAGGGTATCGGGTAAGCGTTCTTGATCGTGATGCGATTGAGACCCCTGTAATCGATGCAAGGCCTCAACTCGCCGCCCTTCTTTTTCACAAAGAAAAATCCAGCCCCTGCCGGGGACGAGGATTTGCGAATGTGTCCGCGTGAAAGCGCCTCCCTCACGTACTCCTCCATGGCCTCATTCTCCGCTACCGACAGTGGATAGACTTTGCCACGAGGAGGAACGGCACCGGATTGTAACTCTATGGCACAATCGTATGGGCGGTGCGGAGGTAGGGCAACCGCGCGCACCTTATCGAATACATCCCGGTACTCTTCGTATTCAGGAGGCAACAGAGAGTCCGAGGAAGTACACAGCAACTTGACAGGCCCATGGATGCAACTAGCCCCACACTGCGGTGACCACGAGAGGATCTCGACCGATCTCCAATCGAAAGTCGGATTATGCTTCTGGAGCCAGGGGTACCCCAAGACCACCGAGTAGTGTGGAGACGAAATAACCTGGAGACAGACCGACTCTCTGTGAACGGCACCAATGGCCATCCCCACTGGAAGGGTCTCATGAGTCACGTGTGGCGGCAGAAGGGGTCTGCCGTCTATCGCCTCAAGAGCCAGTGGGGAACCTCGAGGCTGCAGAGGAATGGAATTGGCGGCAACGAACACTCTATCAATGAACAAACCACCAGCACCAGAGTCCACCAACGCCTGGGTCGTCACCGAGCCCCCGACCCAGGAGAGGACAACCGTGATCAGTGGTTTGTCAACACGGGAAACCGGGGACGAGGAGACTCCACCCAAGATCTGCCCCCGACAGGACCTCAGGTGCGAGCGTTCTCCCGGACGGTTCCGACATGCCAACCGAAAATGCCCACCGAGACCACAGTACATGCATCGGCCCTCGCGTCTCCGGAGTACCCTCTCCCCCTCAGACAAGCGAGCAAACCCCCGCTGCATGGGTTCACCCCCAGACAAGTCATCCCCAGGAGGCGTGGGAGGAGAGGGAGGCACGGGTGGGACAGCAAACGTAGACGCCAATCTGTTAGGAGACCTCCGCAGGCTCTCCTTAAAGGAAGGTCTCTCCCTGAGTCTGGTGTCAATCAAAATCAGGAAAGAAATAAGAGACTCGAGCTCCACTGGTAGGTCCTTAGCTGCAACCTCATCCTTCAAGGCATCCGAGAGACCATGAGAGAAAGCAGCGACCAGAGCCTCATTATTCCAGCCCACCTCTGCTGCCAGGGTACGAAACTCAATGGCGTATTCAGCTACGGATCGTGAACCCTGTCTGATGGACATAAGGAGCTTCGCAGCAGAGGCAGCACGAGCCGGCACATCGAATACCTTCCGAAGAGAAGCAACAAAACCGGAAAACTCGGCAACCACCGGATTGTTGTTCTCCCATAAAGGGCTGGCCCAGGCCAAGGCCTTGTCCGAGAGCAGCGAGATCAAGAAGCCCACCCTTGATCTCTCAGTAGGAAAGGCATGTGGCAGCAACTCGAAGTAAATGCCCACCTGGTTAAGGAAACCTCGGCACTGAGTTGGCTCTCCCCCAAAGCGCTGTGGAAGGGGGGCAGAACCGGTCATACCCTGAAACACCACAGGCGCAGCAACAGGTGTCAGGGTAGACTCTGGCGCAACAACCGGAGCGGCAGTAGGAGCGGGCCCAGGAGCGACAACCGACCCATCGGCAACGGAGGCTAAATGAGCCGTGCGTTCAAGCAGGGTTTGCAACGCCACAGCGAACCGACCCAACAGGTGATCCTGCTGATCAAGTCTGGCAACCAGCGTAGGTAGCGAGGGTGGCCCTGTACCGTCAGAATTCATGGCTTGGTCCTAATGTCATGGAACCATGAACCAGACGTACAACAAGAGATAAGTGGAAAATAAGAAGGTTTTATTGAAGAGCAAGCCGTAGCAAAGTCCGAACGGATGGCTAAACCGAAGCAGGGTCTTGCGGAGACAGAGGTCAGGAACCAGAAGGGTAGTCAGACGAAGCCAGGAACAGGAACCAACGGGGTAGTCAGACGAAGCCGGAATCAGGAACCAACGGGGTAGTCAGACGAAGCCGGAATCAGGAACCAACGGGGTAGTCAGACGAGGCCAGGATCAGGAACCAGAAGCAGCAGCAGTCTTGGAAGCATGTGAACACAGGAGGACCAAGCAAGGAACTGAAGCCACAGACCTCCTATATATGTGAGCTAGGCATCCAGCTCCTCCCAGTGGGAAGGAGGAGCCGCAGGGTGGAAGGCTACAAGAAAACCCAGAAACCAAGATGGCCGCCAGCACATGTCAAACGAAGGGAACAGCAAGGAGGTAAGACCATGACAGTGCCCTGATTCCCAAACTCTTGAGCATCCACAATCACAAGAAGATGATGGTGGGGAACGGCAATTAATGTTTAATGAGATGGATGATGATGAGACACAGTTGTCAATAACTCAACGGCAATTACTGTCTCAAGAGTTTGATGAAGAGGATGAGACACACTTGTCAATTACTGATGTAGTGGTTAGGTCAAAAAGTCAGGAGGATGACCAGAATGAGGAAGTGCAAGAGGAAGTGGTGGACGATAAAGTCACTGACCCAACCTGAGAAGGTGGAAAGCCGAGCAAAGACAGCAGTACAGAGGGGGAGGGATCTGCAGCACCGCAACAGGCTGGAAGAGGCAGCAAAAGGGAGAAGGCGGGCCACAACAAACAGGCCCACAACTGTTCCCCTGTCATGACCCGGGTTGTATTCGAACCGGGATCTTCCTGGTCTCTTAAACCATAGCCTTACCTGTTGTGCTACAGAAGAGATCTAGACTTTGGGAATGTCCTTACTGTGTTCAACACTACATCATACTCTCTAGCTCCACCTGCTGCCAGCTGTGGACAATTCTCAATCTGGACAGCCTTTAAATAGGAAGTGAGGTCATCACTCAGTGCCCGTTTATTTGGATTTCTTCCCTGGGTGTTTTGACTTCAGTGATCTTCCTTGTATTGAACTCCTGCCTGATATCCCGACTATTCTACAGCCTGCTGATTTTGTACCTTGCCGCCAGATCGTGAATGACCTTAGCCTGCCTGACTCTTCTCCGGATTTTGATTCTGAACTATTCGCCTGACGACGCTTTGCCTGGATCTCAAGCACACTATTTCCACTTCGGACACTACCTTTTACAGGTACCTTACATAATAAACGGGCCACAATGGCAGTGGACCCTGCTGAGATTGTTAAGGCGATTACACGTCAGGGACAATTGATCGGAGCTCATGAACAGCATCTTGCTTCCCTGGACGCCAAGTTAGATGAACTTTGCACCATGCTCAAATCTTGTTTGCCTGGTTCCTCTGCAACGGTTCAGACTCCGGATCCTACTCCTACTACGGTCCAACCCGCCTCTTCTGTACCACCAAAACTTCCCTTGCCTGACAAGTTTGGTGGTGATACTGAGGACTGCAGAGGCTTTTTAAATGTTTGCCGTTTGCATTTCCGCAACAACCCTGCAACTTTTAGCACTTCGTCTGCCAAAGTGACTTTTGTAATTTCCTTGTTAAAGGGGAAGGCCCTGGCCTGGGTCTCTCCTTATTTGGAACGCAACGATCCTGTACTCCAAGATGCTGAAAAATTTCTGGCCTCTCTCCAGATTGTATTTGACAAGCCAGGTAGAGTTTCTGCAGCTGAGTACTCCCTCTTGGACATACAACAAGACACCAGATCTGTGGCTCAGTATGCTATTGAGTTCTGTACCCTTGCTGCTGAAACAAATTGGGACTCAAGGGCATTACGTACAGCCTTCCGAAAAGGTCTTACGTATCGCATCAAGGACGAATTAGTCTATAAGGATCTCCCAGAAGACCTTGAGAAATTCATAGAGCTGTGTGTTCGTCTGGATGTCCGGTACCATGAAAGGTGCCAAGAGAGACTTAGAACCCGCAAGTTTCCTAGGCCAGCTTACCGTTTGGCCCCTAACTTCCAAGCACCACCTCAGCCAGAACCTGAAACCTCTGTTGAACCCCAGACACCTGTGGAACCCATGGAGGTGAGCCGTCTCCACCTAACTGAGTCAGAGAAACAAAGGAGGCGTTCATTGGGCCTGTGCCTGTACTGCGGACTTAAAGGACATTTAGTATCTGTCTGCCCCTCCCGTCCAGTAAAAGGCAGGGTCTAACCAGTGTTGGAGGAGCTGGCTTAGACCTTACAGGTAAATCCTCCAAGACCAAGATTACTGTTCCGGCTACTATCCATTTATCTTCTAAGCTTGTTTTCTGTGAGGCTTTTGTGGATTCCGGAGCGGCGGGTATATTCTTGGACTACACTTTTGCAAGAAAGAACAACATCCCGTTTGTTCCTAAGTCTAGACCCCTGAACATTACCACCCTGAATGGACAGCCCTTGGGAGATGGTATTGTGAAATTCGAGACTACGACAATCACCCTGCAGGTAGGCCTCCTCCACAAAGAGGAAGTTGTCTTGTCTCTTATTGATTCTCCGCTTCTGCCTATCATCCTTGGTTACCCATGGTTACAACTTCACAACCCCTCTTTTGATTGGGAAAATGGAGAACTAACCTCCTGGGGATCGTCCTGTCGCCTTCGCTGTTTGTCTCAACCCAAAAGACTTTCTGCTTGCATGTTGGCTCCTGTGACTATCCCACCTACCTTGCCTCGTGAATACCATGACTTTGCAGACGTATTTTGCAAACAAAAGGCAGGGGTGTTACCCCCACATCGTCCTTTTGACTGTACAATTAAATTGATTCCCGGAGCACCTCTTCCCAAAGGAAAGACCTACCCCCTGTCTCTGCCCGAACAAAACTCTATGGAGGAATACGTAAGAGACAACTTGGAAAGAGGTTTTATCCGACACGCTTCTTCTCCAGTAGGAGCAGGTTTCTTCTTCGTTGAAAAGAAAGATGGGGGCCTTCGACCATGCATAGACTATCGGGGGTTAAATCAAATCACCGTAAAGGACTCCTACCCTTTGCCACTCATTCTTGAACTATTTGATCTACTTAAGGGGGCTGTTATATTCTCCAAGCTAGACCTACGAGGGGCTTATAACCTGATTCGAATTAATGAGGGGGACGAGTGGAAGACAGCATTCAACACTCGTAATGGACACTTTGAATATTTGGTCATGCCATTTGGCTTGTGTAACGCACCTGCTGTCTTTCAACGTTTCATGAATGAAATTTTTCATGATTTCAGCAACCGTTTTGTGATCATCTACTTGGACGACATTTTAATCTTTTCCAAGACTCTTCTAGAGCACATCTCGCATGTGAAACAGGTATTACAACGGCTTAGAGAAAACCATCTTTATGCAAAAATCGAGAAGTGCAGTTTCCATCAAAGCTGTATTCCTTTCCTTGGGTACATCATAAGTGCTGACGGTTTCCAAATGGACCCTCAAAAACTTTCCGCTGTCTTGCAATGGCCCCAACCGACCACTTTAAGAGGACTCCAAAGCTTTTTAGGATTTGCAAATTACTACAGACGCTTCATTAAGAGTTTTGCCTCCATTGCGGCACCCCTTACTGCCATGACTAAGAAGGGTACAAATTGCAAGGCGTGGTCTTCAGAAGCAAAATCAGCTTTCCAGCGATTAAAGGACATGTTCAGTAAAGCTCCAATTCTTCTGCATCCAAATCCTGACCTCCAGTACACTGTTGAGGTTGATGCCTCTGAGGTTGGAGCAGGTGCCGTACTCTCCCAGAGACAGCCAAAGTCTGGTAGAATCCATCCAGTAGCTTTTTTCTCTAGAAAGTTTTCTCCGGCAGAGATGAATTATGATGTTGGGAATCGAGAACTACTGGCCATCAAATTGGCATTGTCTGAATGGCGACATCTTCTGGAAGGGGCTTCCAAACCTTTTACTATCCTCACTGACCATAAAAACCTACTGTATCTTCAGACTGCTAGACGTCTGAACTCACGTCAGGCTCGATGGGCTCTGTTTTTCTCCCGTTTTAATTTTGTCCTTTCTTACGTTCCAGGACATAGAAACAAAAAAGCCGATGCTCTTTCCAGACAGTTTGCTTCCTCTGAAGAAGATCAACCAGCCGAGCAGTATATAATCCCACCTCACAAAATTGTCGCACAGATCTCTACGGCCCTTTCCCAACAACTACAAGAAACCCAGAATCGTGTTCCCCAGGGCTTGAAGATACCACCAGGTCGCCTGTACGTAGCCCCTAGTCTCAGAAAACCTATACTCCTCTGGGCACATGATGGCGTGTTATCCGGTCATCCTGGTGTCACCATCACTCTTAAGACCTTGCAGCGTCATGTCTGGTGGCCTCGTATGAAAAAGGATGTTACTGACTATGTGGCTGCCTGCCCAACTTGTGCTGCTAATAAAGTACCCCGCACATTACCTGCTGGACTGTTACATCCACTTCCGGCACCTCGCCAGCCTTGGACCCATTTGACCTTGGACTTCATTGTAGACTTACCCAAGTCCGAGGGCATGACTGCTATATGGGTCACAGTGGATCACTTTTCCAAAATGTCTCATTTTGTGCCGATTCCGGGATTACCTACAGCGAAAGCACTGTCCACTCTTTTCCTTTCCCATATTGTAAGACATCATGGCATACCTACCAATATCATCTCAGACCGCGGATCCCAGTTCGTTTCCCGATTCTGGAGAGCATTCTGCAAGAAACTGGGAGTAACGCTCTCACTCTCTACCTCACATCACCCTCAAACTGATGGTCAAACCGAACGCATGAACCAGACCCTAGAAACCTACCTTCGACATTATGTCAATGCCTTACACTCCAACTGGTCTGAGTATTTGCCTTTAGCTGAGTTCGCCCTAAATTCCCGTTGGCACAGTGCTCTTCATACCACACCATTCTACGCAGCCCTAGGCTATCACCCTCAGACTTTTCCCCTACTCCAGCCTTCTTCTGGTGTACCAGCAGCAGATCAGCGGGTGAAAAATATTCTACTACATTGGAAGAAGATTTGTTTATTACTACGGAAGTCAGCAGGCAAGTACAGGTTTTTTTCCAACAGACGAAGACGCCATATACCTCCATATGTGGTGGGGGACAGAGTTTGGCTATCAACCAAGTATGTGAGACTGAAACAACCTTCTACCAAATTGGGCCCTCGATTCATCGGTCCTTACAGGATCATTGCTCGAGTTGGACCAGTTTCCTATCGCTTAAGATTACCTTCTTCTCTCCGGATACATCCCGTCTTCCACGTTTCACTCCTCAAAAAAGCTATTTTCAACCGCTACTCCAGATCACAACAACTACCTCCTCCTGTTCTTGTTGATGGACAAAATGAGTTTGAAGTCTCCAAGATCCTTGATTCCAGAAGACAGGGCCGTGGCCTTCGGTATCTGGTTCATTGGAAGGGGTATCCTGTCACAGACCGCTCCTGGGTTCCAGCCAAAGATCTGCATGCACCTTCTCTTATACGAGACTTCCATACCTCGTTTCCCACTAAGCCCCGCTAGGCCCCCGGAGGGGTCCATTGGGGAGGGGGCCCTGTCATGACCCGGGTTGTATTCGAACCAGGATCTTCCTGGTCTCTTAAACCATAGCCTTACCTGTTGTGCTACAGAAGAGATCTAGACTTTGGGAATGTCCTTACTGTGTTCAACACTACATCATACTCTCTAGCTCCACCTGCTGCCAGCTGTGGACAATTCTCAATCTGGACAGCCTTTAAATAGGAAGTGAGGTCATCACTCAGTGCCCGTTTATTTGGATTTCTTCCCTGGGTGTTTTGACTTCAGTGATCTTCCTTGTATTGAACTCCTGCCTGATATCCCGACTATTCTACAGCCTGCTGATTTTGTACCTTGCCGCCAGATCGTGAATGACCTTAGCCTGCCTGACTCTTCTCCGGATTTTGATTCTGAACTATTCGCCTGACGACGCTTTGCCTGGATCTCAAGCACACTATTTCCACTTCGGACACTACCTTTTACAGGTACCTTACATCCCCAGAGCACATCCTTGCAGAAATCTCCCTTGCCAAGGGGTAGGTGTTCCACAGTCTGGCACTTTTTTGAGGAAAGTGTGGACGACAAAATAATTGTAATTTTTAACCTGTGCCATACAAAAATGAGCAGGGGCATGAACACTAGCAACCTCACCACCACCAGCATGATCCGCCACATGGCATCAAAGTACCCTAATAGGTGGACCGAACGCCTGGGTCCACAATCTGTGTCACACCACTGCCTCCTTTTCCCCTGTATTACGTGCTGGCCTCCCTCCCTGCACCTGGTCTTTCACAAGCACCATCAACGACCACATCCACTTCCATGTTCCAGCACAGTGTACAAATGTCCTTACCCCAGGCCTTTAAACGCAAGCACAAATATCCAGCTACCCACCCACCCATCAGGAGGCGGAAGGCCTCAGTGTCCACAAGTCTAAATGGCAACATTTCCAGGACCAGTAATTTGGAAAGCTGCGCATTTAGTGCTATGGCCTATAGCACTAAATGCGCAGCTTTCCAAATTACTGGTCCTGGAAATGTTGCCATTTAGACTTGTGGACACTGAGGCCTTCCGCCTCCTGATGTCGGTGGCTGTCCCGAGTTACGCAGTCCCCAGCCGCTACTATTTTTAAGGTGTGCCATGCCCGCCTTACACCAATGTGTGTTCCGTAACATCACACATGCCCTGACAAACTGAGTTTCTGGGAAGGTCCACTTAAACACGGACACATGGACAAGTGCATTCGGCCAGGGACGCTACATGGCTGAATGTTGTGGAGGCTGGGAGTGAATCGTACCCTGGGATGGCACAGGTGCTACCAACGCCAAGGATTGCGGGCTCTACGTCAATCAGGGTTTCCACCAGCACCTACGTTAGTGGCTCAAACCTCCACTTCTTCTCCTCCGCCTCCACCTCTGAATTATCCGCATGCAGCACCAGTCAGTCATCAGTCGGTAGCTGGAAGCAGTGTAGCACTGCAGTGGGGAAGCGGCAACAGGCCGCGTTGAAGCTGATATGCTTAGGGGACAAACAGCAAACCGCCGCAGAGCTGTGGCAGGGGATAAGACCAGAGTGAACTGTGGCTCTCACCACTCAACCTAGAAACAGGCATGGTTGTGTCTGATAATGGCCGTAACTAAGTGGCGTAGTCAAGGATGACCAAGATGTGTTGGTGCCCTCTAGCGGACTTCGGTATTGGGCCTATAAAATCCATAGAGATCCGCTCGAATGGAACCTCAATAATCGGGAGAGGGACCAGAGGACTACGGAAATGTGGCTGGGGGCTGGTTATCTGGCAGGTTGGGCAAGACTTGCAATACTCTTCCACCTCTCTGAACACACTGGGCCAGTAGAACCGCTGTAGAATCCGGTCCTGCGTTTTCTGCTGGCCCAGGTGTCCCCCAAGAACATGTTGGTGGGCTAACTCCAACACGAGCTTGTGATACGCCTTGGGCACTACCAGCTGTTCAATATGCTGTTGAACCACAATCTCCTGTTGAACCACAAAACGGGGGAACATAGACTCGGACCCCGGTTGTTGCGGCTCACCCTCAACTACTACCACATTCTCCCAGGCTCGGGATAGAGTCGGGTCCTGGTGCTGTGCTGTACCAAAACTATCCCCAGAGACATTGAGGTCTGCCAGCTCAGGACCCGGCGGCAAGTACTCCATGTCTCCCACCATCACACTTAGTGCAGTTGTCTCCCCCTCTTCCACCGAATTACATCTGTCTCCCGGGTATAGGTAACTTTCGTATCCGGCCAGAGTGCTGGGAAATCGGGAAAGTTTCTCCCAATTATCAACTCATACGGTAACTTTGTGGTGACGGCCACTTCATGCATCCACCTGCCGCCCACCGTTGAGAGAGAGACCAGGGCGGTGGGATACTCTTTTAAGTCCCCATGAATGCAGACAATGCCACACCAGGGCAGCTCTTACCAGGGACACCAGGCTCCCTGAATCCAGCTGTGCCACCACTAGAGTGTCCCCCACTTCCACCTGGCACAGGTGACTATTGTCTACAGTCTCGGAGGTACCTGTGGCACATAGCTTCTTGGCATACAATGAGTGGCGGTAGCCATAGTTGGTGACCATGGGTTCACCCCAATGGGGACAGTCGGCTCTTATATGTCCAGGTTCGTGACACCGCCAGCAGACCACCGGGGCTGGGTCTGCAGGGAGTACGTCCCGGGCGGGTTTGGCTGGCACCAGCCGTCGGGTTTGGAGTGTAGATTTCCGGAGTTTAGCTTGCCACTAGGGGTGCACCGAAATGAAAATTCTGGTCCGAAACCGAAACCGAAAATTCAGGATGCCCTTGACCGAAAACCGAAACCGAAACTGCCTTTTTGCCCAAATACTTTTAAAATACTTTTTTTTTAATGAGATTTATAACAGTGCCATCCACAGACCCCCCCACCTCATAACAGTGCCATCCACAGACCCCCCCACCTCATAACAGTGCCATCCACAGACCCCCCACCCCATAACAGTGCCATCCACAGACCCGCCCACCCCATAACAGTGCCATCCACAGACCCGCCCACCCCATAACAGTGCCATCCACAGACCCCCACCCACCTCATAACAGTGCCATCCACAGACCCCCACCCACCCCATAACAGTGCCATCCACAGACCCCCCACCCCATAACAGTGCCATCCACAGACCCCCCCACCCCATAACAGTGCCATCCACAGACCCCCCCACCTCATAACAGTGCCATCCACAGACCCCCCCACCTCATAACAGTGCCATCCACAGACCCCCCCACCTCATAACAGTGCCATCCACAGACCCCCACCCACCCCATAACAGTGCCATCCACAGACCCCCCACCCCATAACAGTGCCATCCACAGACCCCCCACCCCATAACAGTGCCATCCACAGACCCCCCCACCTCATAACAGTGCCATCCACAGACCCCCACCCACCCCATAACAGTGCCATCCACAGACCCCCCCCCCCCATTGCCGCTCCAGTACAGACTAGTTATAAAATGTGTACAATTAATAAGGATTCTATTCATGAGGCCCCCTCTGCAGTAGAACATTCAATATAGCCACATCCTACTCACAGGGCTGTTATCTTAATGCTGGCCGGCCGGGCAGACGAGCAGCAGGGTCACGACTGACGTCACATGCCTGCGCCGCCTCCTTCATTCAGAAAGTAGGCCGGGCACATGACGTCAGTTGTGACGCTGCCGCTCGTCTGCCCGGCCGGCCAGCATTAAGATAACAGCCCTGTGAGTAGGATGTGGCTATATTGAATGTTCTACTGCAGAGGGGGCCTCATGAATAGAATCCTTATTAATTGTACACATTTTATAACTACTGGAGCTGGGGGCCGGAGCACAGTGAACGCACCGGCCCCCAGCTCCTCCTCCCAGTCCCTCCCCGCTATTTTCTGCCAATATGTACCAATAGCGGCCGAAATGGATTAGGCCCATTTTCGGCCGATATTTTCGGCCGCCGGAATTTCGGTGCACCCCTACTTGCCACCTCCCAAAAGAACCCCCCTGCAGATTTCTGGTGGCTCCAAAGCGCTCCACCAGGTCGACCATCTCCAAGGCATTATTCGGAGACACTTGGCCGATCCAGTGCTGGAGAGGGTACAGCAAAGCCCTCCAAAACACATCCGCCAACCGCCGATCCAACATAGCAGTGGGAGTCAATATGTCAGGCTGCAGCCATTTTTGCAATCGGTTCGCAGATCATAATGATGTAGTCTGGCAAGTTCAGCCAGGTTAAATTCCCACTGATGCACCCTCTGAGCCTGGATCAATACATTCACCCCGAGTCTCGCCAGGATCTCACCTTTTACTGTTGGGTAGTCGGCCGCTTGATCATCGGGGAGATCAAACAATACTTGCTGGGGACCAGACGCCAGGAATGGAGCAACGATTTCACCCCATTTATCTCTGGAACGCGGGGAACAGCCACCCACCCGGAGCTTTGGCTGCTCCCAGTAAGAGCCAGCCCGGATCGGCTTTACAGCCACACTAAATAATCAATAGTGTCAGTCAGCACTAGCTGCCGCTGACACTTAAAATTACCGGCTCTTACCTCACCGAGGCCAAGAACCTCAGTGACACATATCTTTCGTCAATGACGGCCCCTTGCGCTTTCCTACATGGCCTATCCTGCCCTATATACTATAGGCAAAGAAAAAAAATCCTGTAGTGCTTCTTTCAATTGTGGGTATCTGATCTTTTACTATTCTATTACATTTAGTGATCTAGGAAGATTTTCAGCTGAATAGCCATATTACCTTTTATATTATTTCTGGGAAAAATGAAGAAAATCAGATTAGCCTTGTTTCGTGTGTTTTAAAAGTTCTGAGAAAAAATATAGCATTGCTAAGAAACACACCCATCTTAAGGAATGTAAGACTTAACAATAAGTGCAGCTTATGAGTAAAATAAAAATCATTAGCTTTCAATAGTCATGCTCAGTTTGTTAGACTATATAAGGAGGACTGCCAGAATAGATAATTCTCATGTAAAGAAGGCACACTGGGCCTCTTAGAAACCATACCAGGTTCTTTATCAGGCCTGAATACACCAAATGAAACGAATAATTACTGAAAAATGTTGTAAAAAAGTGTAAATTATATCAAAGAGAAAGGGTAAGAAAACTTACAGTCACGTCTTTCCTTGTGACTATGGGAGAGAGAAGCTTTGAAGCTTACACTGATTTCATAATCAACCTCATTATATAAGCTCTTTGCATCCCTGCTTAGACACTAATACCCTAGAACAGTGTATATCTTTCCCACTCCTCAGTTGCCCCCTTCTGAGTTCATGTCTTAAAGGGGATGCTCCACAAAATATTCTACAGTTTTCAAACCAGCACTTGATTCTGAATATATTTGTAAATGCGTGTAATGATTTTTTTTTTTATAGCTACTGAGTTATTCAATAAAAATGTATCTGTATAGTGCTACTTCATTTCTTATTTCTTTGTCCTGCTCACTGAGAAGGCTGCACATGCTCAGTTTCATCCTTCAGCTGCCTCCTGAGCTGTGATAGGGAGAGCTGAGACACACCCCCTGAGCTGCAGCAGAAAAGACACTCCCCTTGAGCTGTCAGCTTGATATAAATCTAGCAGAGCAATGAATGGGGAGATCTCTGGATCCATGTGAGGTCCAGGACTGGTTCTAGCTTTCTTAGAAAGAGGTTGTCATGTACTATGTGATGTCCGATTTTTTTTTTTTTTTTTTAACATTATTCATGGGATAACCCCTTTAGGGTTTCCAAACGGAAAAAAAAACTTGTGGCAATTATGGACTTAGGCCAAGTCCATGCCATTTAAAGGCAGTGGTGAAGCGGTGCTCTGCAGGGCTGGGGCGGTCCTTTGTGCTTGGAACACCTAATTAGCATATTGCATAAAGTACATATTCCTCTAAACAGGGACACAAAATTAAAACACTAAGGTATCATTTAGGACAATATGATCAACCCTAACAGGCAGTATTCATGGTTTAATATGGTTGATCATGTTGACAGATGCTCTTTAAAAGCATTCCCATCTTGGCTGAAAACACCAATCCTGCTCTGTGTGGACAACTCCTAATTGATTATAGTATAGGATTAACATAATGTAGCTAAACACAATGAACACAAACAACTCAAATGTGTCTAATAAAAATAATTATGCATTTTTTGTAAATTGGATTCATAAAATAAAATGCTGGTCCTGCATTTCTTATAATCATTTACTTAAAACATTGCTCAATGAATTCCCTATAGCAAACTTTATGCCTCCTGGACCTTGAACATTAACCTAATTTCATTTACCAAGCACTTAATTCACTATCATTTGCATATGCAGCAACATAACTGTGAGAAAATAGCACACAGATGCAAAGTTTTTCTTACCTTTTATGAGGGCTAGTGTAAGATAGGCAGTTGCAATGAACCACACTCCTCAACATTGAAATTGCAACACCAAGTAGGCAAAGTTGTGGAATAATGGAAATTACAGGATTGATAGACATTAGAGATGAGCGAATCGAATCCCACGAAGTGGAATTCGATCCGAATTTCAGGATAAATTTGATTCGCCTCGAAGCTGAATTTCCTTGTGCTTTGTGTAAGCGAATCGATTTAACCTGAAATAGTATAAAAAAACTAAAAATTAATTCTTACCTCCTCCGTTTGCTCGCAATGGGCCACCAGCCGCCATGTTGATTAAAGATCTCGGCCGAAATCCCGTGCGTGGTGACGTATGACATCCCCACATCGGCCGGTGTGATGATGCAATATTGCGCCGCGTGAGATTTTGCGCCAGATCTTCAAGCAGATGTCGGTGACTGGCCCGAAAATTCGATACTCTGCAAATCTTAGTGACACCTGCTACTTCCCGATTTGCACAAACTTACAGCTTGTCCTTCTTGGTGTTGCAGTTTCAATGTTGAGAAGTGTAGCTGCATACATCATGCTACTCCATGTGCAGCACGCCAGACCTGCAGGGTATTGCGAAGTGAGGTCACGGTTATGGGCAATCGAGGGTTACTCACTGTTTGGAGGAGAACCCTGGGCAGGCATGCCGCAGTGAAGGAGAGGTTGACACAAGTTCCTCTGGGGCACACTCTGTATGTAGGGACCAGGCCTGATGGTGGATGAGGTGCCCTGGATGTTGCAGGTATTTCGAGTGCCTGGGGCAAGGTCCCTTTAAGGATCATGACGCCAGTGCCTGTAACGGTGGCACACCGGTTTATAGGAGTAGTAATTGAGGTACACAGCTGGTATGGTAAACCAAACGTTGCTTTACTTGGAAACAGTCTAACTTTGTACATACAGATTTTTATGCAGTCCCTTGAACCATACAGTTCACAAGCAGGCTTACTTTCAATAAATGGCAGGTAACAATCTTGCAAGATACTTGGAGGGTATACAGTTAATGCTTCGCAGAACTAGGCTGCACTATTCCCACAGCTATTCTAGCTGGCTGGATCCCAAGGCCCGGATGCCTAAATGCTGGCTTTAATCCTTGGTAATAATTCTTCCTCCCGTATTGACCCTTGCTTCTATTTTGCAGTACCTCTGTCCATCAGCTTACTTATCTGAGCTGGTTGTATTGTTCCTGTTGTGAGGGGAGCTGCAGGGTTCTCCCAGGAGGTAACTTCTTCTGCTGGGGTGATTCTTCTGAGCTAAGCTTAGACTCAGGAACTTCAGGTTGACTAGGTTATACTACTAGCCACCTGGACTGGACTAACTCTCCCCTGTCTGGGCCTACCTATATATACCTAGGGCTCTCTAGCTCCATCTAGCGTCTAGGAGGCTAAACTACACCCTGACAGGCCTGACACCCAGATAATACAGGGAAATGAACATAAACGTCACATTAATGCAATAGACATGTTAGCCCTTGTGTAGTGCCCACCTTTACCTAGTGGGACACTACACATGTATGTCTTTTAAGCAATCATTTGAAAATAAAAATAAAATTATTGCATTTTTACAAATATTCATATATAGGCAACAACTTCACATTTTATATTTGTCAAAGAAATCTGCCTCACAAAAAACTCACCAAACTGGAGTTGGGAAGGAAGAATGAATATGTATGGTAATCAAGAGCTGAGACAAGTGCTTACTGGCTTTATTCTTACCGCTGAATACTCTGGTCACAGTGTCTTAGCGACTACTGGCTATACACTTAAGAAATATACAACAATATTTACGCCATACATCAACGCCAACAGAGAAGTATCAGAATGATTCTAACCCCTTTTCTAGTTCATCACAGTCAGGTGCTGGTACACAGTATCCAAAATAATGATGTTGTGCATTCTGCTACTGTACCCACAAGAATTAAGGGCTCATGCACACGAATGTTCAAAAAACGGATGCCGCCCGTGTGCCTTCCTCAATTTGCGGAACAGAACAGGAGGCCCATTATATAAATGCCTATTCTTGTCCGGAAAACGGACAAGAATAGGACATGCCTCATATTTTTTAGCGGGGCCACGGAACGGAGCAACGGATGCGGACAGCTGCTGTCCGTATATTTTGCAGACCCATTGAAATGAGTTGTTCCATATACGGACCGTATAAGGAATCAAAATACGCCCCGTATACGTTCGTGTGCATGAGCCCTAATGCAGGAATATAACTTTAACAAGACCTGCTCCTGCTGGAACCAAGTACCAAGGTGAGAATTTTATTAAAACAGGGGTGCACAACCTTTTTTGGTCTGAGGGCAGCGTTGTCACATTGCTCTTTTTCAAGGGGCAGCAAAAAAGAAAACAGAGGGCAATCGGCGCTTGTTTGCATTAACCTATCACACAGGCCAATGCGGAATGAATGGGGAGAAATGATCACTACCACAGTCATTCCTCCCACAGTTCCATCATTATCTGTAGCACATCCGTGATTAAACAGAGAGATATGCTGACTATTAGCGTAAATCTTTAATCTTGATAAAATATGCAAATCAGCCAAAAAACTAGTGACTGGTCATGTACCGGCCAATTGGCGGCATGATTATACAGGGCGGCTATAAGGAAGGAGAGCTTCTATGAAGATTTGCTCTCAGAAATTGGCCAAATATCGTGCAGCGTAATAGCGGGTTAAAGGGATTTTCCAGTAAAAATGATTTTGTACCAAGTTCCTGCAGGATGACCCATGAAACAGAAAATATATACTTACCTGCTTCTCGCCCCTCCAGTCCTCCTGCTTCTCGCCACTCCAGTTCTATATTCTGCTCCCGCTGTCTCCATTATTTACATCCAGCTGGCTGTGGGCATGGTCCTACACCAGCCAATGACTGGCTTCCACAGTGATGTGGCCACAAGCAGCACGTCACCACTGAAGTCAATCATTTGCTGGAACAGTGCATGTGACCATCTCCATGCACTGCCAGGTATAAACAGCGCAGGGACCAGAAGATGGAGACAGTGGGTGTGGTGTGAAGCAGGAAAGTATAACTCTTCAGGGGTCATGCTGTGAGAACATTTTTACTGGAAAAAACATTTAAGTGGCGACATTTACTTACACCCTGCCTCCTATTCATAATTTGGAGCTTCCTTCACTGCGGAAGACGTCGCACACTGGTTATTACTGCCTCCTGCTCTTTAATTTATTTATTTTTTATAATTGCTTTACTACTTATTTTTTTATATACTGTATTTTGCCACATAATATGTCCTTATTATTGTGTGTTGTTTTTTTATAATTTTTTTAATATATTTTCCACATAGTTTGTACCCAGGAGGTCACTGAAAGACCTTTGGTAGACAATGACCTTTGGGCTACATGCACACGTTCAGGATTCATGTGCGGAGAATCCGCACTGAAATCCGCAGGTGTTCACAGGCAAATCCGTGCGGTCAATCCGCACAAATTGGTGCGGATTTGCATGCGGATTTGCATGCGGATTTGGTGCGGATTTTACACATGCGGATTTCACTAAGTGAATTAAGAAAATCCGGTCAGGAAAAAAAAGATGAATTGACATGTCGCGGATTTTAAAATCCGCACCGCAGGTCAAAATCCGCGCGGAAAAAATCTGCATCGTGTGCATTGAGAATTTCAAATTCTCATAGAATACAATGTACATGACCTACGGTGTGGATTTTCCGCACGCAAATCCGCGCGGAAAATCCGCACGCAATCCTGATCGTGTGCAGGGGGCTTTGGGGAAACCAACCTCTTGCGGGTGCTTCGTTCAAGGTACAGCTGATAAGGGTCTACTAACCCTGCATCACTCCTCTGCCCTCGAGACACCCAGAGATCACATACAAACTGCATAGCGCTGAAGCACTGATAAACTGAGAAGGCAAAAGCGCAGCTTCTGTCTTCTCCATGGGTCTCCTGTTGTCTCTGACAGACGAGGACTCGAACTACTCCTGCCTCAGTGCGGGAGCTGGTGCTGTAATACTTTGTTGTGTTTTGTCCTGCAAGATGGAGGAAGCAAACCTTGGCACTATGGGCCGCGGGTTGTGCATCCCTATATTAAAAAATTAAGAGTTTCACAAAATAGTAATTTAACAAATACAGTAAAGAGAGTTCGACCAGTGTAATATCTAACAATTGGTACATGGCCTAAGATACTGTAGCTATAAAATAATTCGATAGCTGAGCACATTGAGAACATTAAATCACTTAAATAAGCTAGGTCCATGTCTGCCTGATAACTAATCATCAGTACAGAGAATGACGGGTTCGGCAGGCAAGCTAATTTGTATAGGGAGCTCCTGACTCTTCTCTGACAGATGATATGGGGAAGAAAAGGATCAGTGGAACTGAATATTTTTGCCTGATCCTTTTGTTTTCCCAGAAGATTAGCTGTCACCAGAAACATCTCCCCATTGACAGCACATACACTCTTGGCCAAAAGCCCAAAACCTGAATGCATTCAGTATGTGTATGGGGGAGTCAGGACAAATAGCCATTGACAAAATGATTATTCAGCCAACAGCTATTGAATGTGTAAGGCCAACTTTAGAGTAACTGGGAGTAGTCTGGATGGAAGGAAGGTGGAGAACCACTTAGCTACAGTTGGAATTGTTAATGTCTAAGACTACTTTCACACTTGCAGCAAAGTGATCCGGCAAGCAGTTCCGTCAAACGGACATGCAAACGGATAGCATTTGTAGACGGATCCGGATGCGGATCTGTCTCACAAATGCATTGCAAGAACGGATCCGTCTGTCCGTTTGTCATACGGACAAACGGATCAGTTTCTATTTTTTTTTTCACATTTCTACTGGTCTGAGCATGCCGGATCCAGCACTAATACATTCCTAAGGAAAAAAATGCTGAATCCAGCATAAAGGCAAGTGTTCAGTTTTTTTGGCCGGAGATAAAACTGCAGCATACTGAAGACATTCAGAATGCATGGGGATGCAATTTTTTTTAAATAAATAGAATAATTATAATACTTGATAATTATTATAATTATTCTATTTATTTATTTTTAAAAAGCAAAGTAATATAATTGCATAGCGAATCAAACACAGCTGTCTCTATAGTCAACTTTCCTATTTGATTGCTAGAATTAGCGAAGTTGACGAATATGGAGCTAAAACGAAGATGGAGAATATTTTGTTATCTTTGTTTTGAGGAATATGACGAATACATTCGTCATATTCGATAATTCTAGGTATCAAACCAATATGAAAGTTGCCTTAAGTTAAAATTGCAACACGCGATTATTTAAATCACATATTAATCGCGATAACTAGAATAATGACGAATATTCGATTTCGACGAATATGAGACGAATATTCTAGCGAATATTCGCTAATTTTGTCGAAATCGAATATGCCACCTCCCGCTCATCACTACTAAATACACGCTCAGACAAAACGCGGCAGAGCAGGCCAGCACCTCCAAGGCGTAGAGCGTCAATTCGTGCCACGTGTCCAGCTTGGACATCCAGTAGTTGTAAGGCACTGAAGGATCATTGAGGATGCTGACACAGTCTACTATGTACTCCACCATCGTCCAAAATGTTTCCCTCCTTGTGACACGAGGCGCATCAGGGTGAGGGTGCTGGCGGGGTGTCATGAAACTATCCAACGCTTTAGAGAGTGTTGCCCTGCATCTGTTGGAACTGCTGTGTGTTCCCATTATCTCCCCTCCACCATGCTCCACATACTGCTCCACCATGTTGCTGAAATGCTGCCTCCTGCTAAGACGTTCCATATCAGCTGGTGGTGCTGGTTGTTGTGGCGTGCTGACAAAGCTTTTCCACATTTCGGCCATGCTAACCCTGCCTTCTGAGGTGCTGCGTTGGCGACCTCTTCCTCCTCCTCTGCCTTCGCCTTGTGCTTCCACTGTGCCCCCGCTATCAGGTGGGAATGCCATCAGAAGCGCGTCTACCAGCCTGCGCTTGTACTCGCGTATCCTACGATCATGCTCCAGTGAGGGAATTAAGGACTGTACATTGTCCTTGTAACGGGGATCCAGTAGCGTGGCCACCCAGTAATCAGCACAAGTTAGAATGTGGGCAACTTGGCGGTCGTTGTGGAGACACTGCAGCATGTAATCACTCATGTGTGCCAGGCTGCCCAGAGGCAACAAAAAGCTGTCCTCTGTGGGAGGTGTATCGTCTGTGTCCTCTGTATCCCCTGAGCCACACACCAGTGATGGCCATGAGCTGGTCTGGGTGCCACCCTGCTGTGAACACGGTTCCTCCTCCTCCATCTCCTCCTGCTCATCCTCCACCTTGTCATCCTCCAAAACTGTGCCCTGGCTGGACAATAGTGTAACTTGGCGTTTGTGGGTGCAGGAACCCACCCTCGGAGCCACTTGTGAATGACTGGCTGGAAACCCTATGAAATGATCCCTCTTTCTCCTCCTCCTGTGTCACATCCTCTTCCATCATCACCAGCAGCGTTTTTTTCAAGGAGGCATAGAAGTGGGATAGTAATGCTGAGAACGGCATTATCAGCACCGGCCATGTTGGTAGAGTACTCGAAACAGCACAACAAGGAACACAGGTCTCGCATGGAGGCCCAGTCATTGGTGGTGAAGTGCTGCTGTTCCACAGAGCGACTCACCCGTGCGTGCTGCAGCTGAAACTCCACTATTGCCTGCTGCTGCTCGCACAGTCTGACCAGCATGTGCAAGGTGGAGTTCCACCTGGTGGGCACATCGCATATGAGGTGGTGAGCGGGAAGGCCAAAGTTACGCTGCAGTGCTGACAGGCGAGCAGCAGCAGGGTGAGAACGTCGAAAGTGCGCACAGACGGCCCATGATTGTTAAGGAATATCTGCACCACCAAATTCAGCACATGCGCCAGGCAAGGGATGTGCGTCAGATCAGCTAGTCCCAGAGCTGCTACAAGATTTCTCCCATTATTACACACCACCAGGCCGAGCTTGAGGCTTACTGGCACCAACCACTCATCGGTCTGTTGTTCAAGGCCCGTCCAAAGCTCCTGCGCAGTGTGGGGTTTGTCCCCTAAACAGATAAGTTTTAAAACTGCCTGCTGTCATTTACCCCTGGCTGTGCTGAAGTTGGTGGTGAAGATGTTACGCTGACCGGATGAGGAGCCGGTAGAGGATGAGGATTCGGAGTAGGAGGAGGAAGCAACAGGAGGCAAACTGAAGCGCCCTGCAATCCCCGGTGGTGGAAGGACAAGCGCCAAACTGCTATCCGCCTCAGGCCCAGCTGCTACTGCATTTACCCAGTGTGCTGTTATGAAGATATAACATCCCTGACCGTGCTTACTGGTCCAGGTATCCGTAGTGAGGTGCACCTTGCCACAGATGGTGTTGCGCAGTGCACACCTGATTTTGTCCCCCACTTGGTTGTGCAGGGAAGGGGTGGCACGCCTGGAAATGTAGTGGTGGCTGGGCACGACGTACTGTGGGAAAGCAACCGCTATAAGGCTTTTAAATCTCTCTGTCTCCACCAGACGGAATGACAGCATTTCAAAGGCCAGTAATTTTGAAGGCAGATCCTCTGTTTGCGGGGTGGCAGGTGGCAATGTCACTCCAGAGGTAGATCAAGAGGCCGAGACTGCAGCAGAAGAGGAAGCAGGAGGAGCCAGAGACCTTTCTTGGTTTCTGAGGTGTCTACTCCACTGCAGCTCGTGCTTTGCACTTAGATGCCTGGTCATGCGCATTTAGTGCTATGGCCTGTCGGTGGGTGGCTGGGTATTTGCGCTTTCGTTCAAAGGCCTGGGGTATGGACATCTGCACACTGAACTGGGACACAGAAGTGGATGTGCTAGCTGATGGTGCGTGCAAAAGTCCAGGTGCAAGATGGGAGGCATCCAGGCCTGCGTTTTGGACCGGGGATTGGCCAGCACGTAACACAGGGGAAGAGGAGGCAGTGGTGTGACCCGCAGACACTGATTGTGGACCCAGGCATTCGGAGCACCTATTAGGGTAATTTGATGCCATGAACAATAAACAAATTTACAGACTCCAGCACTCACTTTTTCCTGAAGTATCAAGTTCTCCGGCTTTATTTATCAAAAGTGCACAGGTATTACAAGGTTCAATCCTCTTAGGTGTAGGCTGTTGACGCGTTTCGAAAGTTCTTATTCGTAACAGTAGTGTGCATGTGGTGTGCTCAGGTTTATATATAGGAGGGTCAGATGCGCACAAACCAAAAATTAGTAGAACCTCCCACCAGTGTTAGAAAAAGTGTGGGGGGAGAGGGATTGGCATTTGATAATGTTGGTTCCGCCTCTATGCGCAACACCTGACGCCCATAGATATCACCTGAGACACCAAGTTCAAATCACTTTGTTATTCTGCCTGCACAAATTTATACAAACGTGTTTTAAAACAAGCATGTTCCAAAATAAAATCATTGGTTTTTTCTAACATAATAATACTATTCTTATCATGTAGCATGCAGATAAAAAACGTGAAAATAAAATAAAATACATAGCAGTATGAAAGAAAAACCCTGCTTGTAAGTTGCTTTTTGGATAGGTATTCATTCACATTGCTATTGCGTTATTCATATCTTTCACAAGAAAACCACTGGCATTGTATAGAGACATGTATTGTACTATTGCAGAACACATATATGAATAGAAATATGTTATATAAGGTATATGGACCTCTTGGATAAAGGAAAAAGGAAAACCCAAGGATACAGTTATACATAGCAGTATGAAAGCAAAACCCTGCTTGTAAACTGCTTTTTATTTTTTAGATAGGTATCCATTCACACTGCTATTGCGTTACTCATATCTTTCATAAGAAAAACCACTGGCATTATATAGAGACATGTATTGTACTATTACAGAGCACAGATATAAGTAGAAATATGTTATATATTATATATAAGGTATATGAGCCTCTTGGATAGAAGAAGACCCACAGATACAATTTTAAGGGGGTTAGCAAGTTAGTCAATAGAAGTGCATGATTTCTTTTCGCATATTTAAGCCCTTGGGATATCTTGTTTCTAATTTGAAAATCCAATATGCTTCTCTTAGATTAACTTGATGTTTTATGTCTCCTCCCCTTATGTGGGTTTTGACTTGCTCTATAGCATAGGTTTTCAAATATTTGGGGCTGCGGTTATGTTTTTCTATAAAATGTCTGGCCACATTGGAAATATTAACATATGAGGGATTATCTATATAGTTCAAGTGTTCTAATATTCGGGTTTTGAATTTTCTTATTGTACATCCCATGTAATTTGATGCCATGTGGCAGATCATGCTGGTGGTGATGAGGTTGCTAGTGTTCACTAGTGATAGACGAACATCGGCCGGAACGGTTCGCGAACCGCAAGTTTGCTGCAGGCCCCATTCACTTTATTGGCAGGCAAACCTTCAGCTCATATTTTCAGCCACCAAATAATTACAAGAAATGCACAAATCGTCCCACAACATGGACAGTGACATACCAGAGGGGGATCAATAGCAAAAATTCCCACCAAAAATATGTATTTTAATCAGGGGCCATTTTTATGCATGTTAAATTGAAACTCTCAAAAATGTGCCCTGCTGGAGGCTTGATAAAATTTATTTTAGGCCATGGGAGTACAGGCCCAAGCATTAGGCATTCACCGGACAGAAAACATCAAGTGATTATGTGGCTGGAGGTATATTAGTCGGTCATTAGATATCAATTTTACTGCAGGCCAGTGAACTACAGGCCCCAAAAATTATTCATTCAATGTACAGAAAAGAACAAGCTTTGTCTTCTTCTCATTGTCTGCTGCAAGTAGAGGCCTAAGCATGGCATGTAGGTTCCACCAGAAGTAGGCTTTCACCAGAAATAACTGCAGAAGTGAACTCAAAATGTATTTCTCTTGTTGGACTGAAATAGGCCACTATACGCTTTCAACAGAAATAACTGCAGAAATGTACTAAGAATATATTTTTCTTTGTTTACTGAAATATGTCCCTATACGCTTTCAACAGAAATAACTGCAAAATTGAACTGGAAATATATATTTCTTCTTGGACTGAAATAAGCCACTATACGCTTTCACCAGCAGTGCGTATGTATTTTTTTTTTTTTATGAAATAAACCCCTATACTCTTTCACCTTAAATGAATGCAAATGATTTTAGAGTAAATAACACCCCTGCTTCAATCAGTTTTTTTGGGGGGCAACTGGTAAATCACACCAGTAGAAATTATTGGTTCCAATAGTGTTTGTCACTCTGTGTAGATGCAGTAACGCAGCAAAACCGCAAACAAATGCTGCACTACCTAAATGTACTATATAGAAAGTATATTATTGGTATATAACACCCCTGCTTCAATACAAAAAATTGGGAGTCAACTGGTAGATTATACCAGTAGACATGATTTGTTCCAATAGCATTTGTCACTCTGTGTAGCTGCGGTAACGCTGCAGAACCGCAAACAAATGCTGCACTACCTAAATGCACTATATGGAAAGTATATTATTGGTATATAACACCCCTGACTCAATCAGTTTTTTGGGGGGGCAACTGGTAAATCACACCAGTAGAAATAATTTGTTCCAATAGCATTTGGCACTCTGTGTAGCTGCAGTATCGCAGCAGAACCGCACACAACTGCTGCACAATACAAATGCACTATAATATACTTTCTATGTTAGAAAGTATATCATAAGTATATTACAACTCTAAGTATGTCACACCTATCGATAGTACACTTATACCAGTCCTTAAATGGACTTTTGTGGCCCTAATAGCTAGCGTTTTGTGTCCCTAACAGTCTGTCCCTGCTCCACACTGCAACCTCTCCCTACACTGGCAAAAGACTGAATGTAAAATAACGGCCATATCAGATATATTTATAAGGTAGGGATAATGTGCATGTGCTGAAACGTCTCAATTGGCTGTCCTGTACCACCTGATGGATGTGTCATGGGTCAAAGTTCTTCACAATGTAAAAGAATATGGTGGGCGCGAATATCGCCATATGTTCGCCCAACAGCGAACGAGCAAAGTTCGCCGCTAAACGACAGTCAAGCAAACCGCAAGGCCCTCTCTAGTGTTCACATCCCTGCTCATTGTGGTACGGCACAGGCTGCAAATGGCAATTCTTTTATCATCATGTTGACCTAACAAGAAACTCACTTATTGACAACTGTGTCTCATCCTCATCAACCTCTTGAGACACTAGTTGCCATTGACTTATTGGCAACTGTGTCTCATCATCATCATCACCTCATGAAACACTAATTGCCGTTCCCCACCATCATCTTCTTCTGACTGTGGATGCTCAAGAGCTTGGGAATCAGTTCACAAGATCTCCTCATGTCAAATCAAGGAATGACCAGGAAAAGAGCTCCTCAGATCACTTGTTTGCCAAGACTCTCCATGGTGGGAGTAAGGAGGATCAGGGTGAGGATTCTGTTGACCAGACTCTTGGCTACTGATACTAGACTTTGTGGAAGACAGGGTGGTGCCTAACCGACTGGAAACATTATCTGCTGCAATCCAACCGACCACCTGATAGCACTGGTGTGACTTCAAGAGTGGTGTCCTGTGCCGCCCTGCAAACTGGGACATGAAGCTAAGTATTGTGGATGAGTGTATTTCTTGTGCTCTGGCAGCAGGCACAGTTTTACCGCGGCCAGAGCCATTGCCTCTGCGTGCACCATCAGCAGCACTGCCACTTCCCCATCCCTAACTGCTCACCTTGAGCATATTAAATGGTATATATGCTTGTAAGTATGTCACACGTACAGTAGTGCAGGTTTTGTAAGTATATGCGCAAATAAATTACACTAAATGTCACAGATATTTAGGATGCGCAAACGTTATACAGGAGATATAGTGCAGGTAATGTCGCTGTCACAAACGGCGAAAAAATTACACTGAATGTCACAGATATTTAGGATGCGCAAACGTTATACAGTAGATGTAGTGCAGGTAATGTTACTGTCAACAGCGGCTAAGAAAAAATTACACTGAATATCACAGATATTTAGGATGCGCAAACGTTATACAGAAGATGTAGCGCAGGTAATTTCGCTGTCAGCAGCGGCCAAACAATTGCGCTAAATGTCACAGATATTTAGGATGTGAAAATGTAACACAACAGATGTAGCAGAGGTTGTGTCACTGTGAGCAGCGGCCAAACAATTGCACGCAATTTAGCGCAGGTTGCTCTAATAATATATATTGCAGCCAGATAAAACAATAGTCCTTAAAAGCACTTTTGGGTCTCTAACACCTTTCAACACTAAACCCTGCCTAAAATAAAAAAAAACTATTCCTGTCCCTACACAATTTGTCCCTTCTGCTGCAGCTAGCCTTGACTAAGACTGAGCCGGACCACGTGTCATTGGGTGCTATATAGCACCCGATGACGCGTTGCGGCCAATAAATCACTGTAATGCCAGTAACCAACATGGCTACGGCATTACAGTGAGCACCAGTACTTCCCTGTATGTTTATTGGCTGCATAGCAGCCAACAAACGTGCAGGGAGGAGGCTCGAGAATCGCGCTCGAGAACACTCAGTGTTCGGCCGAACACTGCGATGTGCCGAGCATCGTGATGCTTGAGTCAAAATGCTGTTCTGCCGAGCATGCTCGCCCAACACAACTTTCAAGTTCACAACAATAGTTAGTGCACCAATCAGTAATATGTAGTGAAACCTGCTAAAATGTGAAGTTGTAAAAATATGCCCATCATTAATTGCCGATTTGCGCAATCGTGAATATATTGGAGCACTCTATTTGCATATAAAGCTACTGTGATGTTCTTCCGTGCCAACCATTTTCTCCAGTCTCAGGAAACTTCAGGAAGCTTGAAAAATGTAGCAACAGTGACCCATGCCTGTATTGCTCGCGTAACACGTGCCTATTACATTGCCGATTTTCGCAATCAAGGAAATAATCACCAATTCTCAAATATATGCCGAACTTATGAGTAGCACCTAAGGGCTATCTTGTCAATTGTATTTTCTGTAAGATCAGATATGACTAATTACATCATATGTCAAGTGCTTTCAATAATTTTCTTACTTTGTAACCCAAAAAAATTACAATTCATTACATTTTTTTCACAACGGATCCTTATATAGAGTACTAAAAAAATTGTTACATTTTGACACCATTTTTTTCACATTTCTAAAAATACCAGAGCAAAATGCAATCTCCACTGTAAACATGAGCCAATTTATAGCTTTTTTTTTTTTTTTTGCCTAAGTCTTCCTTCCTTTGTAAACATTGTGCTGCTTTTTTCAACTATAGGTAAATGAGTCGTTACACTTTTACAGTTATGATAAATTCATATATAATAGTACAACATTAAGTTAAAAATGTATTGAGCAAAACCAAAACATACCTTATAAAAACAGATGTAAAAACATATAAAGATAGATAAGCATTTTGTAATCTTGCAGCTCCATCAAACTTCTGTGGTTATCTCAAGTTATCATTTCTGGTAAACATGGAGTTAAGTCTAAGATTTCTGGATCATGGAGCAATTTCTGTGGAAATGGAAATGTGGTTGTGAGTTCTAGTCCATTCAGTTTTATTTCCATTCCTATATTATTGTACGCAGCTTACACATTTCCGCAAGCACTTTTTTATAAAATGTCAAAGAAATGCACTCAGCCATTTATAAAGCATGCCCTTTTTAATGCAGTACAGGGAGATTTCTTTGTTGACTCTTTTTTATTTTTTGGAATAATATAAAAGGGAAAAATGTCAACAGCACATTCACAATATTGTTTAACTAGATGGATTTCAACATAATAGAAAACTGGTAGAAGTGCAAGTCAGGCCTGACAAAATAGAGATAAGTGGCATGCAATGGCAAGAAAGCCGTGGGCTAGAAGTTCTGAGAACATTCATTTCACAGCCTCCTTCAATTTCTCTACCTCAAATTAATGGGAAAATGTAGATCTTTTGCCTTCTTCCTTATGTGGTAGGTCATGGATGCTGTTGGATTACAAAGGAATCACTTCAGTGTGTCACTGCTCCTGACAGCAGTATCCTGAACTACTGGCTTGTTCACTAGCTGGAAGCTGTGAAAGATCCTTTATGAAGCTTGCCAACATTTTAGGAGAATCATACAAGAACAATCTTACATCATCCCAATAAGTAAGAAACATGCAATGCATCACTAAGCAATCAAACCAAACAACTTCTTCTCATTAAATATTTTAATTGGTTTTAGGGTTCCTAAACATGAGAGTTAACAACTTTTTTATCACTTGTATATACAATGTTTTATGATCTCGGTGCTTTGGAGCACAAGTTCACATTCCACCATGCTACTCTCCATTAGGTGTTGCATGTAGCAGATAATCTCAGCCTCTCAATTTCAGCAGGCAACCATGACAATATTTTTTGTTGTTGCTGGATTTGTATGACATAAATAGACAATAACACAAGATTTTAGAATTATTTTGAAATGCACTTACTACTATACTTGCTATAGATTAAATTTGAGGTTCTCATATTTACCAATTGTGTGTGAGGCCACCTGTAACAAGGAAGCCTGGTAAGTCCCTATAACAAACTTTATGCTGTATGATATCTGAAGCAAACAAAGGTGCTATACGGCCTATGTACATATATGGGTGCCCTATGACAGCTCTGTGTTGTGATAGGCCCATGTTCTTGTGTCCTTGAACAGGTTACAGGGTTTAACAATGTATAACCTATCCATCGGTACCAAAGAGATTGATGGAGATCCTGAATCCCCACCGATCAGCTGTTCAGGAGTTCCGACACCTGAAATAGGTGCCACAACTAAATAGCTCCACCCAGTGTGTAGTGGATAGAGCTGGTAAAAGCAGCTTTCATATTCAATTCAATGGAAGAAGTGCAGCAGCAACCAGCTCCATCTACTACAAAATGGATGGAGCTATGTAGTTCTGGCAGCTACTTCCAGAATAAGACCTACTGCAGAAAAGCTGATTGGCGGGGTTGTAGGATGTAGGACTCCCAGTGATCTGATATTGATTATCTACTATAGGTCATTCATTGTTAAATCCTGGAGAATCCCTTTAACCCCTTAGTGACCACCAATATGCCTTTTTACAGCAGTCACTAAGGGGCCTTAGGCTGGGCCGCTGTGAAAAGGTGTGGCGTGCAGAGGATAGCAGCCCTGACTGGCAGGAGCACTGAGCCATGCTTTTTAACCCCTTGAATGCCAAAGGCAATGGAAGCCGCTGCATGTAAGCGGTTACAGAGGAAGCAAATTTCCTCTGTATCCCATCGGCATCCTGCAAGTGAGATCACGGGATGCCCATGTGTGAATAAGTAGGCTGGGACCTGGTATAGACCCCAAGCCTGAGAGGCGCAGACTACTGGTCAATATCAGTATAGCACTGACATTAAAATGCAATGCACAATAGGAATAGTGGATTTTATTTTAGAAGCAATTAAAAGATTGCCTGTCATAGTCCCCTTGTGAGACTATTAAATTGTTAAACAAATAAAAACATTTATTTAAAAAAATCTAATAAAAAAACACTTTTTCCATAGAAAAAAAAACTATTTTCAATGGAAAAAAATTGCAAAAATGTAATCACCTCCACATGTTTGGTATTGCCATGTTTGTAAAGACTCACACTATACAAATATGATGTAAATTATCCCATACCGTGAACGCCATAAAAAAAACTACAAAATAAATGGCAGCATTAAAACACTTTGGTTTTAATGCTGTCTCCATACAGCATTAAAATGTACTGCTTCCGTTTAGGCAAAATTTGTTTCACCCGAACTTGCGAGAGACTTGGGTGAATTAATTCGATAATCACGTCTTAGTCTTTAAAAACATTTTAAAATAGCAATCCGAAGTCGGTTTTGGTACCGAAGTAGCAGCCGTTACCAAAGCTCTGTGATTACCAAATTAATTCACGCGACTTCAGGTGAAACTAATTTTGACTACACCCTAAAATGGATCCTAAAAAACCTACAACTAATCCCACAAAATAAAAATCTGAAAGAAAAATTTAAAAATTATGACTGCTAGAGCACAAAGGGGAAAATATTATTGGTCCTTAAGGCTAAAATTAATCATGTCACTAAGGGGTTAAAAATGCAATAGTGTCCCCTGAGTTGTGCGCCAACAAGATTTACTGCAGACAGACATGAAAAATCTACAAAGGTGACATTCTTGGGAGGGTTTTTCCAATTTTGACGTGTCTGTTAGAAGGTTAAAGGGTTTGAACAATTACTGGCTGCTTGTGACCAATGTAAATGTAAGATAACTGCATGACACTCATTAAAATAGCTTTGTACTATATTTCATGCCCCCTTGTTAGGGAAATTTTATGTGCTGTTCGCAGAGGTCCTGTCCATAAGATGACCACTAAAGGAGGGTCATGTGACCAGGCACCTCACTCAGTCTCACCTATCCAAATACACTGCATCTGGATGGAGGAGACATTAAATGGAGGTGATTTGCCTAGTCACATGACCCTCCATTAGCAGCCATCTTATGGACAGGATCTCTGTGGGGACAGTTCAAAAGACTTGGCAAACAAAGGCTATATTAGTAAGTATCACATAGTCATTTGACAAACACATTGGTGACCAGAACATGGCCAACCCCTTCAAGCTTAGGCTACTTTCACACTGGCGTTTTTGGGTCTGCTTGTGAGATCCATTTCAGGGCGTTTGAGGATCTCACAAGCGGCCTAAATGGATCAGTTCAGCACCAATGCGATCTGAATGGATAAGGATCCATTCAGAATGCATCAATTTGGCTGCGTTTGGTCTCCGTTGTGTTTTTTAGCCGGTCACTAAATACAGCTTGCAGCGTTTTGGTAACCATCTGACTAGGCGGAGTCACAATATGGTGCAATTGAAAACAGATCCGTCCCCCATTGACTTTCAGAGTAAGACAAGACGGATCCGTTTTGACTTAAACTTTTTTTTAAATGAATAATGCAAACTGATCCGTGCAGATACAAGACGGATCCGCACCAAACACGAGTGTGAAAGTATCAAACGTGCTCCAATTGGCCTGAAAATTGATATATGACACTCTGCAGTCTCCTTGGACTAATTTTTTTTTACTAATTTTTGGTTTTTCTTTCCCCTCACCCCTTTTATTAATGACAATAATAATCTTTATTTATGTATGTAGCACCAACATATTCTGTAGCACTTTACAATCAGAGGAGTAGATATAAAGCTGTATGAGCCAGTCACCAGCTTATTTTTGTACTGCTCCTTAAAGGGGTTCTCCAGGAATTAAGAAAATGAAAATACTTAAATATTAATTCATGATAAATATATTCCCAAATACCTTTCATTAGTTATAATGGCTTGTTTTGTCTGGGGAGCAATCATTAGGAGAAATAAAATGGCCGCTGTCCTATTAGTATACACAAAGTCTGTCCTAATCACACAGCAGGACAAGTTACTTCACAACACTGAGATAAAGAGCGGCCTCATCCTCCTCTCTGCTCTACTTGTCAAGGATTATGATCCTGAATACAGCTGATAAGATCTTCAGCTGAATCTTCAGCAGGAATGGAGTTCATGAGGACACATGAAATACAGAGAGGATGGATGGGTGTGGGAGGTGGTAAGAAGCAGCAGCGCTTATATGCAGTCTCCATTACCACAGCTCACACATCACCACAGTCTGTCCTGTCTATCCTCTCTGTCCTTCATGTCTCCTCATGTCGGGCGGTAATAATTCAATTAAGAATTATTAATTATTGTCATAAAATAATTAACCATGAAAAAATAAAATTTATAAAATTTGTCATAAATTCTTGAAATCATGACCTGGTGAGTTGTAGACAACCTAATTGATACAATTCACATCTGAATCCGATTATTTCCTCAGATAATAAGTTCTTTTGACGTGAGATGACGTTAATGCTAAAGGTGTAGTTTTGCATTATACAATAATACACAGGTATTAATAAAAAATTTGCAGATTTATTGGTTACAAGGTTATAAACATAAATAAGTAAATAAACACAATGATACAAGCAAATGAATATATTTAGCATTGATATAAAGCATTACTAGCTTAACAATACATTTGAGTAGAAGTAGCTTGTCACATTATAAGAAAGCTATTATTAGGTTAGGAAGTGATAGGCAAACTGCGGCTCTCCAGCTGTTGCAGAACTACAACTCCCAGCATGCAAAGACTGCCTACAGCTTTCAGCCTACAGCAGGGCATGGTGGGAGTTGTAGTTTTGCCACAGCTGCAGAGCCGCAGTTTGCCTATCACTGTCAAAATAGGAAAATAAGTTATATATATCACTCCTGTTCAGAGAAAACCTCATGATATCAGGATGGGCATGTCTAATCCTAGACATCAATATGGAATGCTAAATACATTCTGCCCCTTCTAACTAACTACACATCACATGACTTCAAGAATGGGTAAATCCATTCAAGAATATAACTTAGAAGAGATAACTGAATCCTTCCGCCCCATCCTGGACTATTTTCACACATATGACTTTGGTAAGATTATTAAGGCAAACAACAGGGATCTATGATCAAAGCTATTATCATATCTTAAATGGGAAGAACTCGGAACAAGTCTTTCCTGTGGGAATCTACCACTTAGCTTGGTGAAGAATATTACTAGTAACCCCTTAAGGACTCAGCCCTATTTTACCTTAAGGACCTGGCCATTTTTTGCAAATCTGACCAGTGTCACTTTAAGTGCTCATAACATTAAAACACTTTGACTTATCCAGGCCATTCTGAGATAGTTTTTTCGTCACATATTGTACTTCATGACACTGGTAAAATGAAGTAAAAAAAATAAAAAAAATTTGCATAAAAAATACCTAATTTACCCAAAAAAATTAAAAATTTGCAAATTTCATAGTTTCAGTTTCTCTACTTCTGTAATACATAGTAATACCCCAAAATATTTTGATGACTTTACATTCCTCATATGTCTACTTGTTTGAATTATTTTGGGAATGATATTTTATTTTTTGGGGATGTTACAAGGCTTAGAAGTTTAGAAGCAAATCTTTAAATTTTTCAGAGATTTACAAAAACCCAATTTTTAGGGACCACTACAGGTCTGAAGTCACTTTGCGAGGCTTACATAATAGAAACTGCCCAAAAATGACCGCATTCTATAAACTACACCCCTCAAGGTATCCAAAACTGATTTTACAAACTTTGTTAACCCTTTAGGTGTTGCACAAGAGTTATTGGCAAATGGGGATGAAATTTGAGAATTTAATTTTTTTGCCTAATTTTCCATTTTAACCAAATTTTTCCACTAACAAAGCAAGGGTTAACAGCCAAACAAGACTGTATCTTTATTGCTCTGACTCTGCTGTTTACAGAAACACCCCATATGTTGCCGTAAACTACCGTACGGCCACACAGCGGGGCGTAGAGTGAAAGGTGTGCCGTATGGTTTTTGGAAGCCAGATTTTGCTGCACTGGTTTTTTGACACCATATCCCATTTGAAGCCCCCCTGATGCACCCCTAGAGTAGAAACTCCATAAAAGTGACCCCATAAACTATGAAACTACACCCCTCAAGGTATTCAAAACTGATTTTACAAACTTTGTTAACCCTTTAGGTGTTGCACAAGATTTAATGGAAAATAGAGATACAATTTCAAAATTTCACTTTTTTGGCAGATTTTCCATTTTAATATTTTTTTTCCAGTTACAAAGCAAGGGTTAACAGTAAAACATAACTCATTATTTATGTCCTTAATTCTGTAGTTTACAGAAACACCCCATATGTGGTCATAAACCTCTGTACGCGCACATGGTAGGGCGCAGAAGGAAAGGAATGCCATACGGTTTTTGGAAGGCAGATTTTGCTGGACTGTTTTTTTTTACACCATGTCCCATTTGAAGCCCCCCTGATGCACCCCTAGAGTAGAAACTCCAAAACAGTGACCCTATTTTAGAAACTACGGGATAGGGTGGCAGTTTTGTTGGTACTAGTTTAGGGTACATATGATTTTCGGTTGCTCTATATTACACTTTTAGTGCGGCAAGGTAACAAGAAATAGCTTTTTTGGCACGTTTTTTTTTTTTGTTATTTACAACATTCATCTGACAGGTTAGATCATGTGGTAATTTTATAGAGCAGGTTGTCACGAACGCGGTGATACCTAATATGTATACAATTTTTTTTATTTATGTAAGTTTTATACAATGACTTCATTTTTAAAACCAAAAAAATGTTTTAGTGTCTCCATAGTCTAAGAGCCATAGTTTTTTCAGTTTTTGGGTAATTATCTTAAGTAGGGTCTCATTTTTTGCGGGATGAGATGATGGTTTGATTGGCACTATTTTGGGGTGCATATGACTTTTTGATCGCTTGCTATTACACTTTTTGTGACATAAGATGACAAAAAATGGCTTTTTTTACACCGTTTTTATTTTTATTTTTTTACGGTGGTCATCTGAGGGGTTAGGTCATGTGATATTTTTATAGAGCCGGTCGATACGGACGCGGCGATACCTAATATGTATACTTTATTTTCATTTATGTAAGTTTTACACAATGATTTCATTTTTGAAACAAAAAAAATCATGTTTTAGTGTTTCCATAGTCTAAGAGCCATAGTTTTTTCAGTTTTTCGGCGATTATCTTGGGTAGGGTATGATTTTTGCGGGATGAGATGACGGTTGGATTGGTACTATTTTGGCGTACATGCAACTTTTTTGATCACTTTTATTACCTTTTTGGGAAGTAAGGTGGGCAAAATTTAAATTTGTATTTTTTTATTTTTATTGCGTTCACCGTGCGGGGAAAGTAACATGACCATTTTATATATCACATCTCAATATAAAGATAATCAATTTATTTATTTGCCAATCTAGATGGTATAATTTTACCCACATTATCCAATTAGTCTTAATAAAATGAAATATCATTCTTTGTGTCTCTTATAAAGTCCTAGTAGGAATCTCACTTCTGCTCCCATATTTCACCATGACTTTCATCTTGATAGACCCCTCTAGAGAGCTCAACTTGCCATTTTGTGTCTAAGCCTGTCTTCTAACCTCTGTAGATGTCTAGCTCTTTGGTTTTCTGATCTTGTGGTTGCTTGGGTCCCTCCTCATCCTTGTATCTAGCTTATTACCAAAAACTTATCAGTTAGACCTTCCTAACTTGTAGTTTTACAATCATTATCGGTTAGGCATGTACACACGATAAGAACTATGATGTCATTGTATTAACCAGAATGCATGTATGCTGCTGTTGTAATGTCACCTACTCATACCTAGGTGGCACTGTTGTATAAGCTATTAGTTAAAGAGTTAACTACGCAATTCTGACTTCATTTTGCATTCTATATATTTGACATCTAGAATCTTAATTTAGAACGATAAGGATTAACTTTGACACATATACTAATTAACATAGTCTAATACTTAAAGATTCTTCCTATATTTTAGGAATGTAAGCATTCTTAGTGATAATTATATAAGATAATAGTTGTATTATATATCTTTTATAACATTTAACAACATGCATAACAATACCATATATCCTATTGATTATCTTATACTTAAAGAATTACGGTTCATTTTTTATATATATATATATATATATATATATATATACATATATATATGTATATATATATATATTTATATATATATATATATTTAATCACAGATTCGTTTCTTATCTCATTCCTCTATTTACTCACCCCCTGCTTCATTAACAGACAGCAAGCTGTAGGGGTGATTTGTACCAGATGTTTAGAGAACATACTAATTTCCTGATGCTTTATCTTTAAATATAAATCTTTTAAAAGACAAGGAGTCCTCTCTCAAACTGGCACAATTATAGAGAAAAATATGAGAATACACTTTAGGAACGTGTGGCCTTTCCATAAACTCACACAAAATGGTGAACATATCACAAGATGGCAGATGCCATACTATTGCTATGGCAGATTGGCATACTATTGGCTAATTCATGTTTGATTCATTTCGGGCCAATAATCATATGACACTTATGAACTCCATTCCCACAGAGATTCAGCTGAAGATCAAAAATAAACTGTATTAAACTGTATTTAGGATCATAATACCTTCCAAGAAGGAGAGGAGGATGAGGCAGCTCTTTAGCTCAGTGTTGTGTAGCAACTTGTTTTCCTGTGTGATTAGGACAGGTTTTGTTTGCACTAATCGGATGGTGGCCATTTTATTTTTCCTAATGATTGCTCCCTAGACAAAATGACCCATTGTAACTAATAAAAGGTATTTGGGAATATATTTATAATAAAGTAATATTTACGTTTTTTCATTTTCTTAATTCACGGAGGACCCCTTTAAGGCACCCACCTTAACAATAGGTTGCCTAGTTTGCTAGTGTGCTAGTCTGTTTGTCTGCCCGTGTACCGACTTCTGCTTGTTTACTGATTCTAACCCTTCGCTGTCTTGAGCTGTTTAGCATTTTGTTCCTTTTCTACCTGCCCTTACGTAAGATTTGTTTCAAGGACTTTCATGAACTTTGAATGCCTAGGTCTCTGACTGTTACTGACTACGTGTATTGTCTGACCCTTTGTTGCTGTTTCTGACCCCCATTGGTCAGCTGTCAACCACATCGCAATTACTTCAAGAGTTAATGACCTGGTGGCTCCCCGGCCGCAAGATCCATATCTCTGTATAAGGATTAAAGGGTGAATACCAAGGGTCTGCTAGAATAATGCTCTTAGAATTAGCACACAGTGAAACCGGTTGGCTGACATCATGGTTCCACAGATACTGGGGCACATTAGTGGGAGGGTAAATGGTTTCCTTTATCCCATCAGATTTAATATAATTTACTGTCAGTCATAGTAAATCTTCCCCATTACGGATCTATGTGTTTTTAGAGAGACAGTCAAGAACAAACATGTAACAGTTAATAGATGAAGGAACAAGAAAGCCTTAATAATAAGCATGGATGGTAAGGGTAGTGCTTGAGCAATATTTTGAGCAGTATTGCTTTACAGAAAGATGACTTTTTTCATAGGTGACAGCCCCACTTTGCAATTATTTACATTAATATAACCAAGGATCTATGGGCAATATAACAAGCAAAATATGTAAATGAGAGATGAGTAAGAGAAAAATCCTATTAGTATATATTAGAATACATTTTCTTTTTTCCAGGGAACTACTTTAAATGCATTTTTTTTTCTAGAAATAGTAATTAGTAAACTCTACTTAACCCCTTTAGGACATATTTCAACTTAAGGACCAGGCCATTTTTTGCAAATCTGACCAGTGTCACTTTAAGTGCTGATAACTTTAAAACGGTTTGACTTATTCAGGCCATTCTGAGATAGTTTTTTCGTTGCATATTGTACTTCATGACACTGGTAAAATGAAGTAAAAAAAACTTTTTTATTGATAAAAAAAATACCAAATTTACCGAAAATTTGTAAAAAAATGGCAAATTTCCAAGTTTCAATTTCTCTACTTCTATAATACATAGTACCGTATTTTTCGCCCCATAAGACGCACTTTCCCCCCCCAAAAAAATCGGGGGGAAATGCCCCTGCATCTTATGGGGCGAATGCTGACAATTTAACATCGCTGGATGCGATGTAGAGTGAGCTGGGGCCGGGGGAGGGACTGGGAGGAGGAGCTGGGGGCCGGAAATAGCGGCGGGGCGGTGCAATTAATGTACTATAGCCCCGCCCGCCGCTCCAGTATACTAATATTAAATGTCTTATTCAATTAAATTGTATTATATATGCCCCCTCACTCCTATATTGCTAATCGTACCTTAAATCCTATTCCTAGGTGCTGTAATGCAGGCCGGGCGGGCGACAGCGTAACTCCTTGATGTCACGTGCCTGCGCCGCCTACTTTATGAATGAAGCAGGCGGCGCAGGCAAGTGACGTCAGCGAGTGGCCGATCGAGCTGATCCGTGGATGGCACAGTTAAGGGGGGGATCTGTGGATGCCACTGTTATGGGCTGGGGGGCTGTGGATGCCACTGTTATGGGCTGGGGGGCTGTGGATGCCACTGTTATGGGGTGGGGGGTCTGTGGATGGCACATATATAACAGTGCCACCCACAGATCCACCCCTGTAACAGTGCCACCCACAGATCCTCCATGAAACAGTGCCATCGACAGATCCCCCCTGTAACAGTGCCATCCACAGATCCCCCCCCCTGTAACAGTGCCATCCACAGATCCCCCCCTGTAACAGTGTGTCAGTCATCCACAGATCCCCCCCATAACAGTGTCCGTCATCCACAGATCCCCCCCATAACAGTGTCCGTCATCCACAGATCCCCCCATAACAGTGTCCGTCATCCACAGATCCCCCCATAACAGTGTCCGTCATCCACAGATCCCCCCATAACAGTGTCTGTCATCCACAGATCCCCCCATAACAGTGTCCGTCATTCACAGATCCCCCCATAACAGTGTCCGTCATCCACAGATCCCCCCCATAACAGTGTCCGTCATCCACAGATCCCCCCATAACAGTGTCCGTCATCCACAGATCCCCCCCATAACAGTGTCTGACATCCACAGATCCCCCATAACAGTGTCCTTCACAGATTCCCAGTAATAGTGCCACCCACAGACCACCATTAGTTCCAAACCCACCAAAAGCACACCTTTTGGTTAAAAAAATTTTTTTCTTATTTTCCTCCCCAAAAACCTAGGTGCGTCTTATGGGCCGTTGCGTCCTATAGGGTGAAAAATACGGTAATACCTACAAAAATAGGTATTACTTTACATTCCCCATATGTCTACTTCATGTTTGGATCAATTTGGGAATGATATTTATTTTTGAGGGATGTTACAAGGCTTTGAAGTTTAAAAGCAAATCTTGAAATTTTTCTGAAATTTTCAAAAACCCACTTTTTAGGGACCAGTTCAGGTCTGAAGTCACTTTGTGAGGCTCACATAATAAAAAACACCCAAAAATGACCCCAGTCTAGAAACTACACACCTCAAGGTATTCAAAACTAAATTTACAAACGTTGTTAACCCTTTAGGTGTTCCACAAACGTTAATGGCAAATGGTGATAAAATTTCAGAATTTAGATTTTTGGGCAAATTTTCCATTTTAATCCATTTTTTCCAGTAACAAAGGAAGGGTTACCAGCCAAACAGTAGTTTGCAGAAACACCCCATATGTGGTCGTAGACTACTGTACGAGCACACAGTAGGGTATAGAGGGAAAGGTGCGCCGTATGGTTTTTGGAAGGCAGATTTTGCTGGACTGTTTTTTTTTTTACCCAATGTCCCATTTGAAGCCCCCCTGATGCACCCCTAGAGTAGAAACTCCTTAACAGTGACAAATCTAAGAAACTACACCCCTCAAGGTATTCAAAACTGATTTTACAATCTTTGTTAACCCTTTAGGTGTTGCACCAGAGTTATTGTCAAATGGAGATGAAATTTGAGAATTTAAATTTTTGGGCAAATTTTTCATTTTAATCAATTTTTTCCAGAAACAAAGCAAGGGTTAACAGCCAAACAAAATGCTATATTTATTGGCCCGATTCTGTAGTTTGCAGAAACACCCCAAATGTTGCCGTAAACTACTGTACGGGCACAGAGTAGGGCGTAGAGGGAAAGGTGTGCCGTGTGGTTTTTGGAAGGCATATTTTGGTGGACTGTTTTCTTTTACACCATGTCCCATTTGAAGCCCCCCTGATGCACCCCTAGAGCGGAAACTCAATAAAAGGGACCCCATATAAGAAACTACACCCCTCAAGGTATTCAAAACTGATTTTACAGACTTTGTTAACCCTTTAGGTGTGCCACAAGATTTAATGGAAAATAGAGATACAATTTAAAAATTTCACTTTTTTGGCAGATTTACCATTTTAATAATTTTTTTCCAGTTACAAAGCAAGGGTTAACAGCCAAACAAAACTCAATATTTATGGCCCTGATTCTGTAGTTTACAGAAACACCCCAGATGTGGTCGTAAACCGCTGTACGGGCACACAGCAGGGGGCGCAGAAGGAAAGAAATGCCATATGGTTTTGGAAGGCAGATTTTGCTGGACCTGTTTTTTTTGGTCCCATTTGAAGCCCCACTGATGCACCCCTAGAGTAGAAACTCCAAAAAAGTGACCCCATTTTAGAAACTACAGGATAGGATGTCAGTATTGTTTGTACTAGTTTAGGGTACATATGATTTTTGGTTGCTCTTTATTACACTTTTTGTGAGACACGGTAACAAGAAATAGCTGTTTTGGCATTGTTTTTTTTTGTTGTTATTTTCAACATTTATCTGACAGGTTAGATCATGTAATATTTTTATAGAGCAGGTTGTCATGGACGCGGCGATACTTAATATGTATACTTTTTTTATTTATGTAAGTTTTACACAATAGTTTTAGTGTCTCCATAGTCTGAGATCCATAGTTTTTTCAGTTTTTGGGTAAATACCTTGGGTAGGGTATGATTTTTGCGGGATGAGATGACGGTTTTATTGGCACTATTTTGGGGTGCGTATGACTTTTTGATCGCTTGCTATTACATTTTTTGTGATGTAAGGTGACAAAAAATTGCTTGTTTTTTTTGGGGGGGGAGGTTTGACGGTGTTCACCTGAGAGGTTAGATCATGTCATATTTTTATAGAGCAGGTTGTCACGGATGCGGTGATACCTAATATGTATACAATTTTTTTTATTTATGTAAGTTTTACACAATTATTTCATTTTTTAAACAAAACAAAAAAAATAAGGTTTTAGTATCTCCATATTCTGAGAGCCATAGTTTTTTCAGTTTTTGGGCGATTATCTTAGGTAGGGTCTCATTTTTTGCAGGATGAGGTGACGGTTTGATTGGTACTATTTTGGCGTACATACGACTTTGTTGATCACTTTTATTACCTGTTTTAGGAAGTAAGGTGGGCAAAATTTCAATTTCATCATAGTTTTTTTTTTTTTTTTTTTATGGCGTTCACCGTTCGGGTAAAGTAACATGATCATTTTATAGATCAGATCGTTACGGACGCGGTGAAACATGTGTAGGGAATTTTATTGTTTTCATTTTTAATCAGTGATAAATGTGTTGTTTGATTTTTACTTTTTTTACCCAGACCCACTTGGTTCTTGAAGATCCAGTGGGTCTGATGTCTGTATAATGCAGTACAGTACACTATATAGTGTATTGCACTGTATTTTACTTACACTTTGTCTGAACAGATCTAATGCCTTTAGCACAGATCTGTTCAGCACCATGGACAGCAGGATGCCTGAGAAGGCGTCCTGTTGCCATGGTAACCTTCCCCGTCTGCCACAACTGAGCAGACGGGGAAGGAGGGGAGCTCCCTCCCTCTGTGACCCCATCCTGTCTGGGGGCTGCAAAGGCACAGCAGCCCCCAGATGCGAGAGGGAGGAAGCTCCCTGACTGTTAACCCTTTCCATACAGCGGTCCAAAGGGACCGCAGTATGGAAAGGGTTAAACATATAACATCGCAGCACAGATGTCAGGCGTTTATACCAGAGTGTCAGCAATGTGCTGACACTCTGGTATAACCACTGGACACCAATTAATATATTCAAGAGGAGGCGGGCAGGGGATCGCAATCCTACCTGCCGCACCGCCCACCTTCCGCACCCCCTGCACTGCCTGCAACCCCCCCTGCACCACCCGCCGCATAATAATCATTTAGAGGTGCAGGGGGTGAAAAATCAATATTTTCGGCATTTTAAAGCTTCTGATCCCCGCGGTCCCTGACCGCGGGGATCAGAAACTGCAGAAAGCGCAGCAAACCGCAGGTCTGAATTGACCTGTGGTTTGCTGCGATCGTCGACATGGGGGGGGTCACAGGACCCCCAGGCGCATCTAGCCAAGGTGCCTGCTCAATGATTTGAGCAGGCGGCGGTGATCAGTACAACACATGACGTATCGGTACATCATGTGCCCTTAAGTACCAGGACAACATGACGTACCGGTACGTCATGTGTCCTGAAGAGGTTAAAGAGGACCTTTCATCGGTCCAAATATTGTAAGAAAATTATCAGGCTGTGTAGAGCGGCGCCCCGGGATCTCACTGCACTTACTATTATTCCAGGACGTTCTCCCTCTATGTCCCCCGGTATTTTCGCTGAATTGGTTATACTAGGTGGAGTCTGCCCTGTTTCTCCCTGGGCGTTCCTTCTCCCTGGCTGTGAGCTCTGTGTTGCGATTGGACAGCGCTACAGCCTGGGAGAAGGAACGCCCAGGGAGAAAGAGGGCAGACTCCGCCTAGTATAACCAATTTAGCGAAAAAATACCGGGGGACATAGCGGGAGAATGGAGCGGCGCCCCGGAATAATAGTAAGTTAGTAAGTGCAGTGAGATCCCGGGGCGCCGCTCTACACAGCCTGATAATTATCTTACAATGTTTGGACCGATGAAAGGTCTTCTTTACCCATCCAGAAAGCTGTAGATGCATAGTGCATGCTTTTTTTTTTTTTTAATAATATTTTTATGAGAGGTCATAATATCAGTTTGACACAACATCCAGTATTTTAAAGGGATGCACCTAAATTGAGTATACAGTAGTTATACGTAGTATGCAATAGGGAAGCCTTAAAATAGCAGTAGGGTAAAATGGGGTCCTATTTTACAATATTACATGCATTTGTCCCAAGGATTATTTTTTTAATATGCACAATATTTTTTCTTTCCAGGTTTACATATCCATACTGTCAATGTGGTTAAATTTATTACAAAGAAGTGTCAAGATTGTGAAATAGAATGTATTAGATTTCTGTACACTTTAAGAGAACCAATGCCACAGTGTTACTTGTTTATTAATACTGTGAGGTGAAGATGATGAAAGTGCAATCTGTGCAGTGATGGTATAAGCAGTTCATTTTATAGCACTCACATTGAATTCAAACATTATATAAGCATATAGATTTCCAAAATACTATGTATTTGACTTATATATTTACATATGTGTGCTGAATGGTTATTCCCATCTTGTAACATGATGGCGCATCACTAGGATATGCCCTGATTTTATGATCAGTGGGGGATCAGCCTCTAGAGCCCTAACTTGTCCTGAGAATGAACTGGCCACAATGCTGAAATAGCCCTGCTTGGAGGTGCTCCTAGCTACAAGGTGTTCAGACCCCCCCCCCCCCCCCCCCCCCCCAATTATAAAATTATAGCATATCGGAGGGCGAGTTCACATCACCATTATGGATTCTATTATTATTTTCCGTTATAACATGGTTACAATGGAAAATAAAGGAATCCATAAGACAGAAGTCAAAACAGAAGCCTTTAAGAGGCATTCCATATTGATTCGTCATAATAGAAGTCTATGGGAATCATAACAGATCCGTCTGGTTCCCGTTATGCAAGACGGAAAACAAAGTCCTGTCGACGGGACTTATTTTCCGTTCTGCATAATGGAAACCCAACGTATCTGTTATGCTTGCCCATGGACTTCTATTATGACGGAAAGCAAAATGGAATGCCTTTTAAAGGCTTCTGTTTTAATCCTTCATAATACAAGTCTATGGGCAGCATAACAGATCCGTCTTAGTTTCCATTATGCCGGAGTCCAGTCCTGCATAACGGAAACCAGGACGGATCCGATATGCTGCCCATAGACTTGTCTTATGACGGAATGCAAAACAGAAGCGTTTAAAAGGCATTCCATTTTGCTTTCCGTCATAATAGAAGTCTATAGGCAAGCATAATGGATCCATTGGGTTTGCGTTATGCAGAACGGAAAAAAGTCCTGTCGACATCACTTTGTTTTCCGTCCTGCATAACGTAGACCAGACAATCCGTTATGCTTGCCCATAGACTTCTATTATGACGGAAAGCAAAATGGAATGCCTTTTAAAGGCTTCCGCTTTGCATTCCATCATAATACAAGTCTATGGTTCCGTTATGCTGCCTATAGACTTCTATTATGACAGATCAAAACGGAATGACTCTTAAAGGCTTCTGTTTTGACTACCGTCTTATGGATTCCGTTATTGTTTTCCGTTATAACATGGTTATAATGGAAAATAACGGAATCCATAACGGTGATGTGAACTCACCCTAAGCAATAAAGGAATAACCGTTTTTTCAAACACTGATCACTAATGATCACCTGCTCCTATGCCTGATAAGGTAAGGGGATTGGGGATTAGAGGCTGGGGATTAGAAACCCATCAAGTAAATACTGATGGCTTATCCCTTTTTTACTCCAAAAACTGCTTTAAAATAAATTTTATGCCACTTAGCAAGTTAAGTGAAAAATTACATCCTTCCACATACATTTAAATTGTGAAAAAATATCGTCTTAATATTCTTAGTTTCCTAGTTATAAGGTAAAATATTGCCTAGTGTTCTATAGATTTTCAAAGTTGTTGTACAAGTGGTTAAAATGTCTACTGTACATACATAGTTATCAATAGAAGACATTTAAACTGAAGTGTCATTGGTTGCTGTATTTTCACTAGCATTTTTTACCGCCTTAAAAAAACAAATAACATATAACCATTAAAAAAAATTAGACACAAAACATCACTATAAAAAAAAACTGTTTTACAGCATTTCTGCTTTTTTGCGTACATTTTTTGCACCTGCTATGTTTGGTGTGTTTTCTGTTGAAAAACGCAAGCTCCTCTTCCAAGAGTGGATTCAAAAGGAATGGGAAATATAAACAAAGGATTTCTGGACCAATTTCTACCTTTAAAAAAAAAACTGCATCAAAAACTGAAATGATGTTTTCGCAAAAATAACTATGTGTGACACAATCCCCAAAATGGCACCAAAGTAAATGAGTGCAAAATAGTCTAGTTTTATCATATACTGCATTACAAAATGTATTTTTGCATAGATAATTGCATAAATAATGATACTTTTGTTAACAAAAAAAATTCTAACATATTTAGCACATGCTAAAGCCCAGACAATCTGCTCAGAGCTAAGAGCATACTACTGTATTTAAATCAACAATAAATTCCATGTTATAGCTTTTTAAAGTGTAACTATCCTTTCAAGTTTTGGTAGGTCGTAGGTTTCGGTAGGTCGTAGGTTTTGCTCAGTGGTGGGCCTGAGTGTTGAGACCCTACTAATCGCTAAAACCAGCAGTTTAAAAGACTCAGACAGAGCTCTGATCTCCTCTCTGCTGAAGCCAGACTGGAGATGGGCTCATAGAGGGGTATGGCAGTTTTCTGGCACGTAAAATTAGCAATTTTGAAAAATTTAACATTTAGTAAAAAATTGCAGTTTGTGAAAAACATTACTTTCTTCAAAACCTTTGCCACTTTTCTAAAAAGTTATCAGGGTGTGAATGGAAAAAGTGGAACCATGGATGGGATCTCTGGAGCCTAACTCATTTAACAACATGTGAGCTAAAAAACGGTCACACATGTCACCAGAAATGTACTCCAGTACACCAGAAATGTACTCCAGATGAGCATCTCTTAATAATAGTGATGCATCTAACTTAAGCACCGGTCTTAATAAATCTCCCCCATAGACTTTCTATTCTGCCCATTTTCAGCAGAGAGGAGAGACAGTGCTCTGACTGAACACTTCTAACGTCTCATTTTAGTGATCAGCGGATGTCTCTGCACTCAGACCCCACCCCATCAAAACCTTTCATATGTTGTAATTAGTGTTGAGAAAATCGAAGTTAACAAAGTGGACTTCAATCCAAATTTCAGTAAAAATTCAATTTGCCGAAAAGCCTAATTTCCTCGTGCTTCCTAATAACAAATCGATTTTCTTTGAAATGGCGGTAATTAAAAATTTAAAAAGCATACTTAGCTGATCCGTTTGAGCGCAAAGAGGCCACCGCAGCCATATTGCTTGAAGAACCTGAGCAAAATCTTATGCGCGATGACGCGTTGGATCTTCAAGCAAGATGGCCATGGCAGCCTTTTCACACAGGTAATTACAATTAAAAAAAAATTCAGGAGAAATCCCTAGAATGCTTTAATATTGATCTCAAATGCCACGATGAATGCAGCATCTGAGGGGTTCAATTACGGGATGCGACGCAATTGCCATTCCCTATCATTGCACAAAATTGTGGGGGGGTTTTGTAAAATTTGGTGAAGCAGCCGAATCAAATTTTGAAGAACTTCACTCTACTCTAGTTATAATGAGAACATTTTTATGAAAGTACAGTTACATTTTAAGCCTTGGTTCCTTCACTATGGAATTCCTGTGATTTGGGTTCATTAACATGCAGTATCTTTAGGAGGAAGAATGAAAATGTCAACATATCAACATGGCCATGGTAGCCACTAGTGTTTAGCAAATCAAAGCATCCAAAGTGGAATTCAATCAGAAGTTTAGGAAGAATTCTATTTGCAACTAATCCAAATTTCCCCAAATTTTGTGGTATCAAATCGTTTTTTCCCCCTAAAATGGCTGCTACATGTGGTACAAGCTGAAAGTAAGAATCCCAGGAATGTGACATCAGTCATAATGCCGTGCAGCCAACCAATCCGCAGATAGCCATCCCCAGTGATGGCAGGGCACTTTAAAAGCCTCATCCCACGCATTCTCTGACACTGTTCTGTGAGTTGAGCATAGGGAGAGATGTGGAAGTACTGTTGCACTAGGGATAGTAGTGCTGACAATCTGTAGAAAAAGATAATACTTAAAAAGGACCTGTCACCATTGACATGACTGTTTTAAAGGGTTTCTGTCACCAGAATTAACCCTATTAAACCGGTTGATATTAGAGATGTGGTAATGTCAGCAGACCCTAACTCTACTATTCTTATGCTTATTGATGGCCCCCTCACTGCACAATTTTTACTTTCGTGATATGCAAATTAGCGTCTAGAAGCGGGGGGGGGGGGCATTGCTCCTGCTCCTAGAGGCTCCGTTCTCCCACCTAATGTCTCGCCCTGAAATCCTTGATTGACAAGGCCATTCAGCGTTTGTCACCTCCTGCCGGCCTGCGCAGTGCCGTTTACCCCAATCTATTCATAACTTCTAGTAGGAATGATAAAGGAATGGCACAACATAGAGCCATAAGAATAGATGCTCCAGAATTGTTATTACATGGGGAATGCATGGAGCTATTAAAACAGGCATGTCAGGAGTGGTGACAGGTCCTCTTTGATTGCCAGTGTGAAAAGGACAGTGCAGTGATAGCGCAGGGACTGTAATCTGAAGCTGAATGGATCTATAGGAGACAATGCAGTTTGAATCAATCACAGAGCTATCTAATTGAACGGTTTCCAAAGTGATTAATAGAACAACAATTCTATTGGGCCCTGATTCTCAAATTGGGCTGAATAACGTGTATAATTCTACTGTTATTGGGGTGTCCACCTTTTTTAAAGAGGACCTTTCATAAGTTTGTAGTAAGTGAGATAAACATCTGTACCTGCGGGGTACCCCCTCTGATGCTGCCGTCCTGCCTGTTTTTTTTAAAATAGCACTCCTGCACCCCATTATGGCCCCCCGCAAATTTCACATTTAGTATGCTAATAATGAGCATCGGAGCAATGGGGAGGAGGCGCAGTCTGTCTCTGTGGGCGTCTCCTTCTCCCCTGGCTGTAGCTCTGTCCAATTGCAGCGCAGAGCGTCACAGCCAAGGAGGTTTTTTATTTATCTCACTGTGATTGGACAGCGCCACAGTCAGGGAAGAAGGAGACGCCCACAGAGAAATACTGCGTCTCCTGCCCATTGCTCCAATGCTCAGTGTTAGCATACGATATGTGTGGGGTCTTTGCTCCTGAACATAGAAGCCCAATGCTTTAGGTAGGTTTAGCGTAGGACCCGCCTGACCTGAGACCACCTTGGCGCTTGGTAGGCGGGCACAGATGTGTTTTGATCAAAATATATTGGCTAAGTGTCTGTCACGAGGGTGTCAAGAACCACGCCTGACTCCGTTATACCCGGGGTCAGGAAGTCGCAGCGGTTGGCTGCGCACTCTATGTAGTAAGATAGGGCTGTTTCCTTATGGTAGCTTTCTGGGTTTGCTTTGCAACCCTTTTTGGCTCACTCAGGGATCCGTAGCTCCTTCTCCTCAGCTGTTCCTTGTCCAGCACTCCCAACCTCCTTATATTCCCCTCTCACACTTCTCTGGTTGCCAGATATAGAGCTTCCTGCCTGGACTTCTATACTAACCCACTGGAGCTGTGTTGCTGCGTTCTCTGGTTGTTGGTCCAGAACGTTTCCCTCCGGATCCCTGTTGGACCTTTGTGGTCTGCTGTGGTCGCCCACCTGGGTTTATGTGTTTGTCTGTATTCTGTGTCTGTGTCTATTCTGTGTCTGTCTGTCCTCTCCCTGGTGTTTTCCTCTTAGTGTCAGTGGTGCGGACTAGCGATTCACTATCTAGGGCTCATTTTAGGGAAAGCCAGGGTTTAGGCACGTGATCGGCGTACCGGTGAGGAACCCATCTAGGGACGTCAGGGCAGTCAGGTGCCAGCCGCAAGGTGAGTCAGGGGTCACCACCTTTCCCTCTCCCTTGGGCAGGGCTTTCCCTTTTCCCTCCCTGTGCGTGACGCCGGTCATTACAGTGTCTCAGATTTTATCATATCAGAGTGAGGACTTTGTCCATATATAATTCTTGCATCTACTTTACTAACTGCATTATTATCTTATTTCTGTGACTTTCTTCAATAATATGGCCAGGGACATCCACACATTTATATAATCATACCGTGCAGGATGTTTTTAACTTTGTTTTTTCTGTGATTTTTTTGTTTATGTAGTATATGCTTGAGGGAGAGTGGCACCTTCAAGTGTGAATGCGCACCTATTTTATCTTGGGAGTAGTATTCCTTTGCACTTTTGCCCTTCCTATCTCATAGACCGCCTTGATTAGGTGGTACATTTAGGTGTGCTTGCTCCTCCACAGAGTCACTCTAAAGCTAACAGAAGTGATTCAAAAGTATGTGTTTGCACTGCCACAACATGGCTTAAAAGAACCTATTTTTCTTTATTACTTTATTGGCACTGTCTCCATTTACTTCTTTTGTTCCATTAAAATGTCATTGGCATACGGTTCATACAGGGGCGAACAGTGTTTTATGCTTTTCTTTTGGTTTAGCTAGGGATTAGCTAGGACTGTTGGTGGCCTGCACGATGATGCGCACATCTATATACTGTATCAGTCCAGCCTTTTACAGTAACAGTTTCACTACCAGAAAGGAAGGGCTAGCTATGCATGTTGGTGCAACACATAGTGGTGTACACAGTGATGTAGTTTAACTGCAGGCCGGGATATAGCAGATTTAAAGATCATTATGAGTTAATTCGGAAGGAAGCTAATTTCTTGGAGAAATTCGGCAAAGCATCTGAATCTAATTTTTCAAAACTTCACTCATCTCTAGTGGCCAGCAGCTTTCATACTGTAGTGGGCTCCAGAGGTCCAGGAGAAAGTTCTCACTTGGAGCTGCCTTTGGAGTCAATAACTTGACACCAGGGACAATTTATTTGATTCAAAATCTTTTAGAATTTATTGATGATATGAAGTTGGGGACCCAACAATAATTTTCTCTGGTGAGCCCAAATGACCCCAGTCCATCACTGCATAGCTCTCCGGATTGCCAAGTATTAACTTTACATTAAACTGGAGGCATTCCAAGACACTTGCTAGTCAGTTCACATATAGCTTATTATATTCATAATGTTCATAATCTTTATACTGTGGGTCAGCACAATTACAATGATACCAAATTTATATAATTTTTGTTATGCTTACATACCTTAAAAAAATGGAATACTTTGAAAATAATAATAGTTTCTCGAATTGTCATGCCCAAGCTAATAATGGTGAATTAGTAGAAATAAAGCGATGGATCCAGCATCGAATTTAGAAAATATTGTGGGTTCCTTTATTCAGTATAGTACAAATCCATACAGCGACAGCATCACCTCAGTGTTCTAAATGAACGTCTACGCGTTTCGAACATACATGTTCTTAGTCGTGACCGGTCACGACTAAGAAAATGTATGTTCGAAACGCATAGATGTTCATTTGGAACACTGAGGTGATGCTGTCACTGTATGGATTTGTACTATACTGAATAAAGGAACCCACAATATTTTCTAACTTCGATGCTGGATCCATCGCTTTATTTCTACTATTTCACGGTCTTACCAAGGTTTCCGTGCATCCAGGAAGTTTATACAAGGGATAGAGACAGCAGGTAAGCTGAACATTGTCTATAATAATGGTGAATCACTGAAAAGAAGGAGTACTCTCCCTCTAAATCATTGCTCAAATGCCATGATCGCAATTGACCATGGCATCCTGCTGAGGATGTGAGGCACATATATGGCAAAGAGTTCAGATGTGTATTGTGAGTGAGGGAGTCATATACAGTCTAGTTAAGTTTTATCGAGGGAGTTTACAGGGTATCTGTCACCAAAAATGTTCCTATCCAACTTTGCGTAGACACATAGCTGTGGTTCACATTATTTTTTAAAAAAATTACTTTTGTTGATTCGAAGATCCATTCCTGAGTTATGATACTTTTTCTAAATATGCAAATTAGGACTTTGGTGACATGAAGGCATTGCCATTGCTTTTATTGCAGCCAAACTCCACTCATTTCTGGGGCCAGCCCTTCCCTGGCTTCTTTGATCCATAGGGCCAGACAGGGATGAAGCAGCAAGGGAGGAGCTGACCACAGAGAGGAGCAGAGCTTGGGTGCAGCAAAACTTATGGTGAACCCCCTCACTGCACAAAAGGCCTAATTTGCATATTCAAAATAAACAGCGCTTTAATCAGCTGAACCACAGCTACATGTCTATGCAATCAGTTAGATGGGATAGATTTGCTTTACAGCGAACCTATTGCCTATCCTGGAATGTCTGTTTTAGGTAATAATCATTCCCCAAAAATTTCAATTATTTTCTTAGCACTCTACATTATGCCATTCCTCTAATATTCTTATTAGAAATTAATAATTATGAGAAATCAGAAAATTCACTGTTAATCCAGGCACAATACCTTGTAGGGCTAGTGAGAGGGGTTATCCCATGTTTATTGTAAATAATGAAAATCGGACATCATTTAGTACATGGCAATTTCTTTCTAGCAAAGCTAGAACCAGCCCTGTACCTTACATGGATCTAGAGATCTCCCCATTCATTGCTCTGCTAGATTTATATCATGCTGACAGCTAAGGGGAGTGTCTTTTCTGCTGCAGCTAAGGGGCTTGTCTCAGCTCTCCTTATCACAGCTCAGGAGGCGTGTCTCTGATCTCCCTATCGCAGCTCAGGAGGTGTGTCTCAGCTCTCCCTATCACAGCTCAGGAGGTGTGTCCACACTCTCCCTATCACAGCTCAGGAGCCAGCTGAAGGATGAAACTGAGCATGTGCGGCCTTCTCAGTAACAAAAAAAATAAGAAAAAGAGCAAACAGCAGGTGGCGCTATACAAATAAAAAATTTTTAATAATTAAGTGGCTATAGAAAATGTTTAATTACAAAAGTATTCAGATCCAGGTGCTGGTTTGAAAACTGTAGAATATTTTTCATGGGACAACCCCTTTAAGCTGAATGTAATAATAAATAATACCTTTCACTTAGCTATGTATTGCTTCATTTTGGAGAAATAATACTTTTAATCCATATGCAAATTAGCTGTTAAGTGCACTGAGGGCAGGCCCAAGCCACTCTTTGTACACTCACTCCCCCTATTTCTGCTGCCAGCCCCTCCATCTACTTCTTGACTGACAGGGCTAGGTGAGATGACTACTGTACACTGGACCCTGGCCCTGGTAATCAAGAAAGAGAAGGAGGGGCTGACAGAGGAAGCAGGAGGGGAAAGAGTGCACAGATTGTCTTGGGCCCACCCTCACTGTACTTAACTGCTACTCTGCATATGGATTAAAAGTAACTGTATCTGGATCTCCGTTGAACAGTCATTTTTGCCTACTCCATTGCCTGCTACTCCTTGGTTGGCTGCCCACATACCTTTAGAGGCTCGTTTTCATCCGACCATAGGCCCCTCCCTGAAAGTTTTTTCAACTATCCAAAACCACCCCAATGTATCCCAGTCCCCCTCTCCTATGTTCTCTCTCCTGGGGAATCCACAATTTCCCCCTGGGATGGAACATCGTCCCTTTCGTGGTCTGGTGAAATGCAACAAATTCAGGGCCCATCATTTGATAGCCTCGAATTCGTGGCTCTCACCCCAACAAATTTCGGAGATGTCTGATACTCCTGTCATTAACCCCTGGCAGTCCCGTCAACTTCAACATTTCATGGCCACACTCCCGCCTGCAGAGTCATACATCCGTGACAAGACGGACTTCAAGTCCCTGTGTGACCAATCTGGAGTGACTAGACATACCCTATCTCGAGTGTACACTTTGCTGCTCTCTCCTCCTGACCAATCTCCTCCCAACTATATCACTCAATGGGAAGCAGATTTAGATATAGAGTTGTCCTCGGATCAAAAGCAGAGGTTGTATACATGCATCCGCAAAACGTCAATTGCCAGCAATGTCCAAGAAGCTGGTTTCAAACTTATGTCCCGATGGTATAGGGTTCCTACTAGACTTAACTCAATTTTCCCGACGGTCTCGCCTTTCTGTTGGCGTTGTGGCTCCGAGCGAGGCACCATCCTGCACACGTTCTGGAGCTGCCCTCATCTCTCGAGTTACTGGGACACAGTGTGGTTGATAACGTCTAAATTCACCTCATACATCCTCCCTAAGACACCTGCTTTCTTCCTGCTCCATCAGTGCGAGATTCCTCTCTCTACTTATAAACGTTCTGTGGTAAGGCATCTGGTCAACGCCGCAAGGGCCTGTATCCCGGGTCTCTGGAGGCACCCATCAGCTCCCTCAATAGCCATGTGGATTAACAAAGTCCAGGAGACCATGAGAATGGAAGACCTCACATCGACATTGAGACATACTGAGAAGAGGTTTACCAAGACCTGGAGTCACTGGTTGGAATTTTACGACTCCGCTGAATGTAAGGCGCTCTTATCTCGTGGGTGAGTGTGTGGTCTGTTGCTAATTCTCCTACTCCCCCCTTCCCTACCCCTTCTTCTTAGCGTTTCTCATCCCTGTCCCCTCTTCCCTTTTACCTTGATTCATATGTCTGTGGTTCAGATTTTCTTATACTGGGTTCGGTGATTTTCTACCTGACCTTTTGATCTTTGCTACGTGTTCACTTTTTGCTGTGTGAACTTTTGTTCAATATTTGCTCCATGGCTCGCCATGGCTTTGATAACTGAAAATTGAAAATGCTAAAATAAAGAATTTACAAAAAAAAAAGTAATTGTATCATTACATTCTCTTCAGCTAGACCTATGAGGTATGGTAGTGTGCTTGATTTCCTGGTGACTAATTCCTTTTATAGGTGAAACTCAAAAAATTGCAATATTGTGCAAAAGTTCGTTTATTTAAGTTATGCAACTTAAAAGGTGAAACTAATATATGTGATAGACTCATTACATGCAAAGCGAGATCTCTCAAGCCTTTATTTGTTAGAATGTGGATGATTATAGCTTACAGCTTATAAAAAAAACAAATTCAAAATCTCAGAAAATTAGAAAATTGTGAAAAGGTTCAATATTCTAGGCTCAGAGTGTCACACTCTAGTCAGCTAATTAATTCCTAACACCTGCAAAGGATTCCTGAGCCTCTAAATTATCTAATAATCATGGGAAAGACTGCTGACCTGACTGTTGTGCAGAAAACCATTATTGACACCCTGCATAAGGAGGGAAAGCCTTAAAAGGTAATTGCAAAAGAAGTTGGATGTTCCTAAAGTGCTATATCAAAGCACATTAATAGAAAGTTATGTGGATGGACAAGTGTGGAAGAAAAAGGTGCACAAGCAGCAGGGATGACCGCAGCCTGGAGAGGATTGTCAGGAAAAGGCCATTCAAAAGTGTTGGGGACTTTCACAAGGAGTGGACTGAGGCTGGAGTTAGTGCATCAAGAGCCACCACACAGACAGATCCTGGACATGGTCTTCAAATGTTGTATACCTCTTGTCAAGCCTCTCCTGAACAACAAACATCAGAAGCGTCTTACTTGGGCTAAAGAAAAAAAGAACTGGTCTTTTGCTCAGTGGTCCAAAATCCTCTTCTCTGATGAGAGCAGCTTTTGCATCTCATTTGGAAACCGGGGACCCAGGGTCTGGAGGAAGAATGGAGAGGCAGACGATGCAAGATGCTTGAAGTCCAGTGTAATTAGGCTGATAGCATCCATGCCTCACTGCATTGAGGCAGCAATTGATGGAAAATGAGCCCAGACCAAGTACTGAGTACATATGCATGATTATACCTTTCAGACGTCCTACATTTTTCTATTTAGCATTCTTTTTTTATGGATTTCATGTAATATTCTAATTTTGTGAGATTGTGAATTTTGAGTTTTCATAAGCTGTAAACCATAATCATCCAAATGATAACAAATAAAGGCTTGAAATATCTCGCTTTGCATGTAATGAGTCTATCTCATATATTAGTTTCACCTTTTAAGCTGTATTTCTGAAATAAACTAACTTTTGCACGATATTCAAATTTTCCGAGTTTCACCTGTATATTGGCAACTGAATGTTACCAGTGGGGTTTGCTTACACAGTGTGATATGGTCCAATGCGTTCTGTTAGTGTTAGGCTGGGTTCACACGGGCGTGTCCGGATTTGGTCCGGATGCGTCCCGGTGTATTGCGGCAAACCCGCGCGATTAGGTACGCAATTGCAGTCAGTTTTGACTGCGATTGCGTTCCGATGTTCAGTTTTTATCGCGCGGGTGCAATGTGTTTTGCACTCGCGTGATAAAAAACTGACTGTGGTACCCAGACTTTAACATGGTTATAAGGGAAAATAATAGCATTCTGAATACAGAATGCTTAGTAGGTGGTCAATTGAGGGTTAAAAAAAAATAAAAAAAATTAACTTACCTTCTCCTCTTTATCGCGTAGTTCCCGGTCTCTTCTTTACTTCTTTAATGATGAACTAATGGCTAGGACCTGTGGTGACGTCAGATCACATGCTCCAATCACATGGTCCATCACATCGGTGATGGACCATGTGATTGGAGCATGTGATCTGACGTCACCAAAGGTCCTTTAGCCGACAGCTCATCAGAAGAGACCGGGAACTACGAGATCAAGAGGAGAAGGTAAGTTAATTTTTTTATCTTTTTTAACCCTCAATTGATCACCTACTAAGCATTCTGTATTCAGAATGCTATTATTTTCCTTTATAACCATGTTATAAGGGAAAATAATACAGTGAATAGACTGTCACCTAGCAACCATGCGTGAAAATCGCATCGCATCCGCACTGGCTTGGGAGCTGCGTTGCGTTATAAACGCACAATATAGAGCATGCTGCGATTTTCACGCAACACATAAGTGATGCGTGAAAATCACAGCTCATGTGCACAGCCCCATAGAAATGAATGGGTCCAGATTCAGTGCGGGTGCAATACGTTCACCTACCGCATTGCACGCGCGCGGAAATCTCGCCCATGTGAATGCAGCCTTAGAGTGCATAGAAGCACACCCCTTTGGCCAAAAGAAATAATACCACAGAGTTGTAATTTATTCCCTACATTTCTAGGAGGAATAACAGAAGAAGGCAAAGTAAGAGCAGACGCTTTAGAATTATTTCAGGAGAGGAAACAGGTCCTCTTGCAGATGTACAGATGCGTTAATCTGAAGAAGAAAGGCAAGAGCATGGACTTAGCAAAAGTCTTACCCAAGAATAGGGACATAACTATATGGTGAGATATTACACACACACACAGGAGCACTAACTTATAGGTTAGGTGAGATCCTGAGGATGGTATATCTAACTGAAGTGACCTTACTGGACCATGCCAGTTGCAGTGCAAACTAGATGGAGATGATGGAGATAAGAAGGACACCAATCAAGAGCAGGAAAGAGGCCTAGGCTTTCAGGAGGTGAATATTAGCCACTTTAGGTTGTCTATATGTTATACAAACATGCCTAGCCAAGGTAGCCATCCTCTGGCTGTACATTGCTACTGTTTTATATCCCATTTATAAGTTACTAGGAAAAAACTGTACTTGAAGAAATCCTGTCACTGACAAATGTTACCGCTTTTGTGGAGCAGTCTGCATGGGTATATTGATCCACTATCTGGTAAAGCTAGTTCTTTGTACAGCGTTAGAAAGTGGAATTTCTAGAGTCAATTAAATGCTACAGTAGGTCATTCCTCCCATTCTGATTATTAATAATGTCAGCATAAAGCCAACTTTAATAAGAAAAACCACAAATGAGTTCATTTTTTTTTAGAGACAGACCCTTTTGTTATTTTGAGATGAAGCAAGTTTTTCTTTTCTTTTTCCTGTAATGCTCATAAAAATGAGCACTAAGCAACAATTCAGAAGTACATCTAATGATAAAGATATCTTTAGAGTTCAGCATAAATCAATGATTCCCAAATGACCTGAACTCAGATATTTCTATTCACAGGCTGTGAAAGAAACAGAACTGGTGTGTTAAGAAATAATTTCAACCCAGTGTCATCTTTTGTTCCATAGGAAAGACAATTTATTTCAATTCTCATCATTCTGTTCTGCTACAGAAGACAAGACTCTTTTAAATATATGTTTTAACTTTTTTTGTGGAGCTTCAGCTGGAGAAAGGTTATAGCTTTAAAGTCCTAATATCTGCGCTGAAGCTTATTTTTCTCTTGCTACCTGTTTCCATGGCTGCAGTTTTACACCTCAGACTGCACAGACAGTTCTGCCTCCTTCCTAAAACAGCCAAAGCTCCGGAATATTTTTAACATCGTAAGTGCCAGACAAGTAAGAAAGCGTTGCCCTTTACAATCTTTCACCTGGAAGAAACCAATGGGACGTTCAATGCCACAATGAATTCGTTTTGCTTGAGCGTCCATTTCAAAGACAATTCTCGTCATAACTATTCATCTGACAACGATATAAAGAAATGGAGCACCTTCTTAAAGTTGTTGAAAGAATGCCACACTTCTAGAATCAGCTCGCACATGAATTAAAGGGATTCTAGAGTTTTCATATAGAACCGTTTATAGGGTCTGCCAGATCTCCTATAGCATGTCCGCAATATACCTTTGGAATAGATATGAATTATTCCGTTTATTCAGAAAATTGATTTTTATCAAACTGTAAATTACCTCTGAAAAAAAAGCCCAAGGGGCTGTTCCTAACGTCTCAGGGCCCAGCCGCGCCCATTCTGAAGGAGCCCAGCACCGCCCTGCATCCCAAAGTCCCCTCCTAGTTCCCCAACCTCACTCAGAGGACTCGGCGCTCCAAGGAGGTTAGGGACAGCCTCTTGGGCTCTATTGAGAGCTATTTAAAATCGATTGATAAAATAGCTTTTGTGAATAAATTAAAGCAAAGCAATAATGTGGACGTGCTATAGGAGATCTGGAAGACCCTATAAACGTCTCTATATGAACAATCTAGGTGACAGAATCCCTTTAAATCCACTTGTTCATGGCAGGAGCAAGACTTCAAGCGAAGACGACAAATATAATATAATAGTTAATGATTTTATTTTAATTAGCTGCAATGTTGAATAATTAAGTAAAGACGACTAGCAAGCTTAGCTATCGGCAAAACTTGCTTTGAATACAATAAAATATTTAAAGGGGTTGTCTGAATTATTTATTTATTTCCTAAAAAGACAGAGAAGCTATAAGAATTATAAAAAAAAAACAACGTATCCTCGCCATCTTAAACCCGCTTTGCACCAGCCCCACTGTTCAAATCCTTCCCACCGCTGCAGCAATGATGTTTCTGTATACTGCAAAATACGACCGCAGTCAATCAAATGGCCTTGGCAATATATGGGCATGTCACCACTGCAGTCGGAAAAACAAACAACAAACGAACACCACCTTTAGAGAGGTTAGTTCATCAAGACAGTCTCTTTCCACATGTCTTCTTAGGGACTTCATAAATGATTGTTTGACGCTTTCTACAGTTTACTCCTCGATGAGCCAGAGCTGATGACCACTCACAATCAGTAGCTCTCACTCTGCTGGATGAAGCCTGACCGTTCATATCAATGAGTGTCATGCACCATTGCATTTTCACGGATGGCTGCCAGTGGTTTCTCATGCCAGATCATCAGGTCATAAACCTACATACCACAAAGGCCAATACCATTATAGTATCAATTGTCCTGTGATGGACCTATAGCTAGGTACTAATAGATAAAACAAACTAAAAAAAAAAAAGTTTTAACAAAACAATACTACTAGATTGCAAAAAAAAAACACAATACTTTTTATTAAATAAATATATTGAAAGCAGTGGTCATAATGGCCACACATATCAATGGAACATTTAAAAACATGGTATAAAAAGAGCAGGGGACACAGAGAGAAGTCATACATAATGATACCCCCAAAATAATCTAACAAAATACAATGGGCAACTTGACACCAATTATGTTTATTGAACAAAATGATACCAGGTCTTGAAGAACATCTTTTGCCACCACAGAGTCTGGAATCTAATTTAATGCTTTAGGGATCATCTGGACAAGTGTGTTTGAGATGTGCAAGTTACGAGCCAAAATGACAATTGGGAGTTGCAATCAGAGCTGAAACTTTAGACAAGGTGATGGACAGAATGCCCCTTGTTTGCACTGCTGTGATCACTGCCAAAGGTGCATTATTTGATGAGGGAAAACTTAAGGAAATCAAGGCTTAAAGGGGTTGTTTCACTTCAGCAAATGGCATTTATCATGCAGATAAAGTTAATACGAAGCACTTCCTAATGTATAGTGATTGTCCATATTACCTCCTTTGCTGGCTGGATTCATTTTTCCATCATATTATACACTGCTTGTTTCCATGGTTACGACCACCTGGAATCCAGCAGTGGTGGTCATGCTTGCATCAATGGGACAAAGCGCCGGCCTCTCTGGTGTCTGTGGCTGTGGGAGTGCACATAGACTGGTGCCTTTTTCTATAGTGCGCAAACACGACCACCACTGCTGGATTACAGGGTGGTCGTAACCATGGAAACAAGCCATGTATAATGTGATGGGAAAACGAATTCAGCCAGCAAAGGAGGCAATATGGATAATAACAATACATTAGTAAGTGCCTTGTATCAATTTTCAATACAGGATAAATGTAATTTGCTAACGCGAGACAACCCCTTTAATTCATTTGCTAACAATGTTTATGAGTGCAAAACATGTTTATTTGCTTACATACAGTAAATCCACATTAATCATATCCCAAAATCTATATTTTAGGTGATGTATTGAAATTAATGAGCACTGATTTATATAGCATTTTTCTTACTCTGTTCAGGTCCCTGTTTTTTGCTAAATATTAATCTCTTTATGCATGTTTTTTGCACACTCTTTGCATTTCTGTGTTTATCTTTCCGAGTGGACTGGTATCGTAAGAAATAAGAAGATTAAGTCAGAATTCCAGAAGTGAAATAAAGATCAGATTGAGTTCAACTTCATAAGGTCATGAGGTAATTAATTGGGAAAGAGAGGGGAGCTTAGAAACCGATGAGGATGATGTTCCTGAATGGAAAGTCGAGGCGCTCGATATTGAGTCAGTATTTTACAGGAAAGGTGCCCCGCACAAAAGTGATCAAGGAAAAGAGAGTCCAGAGAAGGGCTGTAACTTGCATAGATGTCACTTTTACACGGTCAGTATTTGATTACTATGCTGCATCAGTATTGTAAGCCAAAACCAGGAGTGAGTCCCACAAAGAATATATAAAAATTGATGGAAAGATTTGTGCTTCTTCCATCATTTGGACCAACTCCTGTTTTTGGCTTACAAATACTGTCTGTGTGTTTCACTTGAAAGGTTCATTATGGAGAATAGCAGTGCAGAGGCAAATTACTGGTCTGGGAGTGTGACTGGAGCATGCACTAAAGTCCTAGCCTAGAATATCAGCTGGCAGGCTGCATCCATGTATCAGACCAAAGCCATTTTAGTGTATATATATATATGGGGATTATACAGTAATATACTCAGCCATATAACTTAAGGTTTATTCACACAACAGTTTTTCTTCAGTGTGCTGTCTGTTATAAAAATTGGACAGTACATGGACCCATACAATTCAGTGGGGCTATTCTGTGTTCCTGATCTGATAAACTTAGCACAAGTCCTATTCTCTTTTTTACAGATCTGACAAAAATCACAGAAAGATACAAAACATCCTGCACGATATGATAACTAAATATGTGGATGTACATGGCCACATTTAGAAGGGGAAAAAAAATCACCAAAAATAATACACTAACACAATAGAAGCAAGCATTATATATGGACTAAGACCTCACTCTGATATGATAAAATCTGAGACTCTCAGCCAATATATTTTGATCAAAACACATCTGTGCCCTACCTATGTGCATCTACCTATGCCGTTGTGCATCTACATTCAGGAGAGCAGCTACCAAGCCTGACCTTCTGAACACAGCCTCCGAGACCCAAGAGCTATGCTTTATTGATATCAATTGTACTCCAGCCTTACATCGTTATCAATTTTGATGTGCAGTAAAAAAAAATGTATATATATATATATATATATATATATATATATATATATATATATATTATTATATATACCAACTCAAGGCAAGGTTGTAGAGCATCCCTAGAGACCATTATTTATGACCTCATATATCAAAACTGAGATGAGTTTCTTGATTGCTCATTTTGTAACAGTATTCTATTATATTAAAAATGTTGCCACCAAGCTGACTGATTGCTATTATTTCAGTCTCATATGTACAGTACCAAGCTGACATATATTGTTTATATTATGTTACTAGATTAATTACAGTCTGGATTCTGCAGATTCCCAAGGAAACAGTGAAACATACTTTTCTGGGATCTCATTACTTACCACCCCTGCTTGTAAAATTGATGAGTTCAATAAAAAGTAAATTGTTTTTAATAGTATTCCAGTATAAGCATAGACGTACAAAAACTGAAAGAGAGAGAGAGTGAGAGAGATAGACCAAAACATTTTAAATGGTTTGGTATAAGTAATACTTGACGTGACTTGCCGTCCAGCACTATACATGTAAGTCAATCTGATCAGGCGGGTGCAGGAGCTGCTCTCCTGCCTGATCTTCAGAAGGGGCTTGACTGTTCCTGACAGCCGAGCGCCTGCTTTATACTCCGGCATCGATGCTGGCGCATTAACCACTTGTATGCCATGGTCAACAATGATTGCGGCATGTACAGGGTTTGCAGAGGGAGGGTGCTTTCTCTTCATCCCCATCAGGTTCTTGTCAGGGACTTGATGGCTTCTATGGCATCAGAGTTTTCCAGCTATGGAAGCCTGTGAGACCCAGCCTCCAGGGTATTACACTGACACTCAATGCATTACAATACACAATGTATTGTAATACATTGTAGAGGGGATCAGCCCCCCAAAAGTTGAAGTCCCATAGTGGGACATCTGGCAAAAAAGGAGCCCCTGCATAAGAAAATAGAAAAAAAAATGGCTTCCAGAAAATGGAAACACAAAAACAAGATTTTTTTCTTTTTCATAAATGCTTTTACTTAAAGTTAACAATTTTTTTTTAAAAAAAATCAACATATTAGGTATCACCACATTCGGAATGACATGCTCTATAAAGTAAATCACATGATCTACCCCTTCAGGTGAATGCTGTAAAAAAAATACAAATAAAAACGGTGCCAAAACTTGCCTCACAAACACCAAGCGATCAAAAAGTCATATATACCCCAAATGAAAACATCACCTCAGCCCACAAAAAAGAACCTAAGAACATAAGACAATTGCTCCCAAAAAATAAATATTATAACTTTCAGAAAATGACGATGCAAAAACATTACTTTGTGTAAAAGTGGTAGACTGCAAAAAAAACTATATAAAATTGGTATCTCTGTAATTGTACTGACCAGCAGAATAAATAACATATTTTTTTCTGCACAGTATACGCCACATTTCTTTATGCTGCTTCCCAAAAAAGAAAAAAAGTTATCAAAAAGTTGTATGTACCCCAAAATATAGTAGAACCAACTCATCCTGCAAAAAATAAGTCATCACATCGAGAAAAACATTGTTGTCAGAAAATAAGTGGACTGCTACCCCAGAAACTGTTCAATAGCAATATGGTACTGATAAACCAATCTATCAAAATCTGCATTGCAATACCGATATGAAGCTGCTTCCCTTCTGAGTCCTTCAGTGCACCACTACAGCAGTTTATATCCATATGTGGGGTTTTGCCATATTTAGGAGAAAATGGGTGGCCAATTATGAGGTGCTATTTCTCCTGTTACCCCTTGTGAAAATGAAACATTTTGTAGCTAAAGCAATATTTTATTGGAAGAAATGAAATTTTTCATTACCAAGTGTTTCTAAATTCTGTAAAACGTCTGTGGGGGTCAAAGTGCTCAGTACACCCCTTCCTAAATTCCTTGAGTGGTATAGTTTCCAAAATGGGATAACTTTTTGGGGTTTTCCATTGTAGTGGTAGCTCAGGGTCTCTTCAAACACAGCATGGCGCCCAAATATTATTTCAACAAAATCTGCTCTCCAAAAATCATGTGGCACTCCTTCCCTTCTGACCACTGCCATGTGCCCATAGAGCAGTTTACGACCATATATGGGGTATTTCTGTAAACTTCAGAATCAGGGTCATAAATATTGAGGTTTGTTTTGCTGTTAACCCTTGCTATGTTGCAGTAAAAATTTATTAACATAAAAATTTAAATTTTACCTCCTTTTTCCTGTAATTCTTGTGGAACACCTCAAAGATTAACAAAATCTGTTACATTGTTTTGAAAAATTTGAGGGGTGTAGTTTCTAAAATGTGGTCCTTCATGTGTGGTTTCTATTACGTAAGCCCCTCAAAATCACTTTGTAACTGAATTGGTGCTTAATAGAAAATCAGTTTTGAAGATTTTTGAGAAAATTTGAAAAATTGCTTCAAGAATTCTAAGCCTTCTATAAATAAATTCTAATGACATTTGCAAAATGATGCCAACACAAAGTAGACATATGGGGAATGTTGATTGCTAACTACAGTATTGTATGAGGTATTACTATCTTTCTTCATAATTGTGAATTTTTCAAAATTTTCAGTAAATTTGATTTTTTTATATAAAAAGGAAAAAACATTGACCCAAATTTACATCTAACATGAAGTACAATGTGTCAGGAGAAAACAGTCTTTAAATTGGTTAGATAAAAACATTCCTGTTATTACCAACATAAACCAGCACCTGATACTGAATACTTTTAAAATTGCATATAATTAAAAATTTTGTATAGCCACTGAGGTAAATAACATGTATCTGAATAGCTCCAACTGCTGTTTGTTTTTTTACATATTTCTTGACTCTCACTGAGCTGGTCAAACAAGTTCAGTTTAAATCTTCAACTGTCACCACCAATGTCTTCTATTAGAAGCTGTGATAGCAGTAAAGGAGTTTAAGCATGCATGGGATAGGCATAAGGCCATCCTTCATATAAGATAGGGCCAGGGGCTATTCATAGTATTCAGTATATTGGGCAGACTAGATGGGCCAAATGGTTCTTATCTGCCGACACATTCTATGTGTCTATGTTTCAATTCTTTGTTTCTATAGGGAGAGAACTGCAGCAGAAAGGACATGCCCTCTGAGCTGCCTGGCGGCCTGGCTGAAGAATGAACCTTTTAACTATTTAAGGATCAAACTCCCTATATAGATAGATATATATGAGATTATATAATATTTGAGATCCTGCAAAGGAGTCCTAGGAATAAGCAGCATTGAACATGAGCTCCTGAGTTTCCACCAATGTATACCTTATACCTTACAGGTTGTAGGACAAAACTTTGAAAATACAGACTCCAAGGAAGACAGAAGCAATGATTGGGGCTAAATTATCTTCTAGAAAAAGGAGAAATAAAGAAAGGATTTTAAGGACAAGAACTCTACATACAGAACAGGCTGCAAGCAACAGAGTCCAGAACTGAGCATCCAAAGGTAAGACCATCTGGCTGAATCACCCAAACCTAATTGAGTCCTTCTAGAGAGCACACCACATAGAAATAAGGAATATGGAGAAAATTTACAAAAACTGAAATTACTGGAAAATCACAATTTAGAATAAGAAACTCCTAACAATCTAAATGACCACAGGATAGAGCTGAAGATTGCATCCTTAGACAGCAGGGGGTCGGGCACCCTGGAATTTACATACCCTGAAGGGCATAGGAACATTCAAGCAAGGAAAGCCATAAAACACTCCACAATTAGACAAATTCCAATAACCATTTTTGCTGACTTATCTTAAAAGAGGAAAACAAAGGTGCTATTTTATACTGAGCAGCCCTTTGTCTGACACACATCACTGTGCAGACATTTTAAGAACATTTCAAAGTGTGGAAATCAGGGTAAAAGAAACTAAAAAATAACAATGAAATCACGCTTACCATCAATCTGTACAATAAGGAGATTGCGCCCCCCCCCCTCCCATTATTGATGCTGCGTTCTTCACTGATCGCGGTATCTGAGATTAATATTAAGGCCTTTCAGGATTTGATCTTTGAAAATAAAAATTTGTTGTACTTGTCTTATCCATTTGAGGGCGGAGATGCTGACGCAGTCATCTTGCTTAAAGATCCAGCATGAAATCCTGCATAGTGTGTGATGACGTCATACGTCACAGCGCACAAGATTTCTCATGGGATCTTCAAACAAGGTAGCTGAGGCGGCCTCTTCACACTCAAATCAATGAGGTGAGTATGATTTTATTTTATTTTTTTACTGCCAATTCAGGGAAAATTGATTCATTACCACGAAGCAAGAGGAAATTTAGGTTCACGGCTAATGGAATTTTCCCTGAAATTCAGATCGAAGTCCACTTCGGATACTTTGGTACCATTAACACTAGCACTAACCATGGAGGAAACCACCTTCCTCACAAATAGTAATGCACAGCAGAGACATGGAGGAGATAAAGGCCCTGTTCAGCACTGTGCAGAAAACTCATTTGACTGGACTTAACTTCTACAACATTTTCACCAGTCAAAAAGAACTTGTCCTATGCAGGGCAGCTCATTACAAAGTATACAGAAGGCCATGTCTTATCATCATCAGCTGGGACATTTAGGGCCTGAATGCTTCACTCACTGAAAAAAGTGGTCTAAACGGGTGGAAATGCTCCAAACCCAAACACTGTAGTGTGTCTATAACTGAGGGAGCAATTCCTCTGCATGGGGTCCGCAGATAACACAAAATTATAAAATGTCCTTGTGGTGCATGTGGTCTGCCTCGGCATCCTCCATTCTACGTATTTTTTGCTGGGGATTGCCGTTATCTGCGGACCGCATGCCGAGGAATTGTTCCCCCGGTTATAGACACACTACAGTGTATGGGTTTGGAGCATTTTCACCCGTTTAGGCCACTTTTGTCAGTGAGTTTATTTCCTTATGTGGATGGAATGTGCCATTTTATATTGTTGGTAACATTCTTTTTGCACATGGTCTGTTGTGGGTGCGGCTTCTGTGTCACATGGTCTGTTGTGGGTGCGGCTTCTGTGTCACATGGTCTGTTGTGGGTGCGGCTCACAGCTTATTGGTGATACCACTATGGAGGCATGTGTGAGTCTGGCTGTGAGTTGGTTCAGACCCTGTTCACACACCACGGGCAGTTTAGTGGTAGGACCCCATGCCTGCTGAGACACCGTGATTTTTTCATCTGCACAATGTATCATTTTGTGCAAGATGTTCTGGAAGATATTGGCAAAGTTCTCAGCTTTTTTTCTCAGTATTGTCAATTGTGTATAATTTTGGTTTATTTTCTGCAGTGATTCCCGAATGCTTTAGCCTACGGATGTACAATACATGACCCAGACGTTAACCAAAGACTGATAAACATCAATATACAGATCCTCCTAGAATAATGGACTAAGAATGAATCCCTGGTGCTAATCGGATACAGGGAAATTTGTTCCTGCCCTGAAAAAAAAAAAAAACATCAAGCAGAGGTGCACCTCAGGAGGAATATTAGTCTGGTATAAAGAGGAGCTCCAGTGAAGAGAGGAGACATATCTGGGTAAGAATAAATCGCTCTATCCTTACCTCTTGAGCCGACGTCTACCTCTGTACAGTATATGTAGCTCCAACAGAGTCTCCATACTTTAATATAGGCAGCTTTCAGATCTTACAGAGGGAAGCTTCACATTTCAAGGCTCTGTGCAATGTTCTCATCTATGGAGACGTCAATGCAAGAACAGGGAGTGAAAGAGACTACCTGACCACTGAGTGAAACATCTATATATTTGAAGCAGACACCACTGACTGGGACAGATCAGTGTATACCTAGTGAAAAAGCTATGCAGGCACAGTTAATAAAAGTGGAAGAAAGCTGCTGAACTTACATCGAAGCCTTAAACTTACCATACCATGGAAGACTCTTTAGGAAGACATACCCTATACTTCTATGTAGGCAACAATGTGGTAGACTACGCAATCTGTCAGTGCCTGCCATAGACTGGAATGCAATTATTTCCTATTTGCTTTGAAAATGCTATGATATATGTATTTAGTCCTGCCAATAAAGCTTATTTGAATTAGATAGATAGATAGATAGATATAGAAAATTAATAGATCAATATAAAATAGATAATGGATATAAGAGGGAAATGATAGCCAGCTAGAATATAGATAGAGATGCTTGATTCATGTTTCCATCACATTATACACTGCTTGTTTCCAATGGTTATGACCACCCTGCAATCCAGTAGCGGTGGCAGTGCTTGCACACTATAGAAAACAGTGCTGACGCTTTTTTCTTATAGTGTGCATGCAAGGGCACTACTCCTGGATTGCAGGGTGGTCGTGAATATGGAAACAAGCAGTGTATAATGGGATGGAAAAATGTATCAAGTGCCTTGTATTAATCTTCTCTGCATGATAAATGCCAGAGAAGATGGAGTCTTCAACCTTTTTAAGTCAAACAACCCTTTTAAGAAATAGTCTGGTTAAAGCTGACTTAGGTAGCACTAGGTCCTTTAAACAAAACAAAAAATATGATGCTAAAGGGTGATAAATGTACACATCCTTTTTTGGCAAATCATACAATATCAGACATTTTTGGATGTGTGACTCTTTGATGTGTAACCGTGCATTCGGAAAGTCTTCAGACACTTACACTTTTTTCAAATTTTGTTATGTTGAGGTCTTGTGCTAAATTGAAGTCCCCCTCCTCCCTCATGATTCTGCATTCAGTACCACATAATGACAAAGTGAAAACAGAAGGTTGAACATCTTAGCTAATTTATTGAAAAGGAAAAACTAAAATCTTGTATTCAGACCCTTTACTTAGTACTTAGTTGAAGCACCTTTGGCAGCAATTACTGCCTCCAGTCTTTTTGGGTATGATGGTACATGGCTTGCACATCTGGATTTGGGGATCTTCTGCCATTTTTCTTTGCAGATCCTCTCAAGCTTTTTCAGGTTGGATAGGGACCATCAGTGGACAGCAATGTTCAGGTCTCTCCAGAGATGTTCGATTGGGTTCAAGCCAACGGTCTGGCTGGGCCACTCAAGGACATTCACAGAGTTGTCCCTAAGCCACTCCTATGTTGCCTTGGCTGTGTGCTTACTATCCTTGTCTTGTTGGAAGGTGAACTGTTTAGTACATTTGGAAGCATTTCTAAAAACTTTGTCATTGAGTATTGAGAGCAGATTGATGGGGAAAACTTGAATCCTTTTTTTCTGTTAGTTATAGTGCAAGGCTGCAACATAAGAAAACATTTCAGAACTATTCACCACACGCTCCTCCTCCTGTAGGGGATGTGAAAGAGTAGACTCAACGTAGACTTTAAAGTGGAAGGATTATAAAAGGGACTTGCTGAGGGTCTTTTTGTGGGATAATGTTACTATCATTCTCTTGGTATGCAGACGAGGCGTTTGTTGATGTTAATTATTTGGATATTCTCTTTTAGGATGAATATATTTGATTGTTGCCAGTATTTTTCCACTGTGGAGCCTCACCACATCGGGACTTCTCTTGGACATATGGCTATTTTGCTATGGAGACACTTTTTTGTATTTCCACCTTAATTTGTTATGTATAATGTAATATAATTTATGCTATGACGATTATTTTTCCTTTTTCCATTATTTTTCCTTTTTCTGCAGTACAGTGGTGTTTGTTGCTTAAGACTGTAGGGATATCTAAAGGTACTCACATTCTAGGATATTAGGATTTAGGGCTCTTTCACACTTGCGTTGTCCGGATCCGGCGTGTACTCCACTTGCCGGAATTACACGCCGGATCCGGAAAAACACAAGTGTACTGAAAGCATTTGAAGACAGATCCGTCTTCAAAATGCTTTCAGTGTTACTATGGCACCCAGGACGCTATTAAAGTCCTGGTTGCCATAGTAGGAGCGGGGGAGCGGTATACTTACCATCCGTGCGGCTCCTGGGGCGCTCCAGAATGACGTCAGAGCGCCCCATGCGCATGGATGACGTGCCATGCGATCACGTCATCCATGCGCCTGGGGCGCCCTGACGTCACTCTGGAGCGCCCTGGGAGCCGCACGGATGGTAAGTATGCTGCTCCCCCGCTCCCCGCTACACTTTACCATGGCTGCCAGGACTTTAGCGTCCCGGCAGCCATGGTAACCATTGTAAAAAAGCTAAACGTCGTATCCGGCAATGCGCCGAAACGACGTTTAGCTTAAGGCCGGATCCGGATCAATGCCTTTCAATGGGCATTCATTCCGGATCCGGCCTTGCGGCAAGTCTTCAGTTTTTTGGGCCGGAGCAAAAAGCGCAGCATGCTGCGGTATTTTCTCCGGCCAAAAAACGTTCCATTCCGGAACTGAAGACATCCTGATGCATCCTGAACGGATTTCACTCCATTCAGAATGCATTAGGATAATCCTGATCAGGATTCTTCCGGCATAGAGCCCCGACGACGGAACTCTATGCCGGAAGACAATAACGCAGGTGTGAAAGAGCCCTTAGCTTGAGAAGATAAATATATGTATGTTGCCTTGAAGGATGTTCCTTTTTGGTTACTGGCCTAAGATGATATTTTATTTTACCAAATCCTTTATATGTTACCCCCATATAATTATGGGAAGACATTGTGTACCATTCCTTCCCTGGGGTCGGTAGGGTGGGAAACTGGGAGTACTGCGAGCATCCACCTCAACTGGATTGGGGGTCACCCCTTGTGAAAATGGGGGCCTTGAATGCACCTATAGGAGGTTGGGATTCATTATTCGCTTTAAATTTGGTGTCCAGCCATATTTGTTTTTCCTTACCAGATATGAATACAGTTTGCCAATCTTTGGCTTTATAATGCAGTCTTTCTAATCCCATGAGAATAAGTCTGCCCTTGGTCATTTGACCCACCCTTAGCTGGGATTTATCAACGTCCTTTCAGTCCTTGTTTACCCCAATTCTAGTACCTTTCACCTGACTTTGTTCGAGTCCCTTTGTATTATTATGTGACAAGTGCAGTGTCCCACTAGTTTATGTGGGAACTGCAAAAGTTTTTTGTTATCATCTGTATATCATGCTGTATTGTGTCATCCTGTGAGATTCCTATTTACCAGGCTGTCAGGTGCACTACGTACATCCACCACTAGATGGGGGTAGCACCACAGTATAAATAGTGCAGTTCAGGCCTAGCTAGGGGAGATTGTGGGTTCTCTCTAAGGAGATGGAGTGAGGCGCTACAGGAGGTCCCCTCTCCTCCCAGCTCTCTGGAGCTTCACGGCCCAGAGAAGACACCATACACTTAAAGGGAACCTGTCACTGGTATTTTGTGTATAGAGCTGTGGACATGGGTTGCTAGATGGCCGCTAGCACATCCGCAATATCCAGTCCCCATGGCTCTGTCTGCTTTTATTGTGTAAAAAAAACAATGAGATGAGTCAGGGACAGGATATGTATCAAATCGTTGTTGTTTTTTTACACAATAAAAGCACACAGAGCTATGGGGACTGGATATTGCAGATGTGCTAGCGGCCATCTAGCAAACCCATGTCCTCTATACACAAAATCCCAGTGACAGGTTCCCTTTAAGGATCTAAGCCAGGAAGACAGGAGGAGGGAAGTCTACCTTTATTCTTCAGGAGCAACAAGTGAATTTCTTGTATTTAGTGGATTGAGAGAAAGGAAGGACAAAGCCATTGTTATAGGCTCTAGGCGCCTTTGTAATTTGGTGAAGGACTTAATAGCTTCAGGCAGCCTCACCGTATTTCTTAAGACAGATAAGGATTATGTCATGTCACTTGTGTAGAAGATCAAGATTGGGACTACCTCATCTAAGACTGAAGCAAAGCCAAGAGCTGTTTTCCCAGTGAGTACATAACTTACCACCCTAGCCTGACACAGTATCATCAGCACAGCCTGTTACTAGGATTTATCACATCCTACTTGCATGTGTATCAGAGACTGTCTTATTGCTGGATGTAAACTGTTATCAAGAACCTGGTTATAGTAAAGTTTACAGTTGGATTTAAACCTGCCTCATTCTTCTAACTCCACACCACTACTACCCTCAACATTTTGCACCATCAAGGTGCTGGCGTCATGACATTACTTGAACCAGGGGCCCAGCCGCACAAGCACTCAGCAACCATCCACCATCAAGGGCACCTCAATCACCACCGGGCCGGTGTCCCCTGGAGAATCCAGTGCTGTTCTCCCCTTCACCGCACTGCTGGCCCAGGGAGACGTCTGCTAAACCGTAACCGATGAACTGTATGTACATTCCGGCCCACCAAGCACCTCACTTGTTCTATCGCTGCGGACTGGCACGTTGTGCAAGAAGCACAACTTTTTTTCCCTTTATTATTCTGTTTATATCATCTATAGGCCACTGGTATTAGCCACTTTGCTGACTATGTATAGTTAAATGAAGGGATCGGTACATGTGCTGGGGAGGCAGTGCGCATGTCCGATCTACTCTTTCTGACTTGCTCAGTTATTTTCTTTGTGTTTGCTTCTCTTATGTTTTTTTATCCAAAGAGCAGATTTAAATTGCGCCTTTTGCACTCAGGGAGCAGAGATGCAATTTTGTTGACCCCATGTGAGCCACAAACTTTGATGTAATACTATTTGCATGTATGTTTCGTATACTGCAATTATTGATCATTAATAGTACACGTTAGTTTTATGATTTACTTTATGTTGCTAACACAGGCACGTTCAATTCTGGCTAGCTTTCCTCTTTACCTAGATATCATCTCAGCTATCTGATTGTGTCTATAATAATAAACGGGGGACCTTATTAATCTATCAGGTTTTTTACATGAACATGGTTGAGGTGCTCTGAATTGAATATATGTATGTAGTGCAATTAGTCTACTGTGTTATGTGCCACTTGTGCTGGGAGTGGGAGACTAGAGGGCCCACCTTGCTCAGGGGCCTACATGGGGATTCACCTATACCCCTGTGGGCAAGTCCGACTCTGACTATGATCAGTGACTGCAGCTTAGCTGCATTGTGTATATGAGCGCATATCTCCTTATAAACTTGCCCTTTTGTTCTGTATCTCCCTCATGCTTTACACTACAGCACAGTTTAATTTTGCTGTTGTGTGTAAGAGGAAGGTCAGTACGTGGAGAGATGATTAGGTTACACTAAGGACAGAAAATTATAAACTACAGGGACCTTCTTTTGAGAAGGACGAGGCTTTACCCAAGCAATTAACGGTGGACAGGAATCTTTACCTTACTTTTCAGAAAGATTCTGCAGCATCTGCATTTCAAATTCTGTAATTTTAAGACTTGACCCCTAAGTTTTGGAACTTTGCAGATTAAAAAATAATAATATTCAGCAACCAAAGCAGAAAATGTACTCTAAAGGTAAAAATCATTGTATTCTTGAAAAGTGAAAATCTGCCTCTATTAAACAAACAATATCCATATAATCTGGCCTTCATCCTGGCAGAGTATTGTGATGTTACCACATTTGCATAGAATGTTGTAGAACTGGGCCTACAGCTGTGATGTTGTCACAAACCAGCGGGTGTGAACCCACTGTGCCACGTGTCCCACCTCCTCTAAGGGCGTTGTCTAAGTGTACCCCTCGATTTTTCACAGTACCCACCCCGATGGTGCGAAAAGACTTTCCCGAGGGGAACACCAGGTCGCTACGTTTTGAGGAGGGTAGGAACACAGGGCAGTTGGTTCAGGCGGACCAGGAGGTACCTAAGTAGGTACCAGAAGTACAAGCGTAGTCAGGCAGGCGGGGTTGTTACCAGGAGCATAAGTGCAGGACCAAAGGATGAGGCAGAGGCGTAGTCAGACAGGCAAAAGGTCAGGGCAGGCAGCACAGGAACAGGTCAGGCAATCCGTGTCGGCAACAGGAGAGTCAAGGCAAACAGACAGGGATCAGATGAGTAGCAGAATCCAGAAACCAGGTATAAATCAGGAGCACACGTTAGTATCAGGAGCTTAGCAAACACAAGGACCTTGACACTGAGGCATCTGGGAAGGCGCCTGAACCACTTTAGTACCTGCAGTAGAGCCTGGGTTTGTCAGCGAGTTTACATGACCCAACCCATGCAGCCCAGGGAGTGATGTGCAGCGCCCCTAGGGCAGTGTAACAAGAAACCAGCAGCAAGCATGCTATGGCCAGGGCTGAGTGGAACCTGTGGAGCGGAATCCTTAGCACCACAGCACATACAGTGAAAGAGCCTAGGACTGTGGCTGTGGACAGAAGGATTACTGCTGAGCACAGATCTTAACCAGTGACCCCTGCTAGAAGGTATTGGTCTTAAGAACCAAAAATAGCCCTAAATAAAGTAATATCCTTGTTATAGGAGTCAAAAAATGATTTAACCCTATTAAGCTAGCTAACATTAGCAATGTGCTAATGTCAGCTAAACCTAACTAGCCTATTCCTACTTTTATATATGCCCCCGTTACACCAGAAATCTAACTTTTATAATAAGAAAATTAGTCTCTAGGAGCAGGGAAAGACAGTCGCAAGCTGCCAGCTTCCTCACCGCGCCTGCGCCGAATACTGAACGGCGCGAGATTTCACCATAGCAAAGGGCTGGCAGACGGATGGAAGCGCTGCCTGGCCCTATCAATCAGCACCTGGAGGGAGGCAACAAAGTTGGGAGAACGGAGTCTCTAGGAGCAGGAACAACTCCCCCCCTGCTCCTAGAGGCTAATTAGCATATTATAAAAGTTCGATTTCTAGCGTAATGGGGGCATAGACAAAAGTAGGAATAGGCTAGTTAGGTTTAGCTGACATTAGCACATCGCTAATGTCAGCCAGTTTAATAGGGTTAAATCTGGTGACAGAATCCCTTTAAAGGGATTACAATGACCCACGGTGATCGGGAGTAAATTGTGTGTCACTTACATGTAATTTTCCACTACTTCATGTTCAGTCATAATTAGTTATATTTTTTGCATCTGCAGATCATTGTATCAAAGTAGGGGTCTCACTGTGTCCCTGCAATGAATATGGGATACAGCTGGAGGTGATGGCTCTACCACAAGACAATGACATAATGGCCACCATGTCAGGATCAGATGACCTGCGCTTCAGCAAGAGGCAGATTCGGGGATCTCACCCACCAGACTTTCTGCAGTCAGACATCTTTACTAAAGAAGTGAGTTTCCTGCTGCATTAAGAGGCAGATTCCAGGCTTGGTCTCCGCAATAACCACTAGACTTGTCATTCACCGCACTTTTCGCAGTCAGGTGTATTCACCGAAGAAGTGAGTTTCCTGCTTCATGAAAAGGCAGATTCCAGGCTTAGTCTCTGCAGAAGTCAACGCACATGACATTCACCATTGATTCAAGGAAAAATCTACCGTCCTTGTCACGTGCCATCGTTTTCCTCAACTGCTTAGGGGAAGGGCAATCCTTCAGCCATGGTTCCCTAGAGGTTTCCTTCACTGGGGGTTTTTCCACTCCTGAGTGCTTTTCATGAAGTTGAGGATCCGGCTGCTATCACTTGACCCCCTTGTGAAGTGATTGGAAAGTTTATACTTCTTCCTTTTTACTTGGTATATGATCGTTCATATACTTTTAATATGTGAATTTTTATAATTCACACAATTCACACAATTCACCGTAATTTCTATTGCAGATTTTAACCTCTTCAGGACACATGACGTACTGGTACGGCATGTTGTCCTGGTACTTAAGGACACATGACATACCGGTACGTCATGTATAGTTCCGATCACAGCTGCCCGGCGGGCGGTGATCGGAACCCGGTGCCTGCTCAAAACATTGAGCAGGCACCTTGCCTAAATGCGAGGGGGTATTGGAATGCATTTTAAAGGGATTAGACAGACCCCCAAAATTTGAAGTCCCAAAGTGGGACAAAAAAAGTGAAAAAAAGTTGAAAAAATAAAGTCCCCCCCCCCCCAAAAATTTTTTTTTAAGTTTTAAGTAAAAATAAACAAAAATGTAATTTTCCCCAAATAAAGTTAAAAAAATTGGTAAAAAATAGGGGGGAAAAAATAAGTATACATATTAGGTATAGCCGTGTCTGTATCGACCGGCTCTATAAACATATCATATGACCTAACCCCTCAGATGAACACCGTAAAAAATAAAAAATAAAAACTGTGCTAAATAAACAATTTTTTTGTCACCTTACATCACAAAAAGTACAATCATCAAAAAGGAGATTGCCCACCAAAATAGTACCAATCTAACCGTCACCTCATCCCGCAAAACTTTAGCCCCTACCTGAGACAATCACCCAAAAAATAAAAAAAACTATGGCTCAGAATATGGAGACACTAAAACATAATTTTTTTTGTTTTAAAAAACTGTTGTTGTGTAAAACTTACATAAATAAAAAAAAGTATGCATATTAGGTATCGCCGTGTTTGTATCGACCGGATATATAAAAATATCACATGACCTAACCCCTCAGATGAACACCGTCAATTTTTTTTAAATAAAAACTCTGCTAAATAAACAATTTTTTGTCACCTTACATCACAAAAAGTGTAATAGCAAGCGATCAAAAAGTCACATGCCCCCCAAAATAGTGCCAATCAAGCCGTCATCTCATCCCGCAAAAATCATACCCTACCCAAGGTAATCGCCATAAAACTGAAAAAAGTATGGCTCTCAGACTATGGAAACACTAAAACATGAATTTTTTTTTGCTTCAAAAATGAAATCATTGTGTAAAACTTACATAAATAAAAAAAGTATACATATTAGGTATCACAGCGTCTGTAACAACTTGCTCTATAAAAATATCACATGACCTAACCCCGGTGAATACCGTAAAAAAATAAAAACGGTGTAAAAAAAGCAATTTTTTGTCACCACATCACAAAAAGTGCAATAGCAAGCGATCAAAAAGTCACACGCACCCCAAAATAGTACCAATAAAACCATCATCTCATCCTGCAAAAATCATACCCTACCCAAGGTAATCTCCCAAAAACTAAAAAAATTAGGGCTCTCAGACTATGGAAACACTAAAACATGATTTTTTTTGTTAAAAAAAAAAAATCACTGTGTAAAACTTACATAAATAAAAAAAAAGTATACATATTAGGTATCGCCGCGTCCGTGACAACCTGCTCTATAAAAATACCACATGATCTAACCTGTCAGATGAATGTTGTAAATAACAAAAAATAAAAACTGTGCCAAAACAGCTATTTCTTGTAACCTTGCCTCACAAAAAGTGTAATATAGAGCAACCAAAAATCATATGTACCCTAAACTAGTACCAACAAAACTTCTACCCTATCCTTTAGTTTCTAAATGGGGTCACTTTTTTGGATTTCCTACTCTAGGGGTACAGGGGGGCTTCAAATGGGACATGGTGTCAAAAAAAACATTGCAGCAAAATCTGCCTTCCAAAAACCGTATGGCATTCCTTTCCTTCTGCGCCCTGCCGTGTGCCCGTACAACAGTTTATGACCACATATGGGGTGTTTCTGTAAGCTACAGAATCAGGGCCATAAATATTGAGTTTTGTTTGGCTGTTAACCCTTGCTTTGTTACTGGAAATAATGGATTAAAATAGAAAATTTGCCCAAAAATTTAAATTCTGAAATTTCATCTCCATTTGCCCCAAACTCTTGTGGAACACCTAAAGGGTTAACTACGTTTGTAAAATCAGTTTTGAATACCTTGAGGGGTGTAGTTTCTTAGATGGGGTCACTTTTATGGAGTTTCTACTCTAGGGTTGGATCAGGGGGGCTTCAAATGGGACATGGTGTCAATACAATCAGTCCAGCAAAATCTGCCTTCTAAAAACCATATGGCATTCCTTTCCTTCTGCGCCCTGTTGTGTGCCCGTACAGTATTTTACGACCACATATGGGGTGTTTCTGTAAACTACAGAATCAGGGCCATAAACATTGAGTTTTGTTTGGCTGTTAACCCTTGCTTTGTAAAAGTAAAAAAAATATTAAAATGGAAAATCTGCCAAAGGGAAATTTTGAAATTGTATCTCTATTTTCCATTAATTCTTGTGGAACACCTAAAGGGTTAACAAATGGGACATGGTGTAAAAAAAAACTGTCAAACCTGCCTTCCAAAAACCATATGGCATTCCTTTCCTTCTTAACGACATTTGTAAAATTAGTTTTGAATACCTTGAGGGGTGTAGTTTCTAGAATGGGGTCATTTTTTGGGTGGTTTCTATTATGTAAGCCTCGCAAAGTGACTTCAGACCTGAACTGGTCCCTAAAATTTGGGTTTTTGAAAATTCAAAACTTCTAAGCCTTGTAACATCCCCCAAAAATTTTATATCATTCCCAAAATGATCCAAACATGAAGTAGACATATGGGGAATGTAAAGTAATAACTATTTTTGGAGGTATTACTATGTATTATAGAAGTAGAGAAATTGAAACTTGGAAATTTGCAATTTTTTACAAATTATTGGTGCTCTGGTCATGAAGGGGGTTTCACCTAGCGGGGCTGAAGTGGTTAAGGACCAGGCCATTTTTGGAAAATCTGACCAGTTTCACTTTAAGTGGTGATAACTTTAAAACGCTTTGACTTATCCAGGCCATTCTGAGTTTTTTCGTCACATATTGTATTTCATGACACTGGTAAAATGAAGTAAAAAAATTTTTTTACCAATATTTTACCAAAAACTTGTGACAAAAAATAAAAAATTCTAGGAACTCGCTGTGCCCCTCACGGAATACCTTGGGGTGTCTTCTTTCCAAAATGGGGTCACTTGTGGCGTAGTTATACTGCCCTGGCAATTTAGGGGCCCAAATGTGTAAGAAGTACCTTGCAATCAAAATGTGTAAAAAATGGCCTGCGAAATCCGAAAGGTGCACTTTGGAATATGTGCCCCTTTGCCCACCTTGGCTGCAAAAAAGTGTCACACATGTGGTATCGCCGTACTCAGGAGAAGTTGGGCAATGTGTTTTGGGGGGTCATTTTACATATACCCATGCTGGGTGAGAGAAATATCTTGGCAAAAGACAACTTTTCCCATTTTTTTATACAAAGTTGGCATTTGACCAAGATATTTTTCTCACCCAGCATGGGTATATGTAAAATGACACTCCAAAACACATTCCCCAACTTCTCCTGAGTACGGCGATACCACATGTGTGACACTTTTTTGCAGCCTAGATGCGCAAAGGGGCCCAAATTCCTTTTAGGAGGGCATTTTTAGACATTTGGATCCCAGACTTCTTCTCACACTTTCGGGCCCCTAAAAAGCCAGGGCAGTATAAATACCCCACATGTGACCCCACTTTGGAAAGAAGACACCCCAAGGTATTCAATGAGGGGCATGGCGAGTTCCTAGAATTTTTTTTTTTTTTGCATAAGTTAGCGGATATTGATTTTTTTTTGTTTTTTTCTCACAAAGTCTCACTTTCCGCTAACTTAGGACAAAAATTTCAATCTTTCATGGACTCAATATGCCCCTCACGGAATACCTTGGGGTGTCTTCTTTCCGAAATGGGGTCACATGTGGGGTATTTATACTGCCCTGGCTTTTTAGGGGCCCTAAAGCGTGAGAAGAAGTCTGGAATATAAATGTCTAAAAATGTTTACGCATTTGGATTCCGTGAGGGGTATGGTAAGTTCATGTGAGATTTTATTTTTTGACACAAGTTAGTGGAATATGAGACTTTGTAAGAAAAAACAAAAACAAACAAAAAATTTCCGCTAACTTGTGCCCAAAAAAATGTCTGAATGGAGCCTTACAGGGGGAGTGATCAATGACAGGGGGGTGATCAATGACAGGGGGGTGATCAATGACAGGGGGGTGATCACCCATATAGACTCCCTGATCACCCCCCTGTCATTGATCACCCCCCTGTAAGGTTCCATTCAGATGTCCGTATAATTTTTACGGATCCATGGATCGGATCCGCAAAACACATGCGGACGTCTGAATGGAGCCTTACAGGGGGGTTATCAATGACAGGGGGTGATCAGGGTGATCACCCCCCTGTCACTGATCACCCCCCCTGTAAGGCTCCATTCAGACATCCGCATGATTTTTACGGATCCATGGATACATGGATCGGATCCACAAAACACATGCGGACGTCTGAATGGAGCCTTACAGGGGGGTGATCAATGAAAGGGGGGTGATCAGGGTGATCACCCCCCTGTCACTGATCACCCCCCCTGTAAGGCTCCATTCAGACATCCGCATGATTTTTTACGGATCCATGGATACATGGATCGGATCCACAAAACACATGCGGACGTCTGAATGGAGCCTTACAGGGGGGTGATCAATGACAGGGGGGTGATCAGGGAGTGTATATGGGTGATCACCCGCCTGTCATTGATCACCCCCTGTAAGGCTCCATTCAGACGTCCGCATGTGTTTTGCGGATCCGATCCATGTATCCATGGATCCGTAAAAATCATGCGGATGTCTGAATGGAGCCTTACAGGGGGGTGATCAATGACAGGGGGGTGATCAATGACAGGGGGTGATCAGGGAGTGTATATGGGTGATCACCCGCCTGTCATTGATCACCCCCCTGTAAGGCTCCATTCAGACGTCCGCATGATTTTTACGGATCCATGGATCGGATCCACAAAACACATGCGGACGTCTGAATGAAGCCTTACAGGGGGGTTATCAATGACAGGGGGGTGATCAGGGAGTGTATATGGGTGATCACCCGCCTGTCATTGATCACCTCCTGTAAGGCTCCATTCAGACGTCCGCATGTGTTTTGCGGATCCGATCCATGTATCCATGTATCCGTAAAAATCATGCGGACGTCTGAATGGAGCCTTACAGGAGGGTGATCAATGACAGGGGGGTGATCAATGACAGGGGGTGATCAGGGAGTGTATATGGGTGATCACCCATATACACTCCCTGATCACCCCCCTGTCATTGATCACCCCCCCTGTAAGGCTCCATTCAGACATCCGCATGATTTTTACGGATCCATGGATAGGATCCACAAAACACATGCGGACGTCTGAATGGAGCCTTACAGGGGGGTGATCAATGACAGGGGGGTGATCAGGGAGTGTATATGGGTGATCACCCGCCTGTCATTGATCACCCCCTGTAAGGCTCCATTCAGACGTCCGCATGTGTTTTGCGGATCCGATCCATGTATCCATGGATCCGTAAAAATCATGCGGACGTCTGAATGGAGCCTTACAGGGGGGTGATCAATGACAGGGGGGTGATCAATGACAGGGGGTGATCAGGGAGTGTATATGGGTGATCACCCGCCTGTCATTGATCACCCCCCTGTAAGGCTCCATTCAGACATCCGCATGATTTTTACGGATCCATGGATACATGGATCGGATCCACAAAACACATGCGGACGTCTGAATGGAGCCTTACAGGGGGGTTATCAATGACAGGGGGGTGATCAGGGAGTGTATATGGGTGATCACCCGCCTGTCATTGATCACCTCCTGTAAGGCTCCATTCAGACGTCCGCATGTGTTTTGCGGATCCGATCGATGTATCCATGGATCCGTAAAAATCATGCGGACGTCTGAATGGAGCCTTACAGGGGGGTGATCAATGACAGGGGGGTGATCAATGACAGGGGGTGATCAGGGAGTGTATATGGGTGATCACCCGCCTGTCATTGATCACCCCCCTGTAAGGCTCCATTCAGACGTCCGTATGCTTTTTGCGGATCCGATCGATGTATCAGTGGATCCGTAAAAATCATACGGACGTCTGAACGGAGCCTGACAGGGGGGTGATCAATGACAGGGCGGTGATCAATGACAGGGGGGTGATCAGGGAGTTTATATGGGGTGATCAAGGGTGATCAGGGGTTTATAAGGTGTTAATAAGTGACGGGGGGGTGTAGTGTAGTGTGGTGTTTGGTGCGACTGTACTGAGCTACCTGAGTCCTCTGGTGGTCGATCCTAACAAAAGGGACCACCAGAGGACCAGGTAGGAGGTATATTAGACGCTGTTATGAAAACAGCGTCTAATATACCTGTTAGGGGTTAAAAAATTCGGATCTCCAGCCTGCCAGCGAGCGATCGCCGCTGGCAGGCTGGAGATCCACTCGCTTACCTTCCATTCCTGTGAGCGCGCGCGCCTGTGTGCGCGCATTCACAGGAAATCTCGGCTCTCGCGGGAGGACGCGTATATGCGTCCACCCAGAAGAGCAGGGCCGCCGGCAGGACGCAATCCTGCGTACGGCGGTCCTGAGGTGGTTAAGGTGAAATAAGGCTGTGTCCTAAAGGAGTTAAATAGATTTCAATACCTTTGCCCTTTTCTTCTCTATCTCATTGCTCAATCCCTATTGGGCACATTAATACACTGGCTGTCCAGTTAATATAACCTTTACTTCCGGTCACGGTGACTACCTGGATTTATCCATTCTAACATTACTGTAAGAATTTATCCTGTTTGCCTCCTGTTAAAGGTTATTTATCTACCACTACATTATTTACCGATCCTCAGCACCACTTGTTATATGAATAGAAGTTTGGCGCTCCTCTCTTTCATTTATATCAGTGTGGTTCTGTCCACTTGTCAGGACATTATCACCTCTACTGGTATGTGATATACCTTTTATTCACTCCCATGATTGAGTGTTAAGCATCGCTAACACTAAGTGAAGCAGCCTACTTTGACTTGTCTCCACATATTTCATATATCTATACACGGTCTGAGTCACAGTCCTGTTGGCGCCTCTTTCCACTTCTCCAGGTGCACTCTTTTGAAGCCCCTAGAAGAATTTGGATAACCTCTTCTTTTTTTCTCCTTTTTTTTATATGTGTCCCAGTTAATAAAGAAGTCAGTGTATATTAAGTAGTGGTGTGTCTGAGCCTCTTTATGAATCCTCATAGTCAACTGGATGTAGGTTCAGGGTGTCGGACCCTTACTGATAGTGATAGCCCTTCTTGATTTTACAGCTCAGCTTATTTTTTTATCCCCTACCTACAGGATAGGGGATAAGCATCTAATCGGTGGGGACTACTGGGTCCCCTATGATTATGAGAATAGGGATCCTGTGTCCCTAAAGAAATGGAAAGGTAGGTCAACCATGTTCCCTTCTGCTTCACTCAATGTCTATGGGACTTCTGGAAATAGCTGAGCATTGTACAGTAGAGAGAGTGAACAGAGTAGCTATGTGCATCCTTGACCTGCCACTTCATTCATAAGGGGACACAGGATACAGGTCTCCTGATCAGTATTGGTCCCAGATATTTATTCTTTGGATAGGGTAAAGTTTTGTATTGACACATACCCATTGAATAATAATATAGGCTGGCTCACAGTATTTTTGCATCAATTGCAATATTTATTATTATAAAATACATATAGGTCAACATATCAGCACAAATTCATATATGTGTATACTGTATAAATATATAAACAGTGCGGAGCTCACGCACTAACTTATACAAGCTGGAGTACTCCTAAAATAGATGAGACCTTAAGACTATACTGGACCTGCGAACTTTCAATTGGGACCACAGAAAATGTCCTTTGACTGAATGCCCAAATGCCAAGTTGTTAGAACCAAATAGGTTCAAAAGTTATGTTGGTAATCTCTATGTTTCGGTACCTTTTGACGGTGATGATAATGCTGCCTTGAGAATTGCAGCGTTCGCTCTTTCTCCACTCTGTGAGCGGGCTTCCGACACGTTCTCTCAGCGTCCCACGTGACCAGCTGGATGGCAAGTCGCTGGTTAGTGACGTAGGTGCTTGGAGCCGGAGGGTTGGCGGAAGTCAGTGCAGCTAAGATGTAACTTGCTTGAGCCCGTCAGGTTACCGGAACTTGATGTAGCAGAGTTTACTCAATAGTTTAACTCTGTTCTATGGCATTGATATACAAGCGGATGGCATGAAATTTCTTTCAATGATGGAGAAAGTCCTTTTGTTTAGCAGGATACAAAACCGCACCAGTAGCCTTGGTCTAATACACACTAGACGCGTTTCGGAACGTTGTTCCTTCCTCAGTAGTTAGATGTAGAATGCTGAATGTGGACCTACTAGTCATGAGTTTAAATACCCTTTCGGGTTTGACATAAAATATGGGTTGGATCCTGGATTGTGTAGCTTAATGAGCCACAGAATCTTGATCTTCACCCTGGCTATTAGTATCACATAAACAATCAATATTATACCCCAGTATATCTTGCACTGGAGTCTGTGATATCACACCATATAAATATACATTAAAAAGCATTTTCTTAAAAAATGACATTTTATAAAAAATAACAAATTAAGATATAAAAATAAAATAAAATAAAATAAAAATGAAATACAAATACTAAATTAAATCACTAGCTCAGAAACTGTCAGGAGGATGTAGCACTAGGGGGGGATGGGAAGGAACGCAGGGGAAGTCAGTGCGCTATTAACTAGCCTAGCATCGACTTCTCATGTGAACCAACCCATCCTCCCTATAGGAAACCAAAAATTTCAATCTCCGAGTTGAGACCCGCAGGCATCAAAGATCCAAACTCGAAGATTTTCCTGGATTCCTGTCTGGACATTTTGGCCACAAAATCTCCTCCTCTCCAGTCTTCTTTTACCGATTGTATGGCCGAAAATTTCATTTGGCTAGGATCACCTGCATGATATAATTTAAAATGTTTAGATAACGGATGCGTTTCAGACTGTTTTTTAATATTATTAATATGCTCCGCAATTCTAGTCTTGAATACCCTTTTAGTGCGTCCAATGTACTGCTTTGGGCATGGGCATTGAATGATGTAGATGACAGCTTTACTATTACATGACAAAATTTCATTAATTTCCCATTTGAAATTATTAGATATTGATGTTACCATTTTTGTATTTCTGTCAAACTGTGTTTGTCTACAGTTTTGACAGCAGCCACATCTGAAAAATCCTTTCAGATTGGACCATGGGGTTGTCATTAATTTTGTTTGCTTTTTCCTTATTGTAGGGGCCACTTGGAGTCCCAAATTGGGAGCCCGAGTGTATACTATTGGAGGATGTATAGGGAGTATGGGACCCAACATCTTGTCGTCCTTTAATAAATGCCAATGTTTTCGGACGATACTATTCACCATCTTATAATCTTTATTATATGGTAAGATTATTTTAGCTGTTATATCTCGTTCCTGGGTGATATTAAATGTTTCCTTTGGTTTAAAGAAGGAGGTTCTGTCCAATTCTCTCACTCTTTGTATTGAGTCCTCCAATAGTATATTAGGATATTCTTTTTGCAAAAATTGTGCTTTCATATATTGTGCCTCAACCTCAAATTGTTCTTTATCTGTACAATTTCTTTTTAAGCGCCTAAATTGGCTAAAAGGGACGTTCAAAAGCCACCTTGGAAGGTGACAGCTTGTATTCAAAATAAAACTGTTCTTGGCTACATCTTTTTGGTATGTACTACAAATAAAGGTCTCTTGTTTCTTTTCAATACGTAAATCTAGAAATTCTACTGTATGTGGATCAATGTTGGCTGAAAATTTCAGATTGAACTCATTTGTATTAATATCACTAATAAATTGTAGCAGTGTTACATGAGATCCCCTCCAAATTAGCAGGATATCATCAATGTAACGCCGCCATAGGACAGTTTCTGAGCTAGTGATTTAATTTAGTATTTGTATTTCATTTTTATTTTATTTTATTTTTATATCTTAATTTGTTATTTTTTATAAAATGTCATTTTTTAAGAAAATGCTTTTTAATGTATATTTATATGGTGTGATATCACAGACTCCAGTGCAAGATATACTGGGGTATAATATTGATTGTTTATGTGATACTAATAGCCAGGGTGAAGATCAAGATTCTGTGGCTCATTAAGCTACACAATCCAGGATCCAACCCATATTTTATGTCAAACCCGAAAGGGTATTTAAACTCATGACTAGTAGGTCCACATTCAGCATTCTACATCTAACTACTGAGGAAGGAACAACGTTCCGAAACGCGTCTAGTGTGTATTAGACCAAGGCTACTGGTGCGGTTTTGTATCCTGCTAAACAAAAGGACTTTCTCCATCATTGAAAGAAATTTCATGCCATCCGCTTGTATATCAATGCCATAGAACAGAGTTAAACTATTGAGTAAACTCTGCTACATCAAGTTCCGGTAACCTGACGGGCTCAAGCAAGTTACATCTTAGCTGCACTGACTTCCGCCAACCCTCCGGCTCCAAGCACCTACGTCACTAACCAGCGACTTGCCATCCAGCTGGTCACGTGGGACGCTGAGAGAACGTGTCGGAAGCCCGCTCACAGAGTGGAGAAAGAGCGAACGCTGCAATTCTCAAGGCAGCATTATCATCACCGTCAAAAGGTACCGAAACATAGAGATTACCAACATAACTTTTGAACCTATTTGGTTCTAACAACTTGGCATTTGGGCATTCAGTCAAAGGACATTTTCTGTGGTCCCAATTGAAAGTTCGCAGGTCCAGTATAGTCTTAAGGTCTCATCTATTTTAGGAGTACTCCAGCTTGTATAAGTTAGTGCGTGAGCTCCGCACTGTTTATATATTTATACAGTATACACATATATGTATTTGTGCTGATATGTTGACCTATATGTATTTTATAATAATAAATATTGCAATTGATGCAAAAATACTGTGAGCCAGCCTATATTATTATTCGATTTATCTGTTTTCTTTCAGTTGGTAACTGAAAGGCTGAGCTCCAGTAGTTTGCTGGTGGAGCCTTTCTAACAGTATTTTGCAGTAAAAAAACATACCCATTGAAGTCAACAAGTCTGCAAAAAATGTGGATATAACATGGACCACATCCATATTTTTTGAGGATCTGTTATTTGCAGAACCCAAAACATGTGGCCTTATACAGATTCTACAAAAAAAAGAAAAATTTTGAGGTATAGTCAGCGGTGTACCTCCAACTGAGGCAGACCATGCAGCTGCTATGGGGCTCCTGGAGAAAGGGGGTCCACCTCCTAATTATACTTAGTTCTCGTTCCTGTCTTGAGTCCCCTTCCGGGGCTCAGGCTCTGCTCTCCAGCTCCCTGCTTCCTCTGCCCTGTCCTCAAGTGCCCCCTTTACTCAACATATCATCAGAGGCTAGTGCTGCATCCGCAGGAGTCCCGACTAGCACTTTATGTTGTCTCGCTGCTGGGCGCTGGGCTGGCCAATCAGCATTTGCAGTGCTTGCAGAGCCCGCTGCTGATTGGTTTGTCTAGCGCCCAGCAGAGAAACTTTAGTGCGCCGTGCCACTGGAGTCGGGATTTCATTCCTCTGCAAGCAACTTGCAAGTGACAGTGTAGAGCAGGGATCAGCAACCTTCGGCACTCCAGCTGCTGTGAAACTACAACTCCCAGCATGCAAACATGCTCAGCTATTCTTCTAACGCCTCTAGAAGTGAATGAAGCATTCTGGGAGTTATAGTTTCTGAACAACTGGAGTGCCGGAGGTTGCTGATCCCTGGTGTAGAGGATGATATGATTCACTTCTGCAAAAAAGATGATTTTAGGTGAGAAGTGACTGTGTAACGGTCAGCAGAGGAAGAGACCGTAGAGCAGGACTCAAGTACAGTGCAGCAGACAAGGAGGCTGAAGTAGAAACCGGCTTTATTAAAAGAGAACTCTAACTGCCGGAGAAGCAGATTTACAATATGAACAGCTTGAGAATTCACAATAAAGATAATGGAAATTTGCATAAAGAACACAAATGAATCACAAACACAAGTACAGACAATAGCAGGCTACTCTCTTCTAGGTAGTCCTATCTGTCCCCGCTACCCGGGGTGCACCTCTACGGTGCACTAAACTAAATCCTATTCCACTATACCCTAGCTCAGGTTAGCATCAGTGCACTCACAGTTCGGTGTCCGGCACATGCAGGCAGGTACAGTCTGGGTCCCGATCTGGTTGCTTGCTTGCTTGCTTCAGCGTGGCTCAGCTCTGGCCTCTCTTTGTAGTCTCTGTAACTCTGGTTAGAGATAATCAGCAGCTCTGGACGTGTAATCAGGCAGGGCCTGGAATTCACTCACAGTTCCTCTGGTAAGTGCCTCACACTACAGCAGACAGCACACAGATACTGTGTCACAGCAGGCAGGGAGAAATCGCTCTAATCTTCCCTGTGGATCTCCCTCTCAGTGCACAGCGTCCTTCTTCCTGTGTACTCAGACACCTTCAGCCCAGCCTCTCTCCTCAGCCCGGGAAAAACACTTAACTCCTTGTCCTCCGGAAACAACTCCTCTCACTGTCCTACTCAGCCACAGTGGCCTCTGGTGGCTGGAGGGAAACATGACAGTCTGATATATATATATGTGTTGGAAATGTTGCTGGATGATCAGGGCTGCCTCTTACAACTGTGCTTTCAGTAATATATGTTTTGGGTTCAAAGTGAACCGCTAATTTCCAGTGCTGAACCCCCATTCTGCTCTGCAAATTAACCTGAATCCTCACCCTCTCAGTCACCAACACAGTGTAACGCTAAGAGATCTGCATGTCAGTTCTCTTAGCTTAGCAGAGCAGGCAGAAGCAGGAGCCCGCTCCACTCAGCTAATACTGGCATAGTACATGCTGCAAAGCAAAAGGGGGTCAGTCAGAACATCCCAATGCTCAGGGGCACGTTGCTATGGCTGAAAACAACACTGTAAAAAAAACATACATGCGGTGCCCACTCAACACCTCTCCTGGTGGTCTTGGCATGCACGTTGGTACCTCCATTCCTTGGATATAATGGAGGCCATTTTGGCACCAAAGATGACAGAAATTAAAGCAGGCCCAGCATGCATGTGGAACCTACACTCCCTGAATTGTATGGTAGCCGTCATGGCACATAACAGGTAGAATTTAGTGTTAGGAACCCGTCTTACAGAGATCGCCTTGACGTGTGGCAGACGGGCTCAAATAACTTTGTACAAAATGTATTTGCCAAGCATCTCTAATTTATAAGTATAGCATTAGCAATTATTATGCATTTTTGTATTTTATTTGGTTTGCAGAGAGCTGTTGCATTGCATGTTTTGTTTTATGGCATAGTACATGGTTACAGGGTATCCATGTGCTATGACGGGAGTTAGTAAACCTCCGGGGGGCACGGGCAGAAGCAGCAATATACGCTCCTTTCCCATACTCCCTGCTTATGTGGCCCCATTCATAAATTTCACAGTCCGTACTCTGTACACCACTGAGCTGTCAATGGTGTATGGAAAACTGAGTTTTAGGCGTTTTAGGGAGGTAAAAGTATAATAAAAATACAAAATTGATTAATAAAGTATCTAAAAAAAATTATTAGGGCATTAGTATTAGGGCATAATTCCCAGAATTTTTGTACAATCACTCAGAATTGAAAAAGCTCGTTGGAAGAAAGAGTGAAACGTTTTCAAGAAATGTACAGTATGTCCATTTGCCTTGATTTATTCTTTACAGATATACCATGACCTGGATAAATGAGAACCTTCACAGACATTAGGGACATCATATTAAAATATAAAAATTTTACGCAAAGGTTTAGTTACTCTTTAATGCTCAGCTCCCCATTACTGGGACCCTTCGCAGTGCTGATGTTTAGGATAAAAAAAAAAAAACACTTACCTCATTCATGTTCCCCCGTGCTATCTTCGATGCGGGCCACAGCCTGCCTCTGTTGCCGCGTCCCAGCGCAGGTGCTGCCGCTGACATCACTTCTCCAGTGCCGGGTCTGGCGGGATATTGTGATCACGCGAGATACGCCACAGGAGGTCGTGGTGATGTAATTGCGACCTAACGTGCTGTTCAACTGCCTCACATGCTTCAAGCCTAGCGGCCTGAGGATTGTGATGTGGAATGGCCGCAAATGCAGGCCATAATTGAGCCCCCCTTTATGGGTAGCAAGGTGGCTCTCTAGACAGTTTTAGCTGGCACTGCACTAAATAAAGAATGTGCAGTCACTTAATTGTCAGTTTTCTTTTGCACAGATAGATTGTGTGCGTGACAGTGTAAATGACTCCGTCCCTGAACTCACTATATTTTCATGATACCTAAGGCCTCTTTCAGACGGGCATTGCGGGAAAATGTGCAGGTGCGTTGCGGGAACACCCGCGATTTTTCCGCGCGAGTGCAAAACATTGTAATGCGTTTTGCACTCGCGTGAGAAAAATCGCGCATGTTTGGTACCCACCCGAACTTCTTTACAGAAGTTCGGGCTTGGGATCGGTGTTCTGTAGATTGTATTATTTTCTCTTATAACATGGTTATAAGGGAAAATAATAGCATTCTGAATACAGAATGGATAGTAAAATAGCGCTGGAGGGGTTAAAAATAAATAAATAATAATTTAACTCACCTTAGTCCACTTGATCGCGTAGCCGGCATCTCTTCTGTCTCCTTTGCTGAACAGAACCTGTGGTGAGCATTCATTTCAGGAACAGGACCTGTGGTGACGTCACTCTGGTCATCACATGATCCATCACCATGGTAAAAGATCATGTGATGGAACATGTGATGACCGGAGTGACGTCACCACAGGTCCTGTTTAGCAAAGGAGACAGACGAGAAGCCGGGCAGCACGATCAAGTGGACTAAGGTGAGTTAAATTATTATTTATTTATTTTTAACCCCTCCAGCGCTATTTTACTATGCATTCTGTATTCAGAATGCTATTATTTTCCCTTATAACCATGTTATAAGGGAAAATAATAATGATCGGGTGTCCATCCCGATCGTCTCCAAGCAACCGTGCGTGAAAATCGCACCGCATCCGCACTTGCTTGCGATTTTCACGCAACCCCATTCATTTCTATGGGGCCTGCGTTACGTGAAAAACGCACAAAATAGAGCATGCTGCGATTTTCACGCAACGCATAAGTGATGCGTGAAAATCACTGCTCATGTGAACAGCCCCATAGAAATGAATGGGTCGGTATTCAGTGCGGGTGCAATGCGTTCAACTCACGCATTGCACCCGCGCGGAATACTCGCCCGTGTGAAAGGGGCCTAAATCTAATAAGCTATTATGTAAATACATTTTGTATTCACAGACTAAATTGCTCACACTATCAACACCACTCACTTGGCCTGTGAGTGAAATTTCAGGATGAACCTAAAATGCACATGTCCAACTGTTCAGTGTTTCAGGACTTTGTGCACAACTTGCTGTTCTCTAACAAGAAGCTTAATTGCAAAATTTACAACATGTGTTTGATTCATGAAAAGCCCAATACATTTCCTGGTTCAATTATAATTGGCATTTAAAAAGTCCTCCTCATCATGCTGTTCACATTTTACCATCATGAGACCAAGACGACACCTAACAATCAGTACCTCGCCATTGTGAGGCTTCAAGCAGGATGTTCTCAGATGGAAGTGGCCACTGAGCTTAGAGTGTCACAGAGAGTCATCAGCAGATTGCATCAGAGAGACTGGAAGAGTCACAGAAAGGCAGAGAAGTGGACGTCCTTTGGCCACATCCCATACTGATGACCACTTTATTGTGAGCAATGTCCTACGGAACCGGATGATGAATGCCACACAACTTTAGGCACAAGGGAGGTGAGAGGCACCCAAGTGTCACGTCAGATGATTGGAAACCATTTATATCAGCGTAGTATGCGTGCTAGACGACCTGCAAGGGTACCTGACCACACCACCAGGCACAGGTGTCATCGTCTTGCATAGGCCAGGAAGCATCTATGCTTAAACGAGGGACCAGTAGGCCTCAGCACTGTTCACTGATGAAAATTGAATCACGCTGAGCAGAAATGATGGCCGCCAACGACGTTGGAGACGTCAAGGAGAGAGCTATGCATCAGCCACTGTTGTCACCAAACGAGCCTCTGGTGGTGGTGTTACAGTGTGGACAGATGTCTAGTCAATACAGAACCTCCCTACACTTTGTGAATGGCCCATACTACTTGAAGAACATCATTAATCCAGTCATTGTGCCTCTGCAGGAACAACACAGGCATAATGTCATCTTCATGGAGGACAATGCGCCAGCAAATCGAGGTCCATCATTAGGGAACGGCTGCTGGAGACTGGGGGACCATGTAGAGGCTCATACTGCAGAACCTCAATGACCTGAGAGCCGCCCTTTTAAGAAGAGTGAGATGCCATGCCTCAGCAGACAATAAGTCGACTTGTGAACAGCAGGAGATGTCGTTGTCAAGCTGTTATTGATTCTTAAAGCTACATGATAATTTCTGGAGACACTGACATTTTGTGGGTGGTATACCCACCACTGGTGTTGGCTTTTGTTTCAATAAATTGCTTGAGATGAGGAAATCACCATTGCATCCTTCTACTTAAATGCCTACTTTCATGATATAATATCACTGGAGCCGGAACATTTAAATTTTCTATAAATTTCACCCAAAAGCCAAAGATCCTTAACTATTTGTGAGTAGTGTATGTTTGGACTGTGTATGTTTTTATTTCTTGTAATACTTTGCTGGCATATTAGCACATATATGATACTGTCTGGTCTCTTTTTTCTTCTCCACAAAATGGCACTGTTCTGGATATCTGCATCCAATGCTGAAACCAAACATGATTAAGCCCTTAGGCTAGGTCTACACGACGACATGTGTCGCGCAACAATAAGTTGCGCGACAGATAGGGCACAACTACACTGCAACATTTGACGCACCAATGTCGCGCGACAATTTTTATAATGAGAGTCTGAGGTGTTGCAATGCTAGATGTTGCAACTGTGACGCAATAGTTGCAGAAAAATGTTGTGTAGACCTAGCCTTAAGGACCCAGCCATTTTTCAGCTTAAGGACCAGGCCATTTTTAGCAAATCTGACATGTGTCACTTTATGTGGTAATAACTTTAAACATCTTTTACTTATCCAGGCCATTCTGAGATTTTTTTCTAGTCACATATTGTACTTCATGACAGTGGCAAAATTTGGCCAAAATGTTTTATTTTTATTTATAAAAAAAATACCAAATTTACAAAACATTTGGAAAAATTTCCAAATTTCAATTTCTCAACTTTTATAATAGATAATAATAACTCCCAAAAAATGTATTACTTTACATTCCCCATTTGTCTATTTCATGTTTGAATTATTTTGTGAATGCCATTTTATTTTTGGGGGATGTTAGAAGGGTTAGAAGTTTAGAAGCAAATCTTGAAATTTTTCAGAAAATTTCCAAAACCCACTTTTTAAGGACTAGTTCAGGTCTGAAGTCACTTAGTAAAGCTTGCATAATAGAAACCACCCAAAAATTACCCCATTTTAGAAACTACACCCCTCAAGGTATTCAAATCTGATTTTACTAACTTTGTTAACCCTTTAGGTGTTCCACAAGAATTAAAGAAAAATGGAGATGAAATTTCTGAATGTTTTGGCAGATTTTCCATTTTAATCAATTTTTTTCCACTAACAAAGCAAGGATTACAGCCAAACAAAACTCAATATTTATTACCCTGATTCTGTAGTTTACAGAAACACCCCATATGTGGGCGTAAACTGCTGTACGGGCACATGGCATTGCGCAGAAGGAAAGAAATGCAATATGGTTTTTGAAAAGCAGATTTCACTGGGATAATTTTAAGCTGCCATGTCACATTTGAAGACCCCCTGATGCACCCGTAGAGTAGAAACTCCAAAAATGTGACCCCGTTTTAGAAACTACACCTCTCAAGGTATTCAAAACTTATTTTACAAACTTTTTTAACCCTTTTGGTGTTCCACAAGAATTAATGGAAAATGGAGATAAAATTTCAGAATTTCACTTTTTTGGCAGATTTTCCATTTTTTTTTTCCCCACTAACAAAGGGTTAACAGCCAAACAAAACTCAATATTTATTGACCTGATTCTGTAGTTAACAGAAACACCCCAAACTACGAGATAAGGTGGCAGTTTTGTTGGTACTATTTTAGGGTACATATAATTTTTGGTTGCTCTATATTGCACTTTTTGTGAGGCAAGATAACAAAAAATAGCTTTTTTGGCAACGTTTTTTATTTTTTGTCATTTACAATGTTTATCTGACAGGTGAGATCATGTGGTATTTTTATAGAGCAGGTTGTTACGGACGTGACAATACCAAATATGACTGCTTTTTTTGGGTTGTTTCAGTTTTACATAATAAACAAAGCATTTTGGAAAAAAAAAATGTATTGTCTCCATATTCTGAAAGCCATAGTTTTTTTTATTTTTTGGGCGACTGTCTTATATAGGGATCATTTTTTTAGGTATGAGATGACGGTTTGATTGGTAATATTTTAGGGTGCATATGACTTTTTGATCGCTTGCAATTACACTTTTTGTGATGTAAGGTGACAAAAATTGCTTTTTTGTCACACTTTTTTATTTATTATTTACAGTGTTCACCTGAGGGGTTAGGTCATTTGATATTTTTATACAGCAGGTTCTTACGGACGCGGTGATACCTAATATGTATACTTTTTATTTTATTTACGTTTAACACAATAACAGCATTTTTTTAACAAAAAAAATCATGTTTTAGTGTCTCCATATTATGAGTGCCATATTTTTTTATTTTTTGGGGGAGATTGTCTTAGTTAGGACCTAATTTTTTTGCGGGATAAGATGACGGTTTGATTGGTATGATTTTGGGGTGCGTATGACTTTTTGATCGCTTGGTATTACACTTTTTGTGAGAGCCATATTTTTTTTGGGGGGGCGATTGTCTTAAGTAGGGGCTAAATAGAGTGGGATGAGGTTATAGTTAGATTGGTTCTAGAAAGGCATAAGCCTTTTTGATCACTTGGTGTTGCACTTTTAGTGATGTAAGATGAGAAAAAAATGTTTTTTTTTAGCACAGATTTAATTAGATTTTTTTGACGGTATTCACCTGACGGGTTAGGTCATGTAATATTTGTATAGAGCCAGTCAATACGGACGCGTTGATATCTAATATATCTACTTTTCTTTTTTTCTATATTTTTCACAATATTATTTTAATTTTTTTTTGAAAAGGGCACTTTTTTTAACTTGAAACGTTTCATTTTTTTGTAAAACTTTATTTTTTAACTTCTTTTTTCACTTTATTTTTTCGTCCCACTATGGGACTTAAAGATTTCAGGGTCTGATCCCTGTTTCAATACAGCACAATACATCTGTAGCTGGCAGTCCAGATGCCTGTTCAAGGCATCGGGGCTGCCATAGCAACCATCGGGTCCCCATCACCACAGCACGGGGACCCGATGGGGATGTACAAGCTGCCGCAAACCCTCTGTATGCCGCGGTCAGCGTGACCGCGGCATACAGGGGGTTAATCCGCCGGCATTGGTGTTTTCATCAATGCTGGCAGATACAGCAGGGGCCCGGCTATCAGTATCAGCCGAGCCCCTGCTGCTGATCGTGGCAGCACATGTGGGGCAGAGCGTTAACCCTAGGACGAGAATGCTTGTCCTAGTTCATTAAGTACCTGCAAGTTAGGACGAGCATTCTCGTCCAAGTTCCTGAACGTGTTAAATGGGTTATCCGAGAACAAAACAGAAAGAATGACATAAGGGGAAGAGGTCGCCGAAGACTGTGATTGGCAATGAGATATGTTGATGCGGATGCAGAAGTGCCATTCTGGGAGCCGAATACAGCAGCGGGGACCAGGCGAGTATAATCGCCAGTGCGGTTATGCCAGATCTAGGAGGTCTGTTTTTGTCTTGGATAACCCCTTTAACCCATTCAGGACAGGGCCATTTTAGTTTTTTACTGCCAGGCGCCAGCCTTAACTTTTATTTTTCCTTTCACATAGCCATGTGAGGGTTTGCTTTTTGCAAAACAAGTTGTACTTTCTAGTAATTTTATATTCCATATGCTGTAGTGGGAAGCTGAAAAAATTCTTAATGGAGGTGGAATTGGAAAACAAAAGCCAATTCCACCACAGTTTTATGGGTTTTGTTTTTACAGCGTTCCCTATGAGATAAAACTGACCTGTTCTCTTCACTCTCCGGGTCAGTACAATTACAGCGATACCACATTTATACAGTTTTAATGGTTCTGATTTACCGCGTTCTCTCTGAGATAAAACTGACTTGTTCCCTTTATTCTCCGGGTCAGTACAATTACAGTGATTTATATCGTTTTTCTTGATTCCTAATATGAAAAAAAAAAAATTTAACATCGCCATATTCTGACCCCCCACAATTTTTTTATTTTTACCGATAGCATATTATTTTTGGATTGCTTTTTATAAAAAATTGTTGGGGAGGTGAAAAGACTAAATAGTTACAAATCAGCAATTTAGATTTTTTTTTCCTCCCCATTACTCCATTCACAGTGTATGTTGTTATATTTTAATAGTACAGGCATTATGCTGTTTATTTTGTTACACTTTTTAATCGTTCCCCCAGGTAATGTGAACTAGCAATCATTAGACTATGTCTGTCATAGACTCCAATGCACTGGCAGGGTCTTCATAGGAACATAGCTTTGGCAGCCTTGTATCATTCAGGAGGACTAAGGTTGCTGCACACACAATCCGGCTCCCCTGATCCTCGCTAGGGGGAGCCAATGCTCATGGTGGGGAGCACATGTTCATGTTTTTTCAGCTCCCAGATGCCGTGGTCACATTTGACCACAGCATCTGAGGGGTTAAATGTGTGCAATCAATGTTATTGTCAATTGCATACATTAGTCCTGGGTGCCTGTCGTTTAAAACACCAGGCACCCAGGGATATGGTGCTAACGAGCGGGCGCCATCTCTCAATACTAAACTGCTGACGTAGATTTACGTTGTGTGGTCGGGAAGGCACATTGTACAATGCAGGGAGGCCCCTTGTAGCAGTAAACGCTGGTCAGCAGGCGGTTTGGTGTGAAGGTCTGTGGGGTCATTGTGGAAGCCTGTGCCGATCTCTATCCACAGCTACAAGTTCCGAGCAGACAGAAGAACGACAGTGGATAGTGAAAAAAAAAGTTAATAAAAAAAAAAGGATAAAACTATAAATTTTTATTGAAGACAAGAAAACCAGCAGATTTCACCTTTACATGTACAGTAGAAGATATTAAACAGGGGAGACATGATAACTAGGATTGTATGGGATTGGGATTGTATGCTGAGGGGGGGCTGCTGCTTCGTGGGATTGTATGCTGGGGGGCTGCTGCTTCGTGGGATTGTATGCTGGGGGGCTGCTGCTTCGTGGGATTGTATGCTGGGGGGCTGCTGTGTGAGATTGTATGGAGAGGGGCTGCTGTGTGAGATTGTGTGGAGGGGGCTGTTGTGTGAGATTGTGTGGAGGGGGCTGTTGTGTGAGATTGTGTGGAGGGGGCTGTTGTGTGAGATTGTGTGGAGGGGGCTGTTGTGTGAGATTGTATGGAGAGGGGCTGCTGTGTGAGATTGTGTGGAGGGGGCTGTTGTGTGAGATTGTGTGGAGGGGGCTGTTGTGTGAGATTGTGTGGAGGGGGCTGTTGTGTGAGATTGTGTGGAGGGGGCTGCTGTGTGAGATTGTGTGGAGGGGGCTGCTGTGTGAGATTGTGTGGAGGGGGCTGCTGTGTGAGATTGTGTGGAGGGGGCTGTTGTGTGAGATTGTGTGGAGGGGGCTGTTGTGTGAGATTGTGTGGAGGGGGCTGTTGTGTGAGATTGTGTGGAGGGGGCTGTTGTGTGAGATTGTGTGGAGGGGGCTGCTGTGTGAGATTGTGTGGAGGGGGCTGCTGTGTGAGATTGTGTGGAGGGGGCTGCTGTGTGAGATTGTGTGGAGGGGGCTGTTGTGTGAGATTGTGTGGAGGGGGCTGTTGTGTGAGATTGTGTGGAGGGGGTTGTTGTGTGAGATTGTGTGGAGGGGGCTGCTGTGTGAGATTGTGTGGAGGGGGCTGCTGTGTGAGATTGTGTGGAGGGGGCTGTTGTGTGAGATTGTGTGGAGGGGGCTGTTGTGTGAGATTGTGTGGAGGGGGCTGTTGTGTGAGATTGTGTGGAGGGGGCTGTTGTGTGAGATTGTGTGGAGGGGGCTGCTGTGTGAGATTGTGTGGAGGGGGCTGCTGTGTGAGATTGTGTGGAGGGGGCTGCTGTGTGAGATTGTGTGGAGGGGGCTGTTGTGTGAGATTGTGTGGAGGGGGCTGCTGTGTGAGATTGTGTGGAGGGGGCTGCTGTGTGAGATTGTGTGGAGGGGGCTGTTGTGTGAGATTGTGTGGAGGGGGCTGTTGTGTGAGATTGTGTGGAGGGGGCTGTTGTGTGAGATTGTGTGGAGGGGGCTGCTGTGCGAGATTGTGTGGAGGGGGGCTGTTGCGTGAGATTGTGTGGAGGGGGCTGTTGCGTGAGATTGTGTGGAGGGGGCTGTTGCGTGAGATTGTGTGGAGGGGGCTGTTGCGTGAGATTGTGTGGAGGGGGCTGTTGCGTGAGATTGTGTGGAGGGGGCTGTTGCGTGAGATTGTGTGGAGGGGGGCTGTTGCGTGAGATTGTGTGGAGGGGGGCTGTTGTGTGAGATTGTATGCTGAGGGGGTGAGAGGGGGCTGCTGTGTGAGATTGTATGGAGGGGGGCTGTTGTGTGAGATTGTATGCTGAGGGGGTGAGAGGGGGCTGCTGTGTGGGATTGTATTGAGGAGGGACTGCTATGTGAGAATGTATGATGAAGGGTGGGAGGGGGCTGCTGTGTGGGATTGTATGGAGGGGGGGCTGCTGTGAGGAATTGTACGGTGGGGGGGCTGTTGTGTGATATTGTATGGAGGGGGCTGTTGTGTGAGATTGTATGGAGGGGGGGGCTGCTGTGAGATTGTATTGAGGAGAGGATGCTGTGTGAGATTGTATGGAGGCGACTGTTGTGTGAGATTGTATGGGGGGGCTGCTGTGAGATTGTATGGAGGGGGGCTGCTGTGTGGAATTGTATGGGGGGGGCTCCTGTGTGAGATTGTATTGAGGAAAGGATGCTGTGTGAGATCGTATGGGGGAGGCTGCTGTGTGAGATCGTATGGGGGGGGCTGCTGTGTGAGATTGTATGGAGGGGGGCTGCTGCTGTGTGAAATTGTATGGAGGGGGGCTGCTGCTGTGTGAGATTGTATGGAGGGGGGCTGCTGCTGTGTGAGATTGTATGGGGGGGGGGGCTGCTGTGTGAGATTGTAGGTAGGGGGGCTGCTGCTGTGTGAGATTGTATTGAGGAGGGACTGCTATGTGAGAATGTATGATGAAGGGTGGGAGGGGGCTGCTGTGTGGGATTGTATGGAGGGTGGGCTGCTGTGTGGGATTGTATGGAGGGTGGGCTGCTGTGTGGGATTGTATGGGGGGGCTGCTGTGTGGGATTGTATGGAGGGGGGCTGCTGTGTGAGATTGTATGGAGGGGGGTGTTTTGTGGAATTATGCTGAGAGAGGGGTGGGGGTAGAGTCATGTGTGGGATTGTATACTGAGACTCATTTGCACATTAATAAAATGTTGGATTTCTGTGCATCCAATCTGTGTAGTTTAATATGAGTAAGGGTAGATTAATGTGTGTGAGTGGGAGAAGGAGTCACTGGAGGTTTTATATGTGTGGAAATAAAGAGCAGACCTAAAGATCCATACAAGTGCTGGAATTCTGTTTTTTCATGTGGATATACAAGGATTTACCTGGGTCGTTCCGTGCACGTACAAGAGGAAAGTTATCGGTTAGCTGGACATTTCTTTTTACCATAGGGGTACATTCACACAGCAGCCCCCCCAGCATACAATCTCACACAGAATCCCCGCTGCATCCAGTTCCCAGCCCCTCCCCAGCAGTCACATCCACCTCTCCACACTGACAGACTCTCCCCTCTCAGTGCTACAGACGCTGCGGAGCAGCCATCCCTGACCTTCCTACTCTGCACACCGTCGGCCAGTGCCTGTGATACAGCGTGATGGTGTGACGTCAGAGGTCCATGCGGAGTATACTGTTAGCCTTTACCGCTGTGAGAGCAGAAAGTGCGCTCTCTCATTAAGTCGCAGCATGGGAACGGGAGGCCACTCCAAGGACTAATTGTCCGGCAGCAGAGCCCTGCCAAGGATGCCAGGAGCAAACACTCATCAAAGTTCCAGGAGCGCCAATCTCCTGGCTGAATAGTGAGTGGCGGGATTCACGGTTCTGCATTGCATTTCTTAATTAGCAGGCGCTGAATCAGCCCCAGAGGGGAGACCCTTAGCAGCAATGAGGAGCAGAATAGAACAAAAGCTGTGGATCTTGTCTTAGAAATGACATTAAAGCCACCACAATTCTACATTCCTGTCCTCCTAGCAGATCCCGTCAGTGGTAACTGATGTATGGGAGACAGAGCCCCCTCACCCCCAGAGGACCAGCCGGATGCCAAAGTACAAGTGCTGTCCCAGTGTGAACTGTGAGGCTGGATGGAGGAGAGGACTCTGCCTGGGACCTGTGTGCTCAGCATCACCTGCACCAGGTAAGCAGCACATGTGTCATCATGCAGTGTGCTCAGCATCACCTGCTGCACCAGGTCAGCAGCACATGTGTCATCATGCAGTGTGCTCAGCATCACCTGCTGCACCAGGTCAGCAGCACATGTGTCATCATGCAGTGTGCTCAGCATCACCTGCACCAGGTAAGCAGCACATGTGTCATCATGCAGTGTGCTCAGCATCACCTGCTGCACCAGGTAAGCAGCACATGTGTCATCATGCAGTGCGCTCAGCATCACCTGCTGCACCAGGTCAGCAGCACATGTGTCATCATGCAGTGTGCTCAGCATCACCTGCTGCACCAGGTCAGCAGCACATGTGTCATCATGCAGTGTGCTCAGCATCACCTGCTGCACCAGGTCAGCAGCACATGTGTCATCATGCAGTGTGCTCAGCATCACCTGCACCAGGTAAGCAGCACATGTGTCATCATGCAGTGTGCTCAGCATCACCTGCTGCACCAGGTAAGCAGCACATGTGTCATCATGCAGTGCGCTCAGCATCACCTGCTGCACCAGGTCAGCAGCACATGTGTCATCATGCAGTGTGCTCAGCATCACCTGCTGCACCAGGTCAGCAGCACATGTGTCATCATGCAGTGTGCTCAGCATCACCTGCTGCACCAGGTCAGCAGCACATGTGTCATCATGCAGTGTGCTCAGCATCACCTGCTGCACCAGGTCAGCAGCACATGTGTCATCATGCAGTGTGCTCAGTATCACCTGCTGCACCAGGTAAGCAGACCAGTCTATGGAGGGGATGGAGTCCGAGCAAAGGGACCAGTGAGAGCGCCTCCTTGTCCTTCTCCATGACATGTTTACCTGTATGCTATCACATTACATGATAGAAAGACAGACGTTGATCGTTTCACTAATGTTTGTGAATGAACTCATTATTGTATTATTAAATATGCTGCAATGTGAACAAATAGCTATAGAGAGCAGTAGACAGATTGATTAGCTATAGAGAGCAATGGATTGATTAAATATAGAGCGTAATTAGGTGATTGATCAGATATAGAGAGCAGTAGAGATTTAGTAGATATAGAGATTAGTAGACATATAGATTAAATATAGAGAGTAATAGACAGATTAATTAGCCATACAGAGTAATAGATTGATTACATTGCGTAATAGGTAGATTAATTAGATATAAAGATAATTGGTTGATTGATTAGATATAGAGAGCAGTAGAAATTGATTAGATAAAGAGAGTAGTAGAGAGATTTATTAGATTGTAGTAGTATTATCACGTAGTATGGAAAGTAGTAGACAAACAGAGTAAATATAGAGAGTAATAGATTGATTAATTAGATATACAGAGTAAAAGATAGATTAAATACTTTGCATAATAGGTAGATTGATTAGATAGAGAGTAGTAGAGAGGTTGATTAAATATAGTAAAGAGAACAGTAGAGAGATTGATTAGATATAGAGAGTAATACTTAGGTAGATTGATTAGATATAGAAAGTAGTAGACCCACTTGATTAGATATAAAGAGTAGCAGACAGATTCATTAGATATAGAAAGTAATAGGTAGATAGATTAGATATAGAGATTATTAGATTGATTAGCTATAGAGAGTAATAGGTAGATAGATTAGATATAGAGAGTATTAGATTGATTAGCTATAGAGAGTAATAGGTAGATAGATTAGATATAGAGAGTATTAGATTGATTAGATATAGATAGTAATAGGTAGATTTATTAGATCTTGAGAGTAATTGGTAGATTAATTAGATATACAGAGTATTAGATATAGAGAGCCGCAGACAGATTGATTAGATCTAGATTAAGCAGTGCTGAACTGTGATCTTTTTACAGTCATCTGGGGTCTGCTGTAGCTTCAGCTGCAGTCCCATGTAAAGCCACAGATAACACAAGGTGATATAGAGATGACACACTTAGCTCTGCTATATCTGTGTATAGACACATGCCCATATTGTAAACACACAGGCTGCATCATCTTCTGCATAATTCATTCTGCTACCTTACCAATGTAGACATACTTGAAAGTAGTAATTCACCTAAAGTTGAGCATCTGTCTCTCTGGATAATAGAGAACAATCCACTAGCATTGCCTGCACTAATGAAGATGGCAATTATCAGTTGGTGAGTTAGATATGCAGTCTTCAGACTCACAGATAAAGGGGCTATTGATAGGTAGCCTGGAGGTATTATAACTGGAAGGTGGTAAACTGGGCACACAAGTAACATTTTTTTGTTTTAGGTAAAACTTGTGTTCATTTCCTATCTTTGATTCTCTTCCTAAATCCACAGACATGCCAGTCATAAATGATTGTTCCCCACACGATAGATAGATATGAAATAAATAGATATGAGATAGATAGATAGATATGAGATAGATAGATAGATATGAGATAGATAGATAGATATGAGATAGATAGATAGGAGATAGGATAGATAGATAGATAGATAGATAGATAGATAGATAGATAGATATGAGATAGATACTGTAGATAGATAGATAGATAGATAGATACTGTAGATAGATAGATAGAGAGATAGATAGATAGGAGATAGGATAGATAGATAGATAGATATGAGATAGATAGATAGATAGATAGATATGAGATAGATAGATAGATAGATAGGAGATAGATACTGTAGATAGATAGATAGATAGATAGATACTGTAGATAGATAGATAGAGAGATAGATAGATAGGAGATAGGATAGATAGATAGATAGATATGAGATAGATAGATAGATAGATAGATAGATATGAGATAGATAGATAGATAGATAGGAGATAGATAGATAAAAGATAGATAGATAGATAGATAGATAGATAGATAGATAGATAGATATGAGATAGATAGATAGAAGATAGATAGATAAAAGATAGATAGATAGATAGATAGATAGATATGAGATAGATAGATAGATAGATATGAGATAAAATAGATAGGATAGATATGAAATAGATAGATAGATAGATAGATAGATATGAGACAGACAGATAGATAGATATATAGATATGAGATAGGATAGATAGATAGATATGAGATAGGATAGATAGATAGATAGATAGATAGATAGATAGATAGATAGATAGATATGAGATAGATAAATATGAGATAGAATAGATAGATAGGATAGATATATAGATATGAGATAGATAGATATGAGATAAAATAGATAGATATGAGATAGAATAGATAGATAGGATAGATATATAGATATGAGATAGATAGATATGAGATAAAATAGATAGATATGAGATAGAATAGATAGATAGATAGGATAGATATATAGATATGAGATAGATAGATATGAGATAAAATAGATAGATATGAGATAGAATAGATAGATAGATAGGATAGATATATAGATATGAGATAGATAGATATGAGATAAAATAGATAGATATGAGATAGAATAGATAGGATAGATGGATAGATAGAATTATGTATAACAATTGGAAACATATCATTTGTATCGCATCATATTTTAGAACATAGACTAAACAATGATCTGATTATTATTGGACGTGTCACATGCGTTTCATTGTGTCTGTGGCCAGCTCTTCCCATCAGTCATTCACAGTGAAGGTATCTGCAGGGTTTGTTAGTTAATGGGGGACTGCTGGGTGCATGAGACTAATACATCATGTTTAAATCAAGTGAGGCGCTCAGCTAAGTAAAAAATGCTTCTGTCTGTATACTGTAGTAGTGTGACCACAGCTGAATGAGCTACAGACGCTGGGTCCCACAAGGAAAGCATTGCTGTCACCAGTTCCCAAGGGGGACTTCATGCAGAGACAAAGAGGTAACAGAGGATCAGCGCTCTGTGCCCTGACAGTCCCTGAAGGGGAAACATGTGGTCACAATTAGACATGTTCTTTGCTTTGGGCTTTCTGTAAAGGGTAATTACACATGAATGTAAGTGAAATCTTTAACACCATTAATGACTAATGTATTATGTAGAATGGTCCCTATTTTGTATTATACTTTTGAGTCAATGAGCTGCTTCAAACCATACGTATCCCAAGCATGAAATGCCAATGCAGACCGTGCATAAGGTTAATAAGCATGAACGATACTTTGGGCATAATATATGATTCCCTTCATGTGATGAAGCATTGCAGCCCTTTTCTGGGCCCTGGCATGTTTCATTATATGTTTCCATAGCCCTTGGAGTTTCCATTAAGTGTTACAAGGTCTCTCGTCCACCAATATTTATCACTTGTAAACATGGATTATGAAATATAAATTATGTGTTGCGGAACATGTATGTTTTTTAAATGACAGCTGGATATTATCCCCTGGGAGCGCTATATTCTCTCTGATATTACAAATGATAATGAAAGGATTTGCGCTGACGCTGTCTCTTTCTGTTTAAAAGTGCTGGAAACATATTGGTCACCACTAAAGTTGAAAAATTGCCGTTTGCTACTGTTGAAGTGACTAATTCAATTTATAAATTTGATACTAGACTTGTAAAAGAGTTTTAAATGGGTGTGATTTATTAAAATGGGGCAGAATGGGATAAAAATAAAAAGAAGCATTACTCACCCCACTGATCCCACAACCCTGTCTTCTACTGCTGTTCTGGACTCCACTGCTCTCCACATCCTGTTCCCGATTCAACACACAGGAAATGCCTGCTCAGCCAATCACTGGCTGCAGCCATGACCCGCCTCAGGCAGTGATTGGCTGAGCAGGCATCTCCAGACATTTCCTTTGTGTCAAGCCTAGAGAAGGAGAAGGAATAGTAGCAGAAGGACATGAGTTGGGGAAACAGTGAGGTGAGTATTAAAGAGGACCTTTCACTCGTATACAAACTAAAAACTAACTATACCTGTGGGCAGAGCGACGCCCAGGGGTCCCCCTGCACTTACTAGTATGCCTGGGCGCCGCTCCGTTCGCCCGGTATAGGCTCCGGTGTCTCAGCTCCGTCTGTTGTACTGGACTGATTTTTTGTAGGGGGCGTGTCCCTTGCTGCAGCACTGGCCAATCGCAGCGCACAGCTCATAGCCAGGCTATGAGCTGTGCGCTGCGATTGGCCAGCACTACAGCAAGGGACACGCCTCCTACAAGAAATCAGTCAGAGGGAGCGCAGACACCGGAGCCTATACCGGGCGAACGGAGCGGCGCCCAGGCATACTAGTAAGTGCAGGGGGACCCCTGGGCGCCGCTCTGCCCACAGGTATAGTTAGTTTTTAGTTTGTATACGAGTGAAAGGTCCTCTTTAAGTATCACTTAATAAAAAAAAATTCAAGATTCAACATACAAAAAGCAATATGTAACATCATACAGTCCCCAAAACAACAAAAACACCACATCATACCCACACCCCGGTTAACAAAGAATAAAAAAAAAAAAACAACATCTAAGTTTACCCTTTTAACGAAAGGTTTCAGATTTCCGACCATTTCTTATCCATATTTTCGGAGTTAACAAGTCTGGATTTTATCAACATATAGTTTAAAGTGGATTTTTCCCCAAACTTCTTTTGTCATTTTAACTCCTTCGGCTCCTACAACTGTACAGGGTAAGGCCACTCTTGCTGAAATAGTCAAAAAGCTGGACTTTCAAGCCTCTTCTCTGTAAATTACTTGGTCCTTCAAAACACTTAATTTGAGCTTCATGTAACCTGGCGGCAAACCTTGTGTTACTTTAGTTGGGCAACTGGAGTGTTATCTGACAATTAATGGCAAAGGTTCATTTAGCCAGTCTCATATTATTAGGGATATAAACAGGATTGGATATACACTTGTGGGCTCTCCACATCATCATTTCAAGGGCAGAAATCTATAAACTGCAGATTCTGTGATTTGGATTTGGAGTGCCATCATTGTACTTGTTTGGGTGTGGTACGCCTTTATATCTGAACAGTCCCAGAGCAAGGGTGATGCATTGTCTTATTTACATGCACATATGTCCAGAACTAGAAGTCTGTATGAAAGTCTAATGGGCATAAAGTGAAACGAGTTCTAATAACTAACAGATGCAGTGCTGAAAGTTCCTTAGAGGTGGTACATGGTTTACAGTCATTTGACAAAGTGTTACGGTGATAACATCAGCAACGCCATGTGCTTGGTTTAGAAATGTATTTATAACAAGATTTTGGAACAGGTTTATACAAACCGGATTCCAAAAAAGTTGGGACACTATACAAATCGTGAATAAATACTGAATGCAATGATGTGGAGGTGCCAACTTCTAATATTTTATTCAGAATAGAACATAAATCACGGAACAAAAGTTTAAACTGAGAAAATGTACCATTTTAAGGGAAAAATATGTTTAATCAGAATTTCGTGGTGTCAACAAATCCCCAAAAAGTTGGGACAAGGCCATTTTCACCACTGTGTGGCATCTCCCCTTCTTCTTACAACACTCAACAGACGTCTGGGGACCGAGGAGACCAGTTTCTCAAGTTTAGAAATAGGAATGCTCTCCCATTCCTGTCTAATACAGGCCTCTAACTGTTCAATCGTCTTGGGCCTTCTGTGTTGCACCTTCCTCTTTATGATGCGGCAAATGTTCTCCATAGGTGAAAGATCTGGACTGCAGACTGGCCATTTCAGTACCCAGATCCTTCTCCTACGCAGCCATGATGTTGTGATTGATGCAGAATGTGGTCTGGCATTATCTTGTTGAAAAATGCAGGGTCTTCCCTGAAAGAGATGACGTCTGGATGGGAGCATATGTTGTTCTAGAACCTGAATATATTTTTCTGCATTGATTGTGCCTTTCCAGACATGCAAGCTGCCCATGCCACACGCACTCATGCAACCCCATACCATCAGAGATGCAGGCTTCTGAACTGAGCGTTGATAACAACTTGGGTTGTCCTTGTCCTCTTTGATCCGGATGACATGGCGTCCCAGATTTCCAAAAAGAACTTCGAATCGTGACTCGTCTGACCACAGAACAGTCTTCCATTTTGCCACACTCCATTTTAAATGATCCCTGGCCCAGTGAAAATGCCTGAGCTTGTGGATCTTGCTTAGAAATGGCTTCTTCTTTGCACTGTAGAGTTTCAGCTGGCAACGGTGGATGGCACGGTGGATTGTGTTCACTGACAATGGTTTCTGGAAGTATTCCTGAGCCCATTCTGTGATTTCCTTTACAGTAGCATTCCTGTTTGTGGTGCAGTGTCGTTTAAGGGCCCGGAGATCACGGGCATCCAGTATGGTTTTACGGCCTTGACCCTTACGCACAGAGATTGTTCCAGATTCTCTGAATCTTCGGATGATGTTATGCACAGTTGATGGTGATAGATGCAAAGTCTTTGCAATTTTTCGCTGGGTAACACCTTTCTGATATTGCTCCACTATCTTTCTGTGCAACATTGTGGGAATTGGTGATCCTCTACCCATCTTGGCTTCTGAGAGACACTGCCACTCTGAGAAGCTCTTTTTATACCCAATCATGTTGCCAATTGACCTAATTAGTGTTAATTGGTCTTCCATCTCTTCATTATGCTCAAATTTACTTTTTCCAGCCTCTTATTGCTACTTGTCCCAACTTTTTTGGGATTTGTTGCATTCAGTTTTTATTCACGATTTGTATAGTGTCCCAACTTTTTGGGAATCCGGTTTGTAGACTGATGCTATCAGCAACCCAACAACACCATAGACATCTCCATACAATTCTCAAAAATCATCATTACATCTATGAGCCATGGCACAGAAACTTTTAGGGAGGAATTTACTATATGAAGACTGGTCTTTTTGTACCACAGTTTTAAGCAAAGGTGCACTGGTTTTCAATGTGGTTCACTCCTCTTAGCCTGTTCCGGACACATGATGTACCGGTACGGCATGTTGTCCCGTTATTAAGGACACATGATGTACCGGTATCGGCGGGCGGTGATCGGTACAAGGTGCCTGCTCAAATCATTGAGCAGGCACCTTGGGTCAATGCACGGGGGGGTCCCGTGACCCCCCCGTGTCGGCGATCTCCGCAAACCGCAGGTCAATTCAGACTTGCGGTTTGCGGCTTTTTATGGTGCGGCGGGCGGCAGTGCCATCGGGTCCCTGTGGTGCTGTAGGGGGGACCCGATGGCATGGAAGGCAGCACGATGCACTGCCTTCCTGTGACTAGCCTGTGAGATCCAGCCCCCTGGATCTCACAGGCTGGAAGCTGTATGAGTAATACACACTGTATTACTCATACAGCCAATGCATTCCAATACAGTAGTATTGGAATGCATTGTAAAGGATTAGACCCCCAAAAGTTGAAGTCCCAAAGTGGGAGAAAAATGAAAGTGAAAAACAAAGTTGAAAAATCAAGTTTTCCCCCCCAAAAATTCAAAGTTTCAAGTAAAAATAAACAAAAACGTCATTTCCCTTAAAGTAAAAAAAAATAGGGGGAAAAAACATATTAGGTATCACCGCGTCCGTATCGACCAGCTCTAAAAAAAACATATCAAATGACCTAACCCCTCAGATGAACACCGTAAAAAAAATTAAAATAAAAACTGTAAAGCATTTTTTTGTCACCTTACATCGCAAAAAGTACAACAGCAAGCGATCAAAAAGGCGTATGCCCAACAAAATAGTACCAATCTAACCATCACCTCATCCTGCAAAAAAGGAGTCCCTACCTGAGACAATCGCCCCCCCAAAAAAACCTGTGGCTCAGAATATGGAGACACTAAGACACTAAAACATCATTTTTTTGTTTTAAAAAAAGCTGTTATTGTGTAAAACTTACATAAGTTAAAAAAAGTATCCATATTAGGTATCGCGGCGTCCGTATCGACCGGCTCTATAAACATATCACATGACCTAACCCCTCAGATGAACACCGTAAAAAATAAAAAATAAAAACTGTGCTAAATACGGTAAACCATTTTTTTGCCACCTTACATCACAAAAAGTACAACAGCAAGCGATCAAAAAGGCGTATGCCCACCAAAATAGTCCCTACCTGAGACAATCGCCCCTCAAAAAAAAACTATGGCTCAGAATATGGAGACAATAAAACATATTATTTTTTTTTAAAAAAAAGCTGTTATTGTGTAAAACTTATATAAATAAGAAAAGTATACATATTAGGTATCGCCGCGTCCGTATCGACCGGCACTATAAAAATATCACATGACCTAACCCCTCAGATGAACACCATAACAAATAAACAATAAAAACTGTGCTAAATAAAAAAAAATTTGTCACCTTACATCACAAAAAGTGTAATAGCAAGCGATCAAAAAGTCACACGCACCCCAAAATAGTGCCAATCAAACCATCATCTCATCGCACAAAAATTTAGACCCTACCTAAGATAATCGCCCAAAAACTGAAAAAACTATGGCTCTCAGAATATGGAGACACTAAAACATGATTTTTTTTTTGTTTCTAAAATTATATTATTGTGTAAAACTTACATAAATAACAAAAAGTATACATATTAAGTATCTCCGCGTCCGTAATAACCTGCTCTATAAAAATATCACATGACCTAACCCCTCGGGTGAATACCGTGAAAAAATTAAAACGGTGTAAAAAAAGCCATTTTTTGTCACCTTACATCACAAAAAGTGTAATAGCAAGCGATCAAAAAGTCATACGCACCCCAAAATAGTGCCAATCAAACCGCAATCTCATCCCGCAAAAATCATACCCTACCCAAGATAATCGCACAAAAACTGAAATAACTATAGCTCTCAGACAATGGAAACACTAAAACATTTTTTTTTTGTTTCAAAAATGAAATCATTGTGTAAAACTTACATAAATAAAAATATAGTATACATATTAGGTATCGCCGCGTCCTTGACAACCTGCACTATAAAAATACCACATGATCTAACCTGTCAGATGAATGTTGCAAATAACAAAAAATAAAAACTGTGCCAAAACAGCTATTTCTTGTTACCTTGCCTCACAAAAAGTGTAATATACAGGAACCAAAAATCATATGTACCCTAAAATAGTACCAACAAAACTGCCACCCTATCCCGTAGTTTTTAAAATGGGGTCCCTTTTTTGGAGTTTCTACTCTAGGGGTGCATTAGGGGGGCTTCAAATGGGACATGGTGTAAAAAAAACTGTCCAGCAAAATCTGCCTTCCAAAAACCGTATGGCATTCCTTTCTTTCTGCGCCCTGTCGTGTGCCCGTACAGTGGTTTACAACCACATATGGGGTGTTTCTGTAAACTACAGAATCAGAGCCATAAATATTGAGTTTTGTTTGGCTGTTAACCCTTGCTTTGTAACTGGAAAAAAATAAAAATGGAAAATCTGCCAAAAAAAGTGAAATTTTGAAATTGTATCTCTATTTTCCATTAATTCTTGTGGAACACCTAAAGGGTTAACAAAGTTTGTAAATTCAGTTTTGAATACCTTGAGGGGTGTAGTTTCTAAAATGGGGTCACTTTTTTGGAGTTTCTACTATAGGGGTGCATCAGGGGAGCTTCAAATGGGACAAGGTGTCAAAAAACCAGTCCAGCAAAATCTGCTTTCAAAAACCGTATGGCATTCCTTTTCTTCTACGCCCTGCCATGTGCCCGTACAGCGGTTTATGACCACATATGGGGTGTTTCTGTAAACTACAGAATCAGAGCCATAAATATTGAGTTTTGTTTGGCTGTTAACCCTTGCTTTGTAATTGGAAAAAAAATATTAAACTTGAAAATCTGCCAAAAAAGTGAAATTGTATCTCTATTTTCCATTAATTCTTGTGGAATACCTAAAGGGTTAACAAAGTTTGTAAAATCAGTTTTGAATACCTTGAGGGGTGGTTTCTATTATGTAAGACTCACAAAGTGACTTCAGACCTGAACTGGTCCTTGAAAAGTGGGTTTTAGAAAATTTCTGAAAAATGTCAAGATTTGCTTCTAAACTTCTAAGACTTGTAACATCCCCAAAAAATAAAATGTCATTCCCAAAATGATCCAAACATGAAGTAGATATATGGGGAATGTAAAGTAATAACTATTTTTGTAGGTATTACTATGTATTATAGAAGTAGAGAAATTGAAACTTTGAAATTTGCTAATTTTTGCCAATTTTTGGAAAATTTGGTATTTTTTTTAATAAATAAAAATGAATTTTTTTTACTCTATTTTACCAGTGTCATGAAGTACAATATGTGACGAAAAAACTATCTCAGAATGGCCTGGATAAGTCAAAGTGTTTTAAAGTTATCAGCACTTAAAGTGACACTGGTCAGATATGCGAAAAATGGCCAAGTCCTTAAGGTGAAAATGAGCCCGGTCCCTAAGCATTGTCCGTTTAACTGATGTTCAGCCATCAAACAATTTATATCTAATGTGTTTGGCCAGCTCTAGACTTAGTCTACTTTGACATCTGCATTTTTGCTGGATCTGACAGGGTTCAGCAAAAACGCTTCCATCAGGCTGCATCCGGTTGTATTATCTCTAAAATGGCCATGATGGAGCTGGCACTAAAACCATTGTAAGTCAATGGGCACCAGATCTGTCTTCTTTTGTGTCTGAGAAAACGGATTCGGTACCACTGACTTACATTGTGTTTCATGCCGGATCCGTCTTGCTCCGTATCCCATGCCAGGCAGAAAAACACTGCTTGCAGGTGTAAAACAAGCCATTTTTGTCACCTTACATCACAAAAAGTGTAATGCCAAGCGATCATACGCACACCAAAATCATAGTAATCAAACCGTCATCTCATCCCGCAAAAAATCAGACCCTACGTAAGACAATCGCCCAAAAAATAAATAAATATGGCTTTCAGAATATGGAGACACTAAAAAATCTTTTTTTACAAAACATAAATACATAGAAACATAGAATGTTTCGGCAGATAGGAACCATTTGGTCCATCTAGTCTGCCCAATATACTGAATACTATGAATAGCCTCTGGCCCTATCTTATATGGAGGATGGCTTTATGCCTATCCCATGCATGCTTAAACTCTTTCACTGTATTTGCAGCTACCACTTCTGCAGGAAGGCTATTCCATGCATCCACTACTCTCTCAGTAAAGTAATACTTCCTGATATTACTTTTAAACCTTTGCCCCTCTAATTTAAAACTATGTCCTCTTGTAGCAGTTTTTCTTCTTTTAAATATTCTCTCCTCTTTTACTGTGTTGATTCCCTTTATGTATTTAAAAGTTTCTATCATATCCCCTCTGTCTCGTCTTTCTTCCAAGCTATACATGAAAGGTCCTTTAATCTTTCCTGGTAAGTTTTATCCTGCAATCCATGTACTAGTTTAGTAGCTCTTCTCTGAGCTCTCTCCAAAGTATCAATATCCTTCTGGAGATATAGTCTCCAGTACTGCGCACTAGGGATCGACCGATATTGATATTTTAGGGCCGATACCGATACCGATAATTTGTGAACTTTCAGGCCGATAGCCGATAATTTATACCGATATTCTGGGAATTTTCATTTTTGAAAAAAAATAAAAAATTCCTACACAAATCTGCTGAAAATTAATGTTTATTGTTAATGTATAGTTTTATTTTTTGTAAATCTTTTTTTCATTTATACTTAATATTTTGGTGTTTTATTTTTATTTTTTTAACTTTTTTTTCTTTCTAACTTTTAGCCCCCTTAGGGACTAGAACCCTTGTCCTATTCACCCTGATAGATCTCCATCAGGGTGAATAGGAGCTCTCACTGTCCCTGCTGCTCTGTGCTTTGTGCACACAGCAGCATGGAGCTTATCATGGCAGCCAGGGCTTCAATAGCGTCCTGGCTGCCATGGTAACCGATCGGAGCCCCAGGATTACACTGCTGGGGCTCCGATCGGAGGAGCAGGGGGGAGGGGATCCGCTACACCACCAATGATTAATACAGGGGGGGGGCGCACTGCGCCACCAATGTTTTTAATGTGGAGGCACTGCACCACCAATGATTAATATACTGGGAGGCTTGGGGGGGGGGGGGGCGCACTGCGCCACCAATGATTAATATACTGGGGGGCTTGAGGGGGGCACACTGCGCCACCAATGAGTAATATACTGGGGGGCTTGGGGGGGGCGCACTGCGCCACCAATGAAGTTAAATCTCTCATTTATTCATATACAGGAGGCGGGTGTTGGCTGCAGAATGACATAGCCGGCTCCCGACCTCTATGAGCGGTAGCTGCGATCCACGGCACCTGAGGGGTTAACTACCGCGGATCGCAGCTACAGCTCATAGAGGTCGGGAGCCGGCTATGTCATTCTGCAGCTCCCGACTCCTGTTCAATTTGAATAAATGAGAGATTTCTCTTCATTGGTGGTGCAGTGGCCACAGCCCCTCCCCTTCTCTTGTCCCCTGTCCTCCCATTGGCTGCAGCGGCAGCAGCACAGGGGGAGGAGACACTGCTCCTTCTCCCCTGTGCTGCTGCTGAGGGAACACGGAGAGCGCTGTCAGCAGCGCGATCTGTGTTCCCAGTACGTTATCGGTATATCGGCAAAATAAATGCCGATACCGATAACAGTCAAAATCTTCAATATCGGCCGATAATATCGGTAAAACCGATAATCGGTCGATCCCTACTGCGCACAATACTCCAAATGAGGTCTCACTAGTGCTCTGTAGAGCGGCATGAGCACTTCCCCCTTTCTACTGGTAATTCCTTTTGCTATACACCCAAGCATTCTGCTAGCATTTCCTGCTGCTCTATGACATTGTCTGCCTACCTTTAAGTCTTCTGAAATAATGACCCCTAAATCCCTTTCCTCAGATACCGAGGTTAGAACTGTATCACTGATTTTATATTCTGCTCTTGGGTTTTTACGCCCCAGGTGCATTATCTTGCACTTATCAACATTAAATTTTAGTTGCCAGATTTTTGACCATTCCTCTAGTTTTCCTAAATCCTTTTCCATTTGGTGTATCCCTCCAGGAACATCAACCCTGTTACAAATCTTTGTGTCATCAGCAAAAAGACACACCTTACCATCGAGGCCTTCTGCAATTCCGCTGATAAAGATATTAAACAATATGGGTCCCAGAACAGATCCCTGAGGTACCCCACTGGTAACAAGACCATGGTCTGAATATACTCCATTGACTACAACCCTCTGTTGTCTGTCCCTCAGCCACTGCCTAATCCATTCAACAATATGGGAGTCCAAGCACAAAGACTGCAATTTATTGATAAGCCTACTATATGGGACAGTATCAAAAGCCTTACTAAAGTCTAGATAAGCGATGTCTACTGCACTTCCGCCATCTATTATTTTAGTGACCCAATAAAATAAAAAAATCAATAAGATTAGTTTGACATGATCTCCCTGAAGTAAACCCATGCTGTTTTTCATCTTTCAATCCATGGGATTTAAAATGTTCCAAGTATGGTTTCCATTAATTTCCCAACTTTTGATGTCAGGCTTACTGGCCTATAATTGCCCGATTCCTCCCTACTACCTTTCTTGTGAATAGGCAGAGCATTTGCTAATTTCCAATCTTCTGGGATGACTCCTGTTACCAGTAATTGGTTAAATAAATCTGTTAATGGTTTTGCTAGTTCACCGCTAAGCTCCTTTAATAGCTTTGGGTGTATCCCATCAGGCCCCTGTGACTTATTTGTATTCATTTTAGACAGCTGACTTAGAACCTCTTCCTCTGTAAAGACACATGCATCAAAAGATTCATTTTTCCTCCCTAACTGAGGTCCTTTTCCTTCATTTTCCTTTGTAAAAACTGAACAGAAGTATTCATTGAGGCAGTCAGCTAGTTCTTTATCTTCTTCCATATACCTTCCATCTTTTGTTTTTAATCTGGTAATTCCTTGTTTAAATTTCCTTTTTTCATTTATGTAATGCTTTATTATGTAAAACTTAAAGGGACACTGACAGGCCCTATAAACATATTTAGTTATTCCTATGCATTCATAGATCTATTAAAGTGTATTCCAATGATATAAGAGTACCCCCTGTCCGCATTGTAAACCATGTAAAAACAACTTTATATTCATCTGTCAATCACATTTCTTTATGCCCAAGGGGCGTTTTTTCTCATACCTTTGTGCCCAGCCGCACCTCAACTGTCGATTCCTCCCGCGCCCAGCTCATTATTATTCACTGCGCTGGGCGGTTCTTACATTCCCTGATCCTGTCAGTTCCCGCGCATGCCCGATAGAGACTTATGGGTCACACCACTGCCTCCTCTTCCCCTGTGTTACATGCTGGCCAATCCTTGTCCAAGACGCAGGCCCTGATGCCTCCTAACCTGCACCCGGAACTTCGCAAGCACCATCAGCTAGCACATCCACTTCTGTGTCCCAGTGCAGCGTACAGATGTCTATACCCCAGGCCTTTGAATGAAAGTGCAAATACCCTGCCACCCACACACAGGCCATAGCACTAAATGCGCACCTTTCCAAATTGCTGGCCCTGGAAATGTTGCCATTTAGTCTTGTGGACAATGAGGCTTTCCGCAGCCTGATGGCGGCTGCTGTCTCTCGTTACTCAGTCCCCAGCCACCACTATTTTTCCTGGTATTCCGTTCCCTCCTTACACCAGCATGTGTCCCGTAACATCACCCGTGCCCTGACCAACACAGTTATTGGGAAGGTCCACTTAATGACTGACACATGGACAAGTGCTTTTGGCCAGGAACGCTACATTTTCCTGACGGCACCTGGGTGAACATTGTAGAGGCTGGGAGCGAGTCGTACCCTGGGATGGCACAGATGCTAGCCCACATGTTCAACTTAGTGGTTCAGCGGTTTCTCAAAACCTGCCTCAATTTGCCTGAGCTACTAGTGAAGGTGCGCCACGTGTGTGCCCATTTTCGAAAATCATCTACAGCTGCTTAGTGTCTGGCAATGCTGCAACAGTGCTTGCAATTGCCAGCTCACCAACTGTTGTGTGACTTGAGCATGCGCTTGAACTCCACATTCCACATGTTGGCTAGGCTTTGTGAGCAGCAGAAGGCAGTAGTGGAATACCAGCTGCAAATGGTCGTCGCCTTTCCATTCAGCTTCCACTCTTCACAAGCGACGAGTGGGCATGGATGTCTGACCTCTCTGAGGTTTTACGCAACTTTGAGGAATCAATACAGATGGTGAGCGGCGATGCCGCTATTATGAGTGTAACCATCCCACTTCTGTGTCTACTGAAACGCTCGCTGCTCACAATAAAGGCGGGCGCTTTGCATGTGGAAGAGGTGGAAATGGGGGAAGACAGTACACAGAGTGATAGCCAGACACTCTTGTCTTCTCAGCACGAATTGGATGATGATGAGGAGGAGCAGGAGCAGGAGACGGTTGCCTCTGCTACAGAGGGTAGTACTCATGGAAGTTTTATTCAATCTGTTCAGAGTGGATAGGCTGAAGAGGAGTAAGAGTATGAGGAGATTGAGAGTCATCCTCCTGATGAGGACAGCAAAGTTTTGGCTGTTGGGACTGTGGCACACATGGCTGACTTTATGTTATGCGGCCTTTCCCGTGACCCTCGCGTTATATGCATTTTGGCCAACACTGATTAATGGTTGTTCACCCTTCTTGACCCCCCGCTACATAGAGAACTTCTCATCTCTCATTCCTGTGGTGGTGAGGACTAGCAAAATGGTGCAATACCAGAAGGTCCTTGTGGAAAAATTGCTCCAAAAATTTCCAGCTGACAATGCTGGTGGCAGAGTACGTAGTTCCTTGGGCAACTGAGGAGGGGAGACAAGGGAAACACACGGCAGTTCCAACAGAGGAAGGGCAGCACCCTCACTGTGATGCGCAGCCTAGTGTCACAAGTAGAGAAAAGTTTTGGAAGATGCTGAAGGAGTAAGTAGCAGACTGTGTCAGCGTCCTCAGTTATCCCTCTGTGCCTTACAACTATTGGGTGTCCAAGCTGGACACGTGGCACGAACTGGCTCTCTATGCCTTGGCGTTGCTGGCCTGTCCCGCCGCCAGCGATTTGTCAGAGCAGGTATTTAGTGCTGCTGGGGGCATAATACCTGATAAGTGCATCCGCCTGTCAACTGAAAATGCTGACAGGGTGACTTATCAAAATGAACAAGGCCTGGATTGCCCCTGACTTCTCTACTCCACCAGGGTGCGTATGATGCCCTCCTTTATGTGTAATAAAGGGTGTATTGGAGTGCTGATTCCTTGTAATTTTTGGCAGCCCTTTCACTTAGTGCATAGGCTTTATGAGTGTAGGAGTCCCACTACCTGAACAATTGTACCACAATGTGAATTAGGCCCTCCTTTATGTGATATACAGGTTGTATCGGAGTGCCTCTTCCTTGTAATTTTTGGCAGCATTTGCACTTTATATACAAGTAAATATACAGGAAAGAATGTTTCCTAACAGTTTTTCCTCTAAAATCGATTTTATCTTCGGTTTTATGCGTATTATTGTCAGTCTGTAAAATTGGCATACTACTCGGACAACATCATTCCCAGCAGCGAACTTGGAGTCCAAGATGCATCCAAACATCCTCCCCATGCTGATCCCGAACCATTTCAGTGGTGTTTCCATCAATTTCTGACCTTTTCCTATGAACCAGACACCCTCGCCTCTTCAGAGCAGGGGGTGTCTGGTTTAATGCTCGGGTTCTCCCATTGACTTCCATTGTGCTCTGGTGCTCAGTAGAGCACCCAAGCATCCCGAGGTGTTGTACTCGAGCACCCGAGCACTGTGGTGCTCAATCAACACTACAATTTAGTATACTGTACATACTTTAGGGGATGTCTTACTTCAGCAAATAACATTTATTATGTAGAGTATGTATGAGCACCCGAGCATCCCAAAGTGTTCTACTCGAGTACCAGAGCACCCGAGTACTTTGGTGCTCGATCAACACTAGTTATTAGATGACCCGCACAAAGTGAATGTAGCATTCACACAGCTAGAAAAATATTTAACCCTCTGTGACAGAATATCTCAATATTTTTAATCAAGACCAATTGAAAAAATGATTTTTAGCCCCAAATGAGTGAAATGCAATCATAATAATTATTGTCCTCAAAGGTGTACATAGCCTTAAACAATTTCAACCAGCAATGCATATACTGTACATGCAACATTTAGGGGAAAAACAGTATGTATAACATGTATAAGGAGCTTTTTTTCTTTTGAGTTACATGTGTTCCTTTCAATAAAGTATTACATTTGTAAGAATTAAATATCTTTCTCACATGAACACAAACAAATTATCACCTCCTATTGTAGCTTCACCTGTTTTAAATTTGATACATGAGATATTGTGAAATCATTGAAAACTGTTTGGCCAATTTAATTATACAGTATATGGATTATGAAATGGTGTTCAAAATTAATATACCACATCCTGATAAGATTATACAGAGCAGTGATTTCATGATTTTATAAAAGGAACTCTATTTGTGTTGCAAATATAGAAAGTCACACTTGGTATATTTGGTTTGGAAGACCTCTTCTTGTGTTCTCATATGGCTCCCAGCTGTCGCTCAGGGTCGGGGGTGTTTGTTTGCAAGGTCTGGCCAAACTGAGAAGGGTTTGTCTAAAATTGATAAATTCTTTAGGCTAATTTCACATCTGTGGCTGTTTTCTCCAGATCCGATATTGCTGGATACTGCCACCTGCCCACCGGAACCCATTGACTATAATGGTGTCCGGCAGAGATTCGGCTGCTACCCCACAAATATGCCGGGAATCAGTTGGGCAGGAAAAGCTGCATGCAACGGATTTGTCCGGTTGATTCCCGCATTCTATGCCAGAACAACTAGCTAGCCTTAGACTTAGATTTAAGGCTACATTCAAACTAGCTTTTTAGCTGGATCCGGCAGGATTCAGCAAAAAACTTTCCGTTATTAATATAATACAACCATTTGCATCCGTTATGAACGGATCTGGTTGTATTATCTTTAGCATAGCCCAGATGGATCCATCATGAACACCATTGGAAGTCAGTGGAGGACTGATCCGTTTTCTATTGTGTCAGAGAAAACTGATCTATCCCTATTGACTTGCATTGTGTGTCATGACTAGTGATGAGCAAGCATGCTCGGCCGAAATGCTGTTCGGCTCGAGCATCGCTATGCTTGGCAAATCTGAGTGCTCGGCCGAATAATTCCGGTGCTCAAATACAATTTAATACAATGAAAGTCAATGGGAGAACTCCAGGCACCCCCTGCTTGGAAGAAAAGAGGATGTCTGGTTCATAAAAAGAACATTAGAAATTGATGGAATCCCATCAAAATGGTTTGGCAAAGCATTAAGAGAATAGCTGGATGCATCTTAGACTCCTATTATGTATGACATACAATAGACAACCACACCAAGGCAACAGTATATGCCAAAACCAGGTATGCGCAAGCCATAAATCTATCCATGAGACAGATAACAGCCAGCATATCTTTCAATGGCAGCTTTGTGCACTATGAAATATTCCAAAGCAGCTCTCATCTGACTGAGAACCAGTAAACCTCAAAGTTATTTTGCATCTGTTGGATGGCTTGGGTGGACCTGCACACCTAGATCAATATCATTAGGGCGAAAAAAAGTTTTCTGATTGTCCTAACATAATATTCAATAACCTTTCTATACAGTTTTGTCATGTAAAAACTTGATTGTATAAACATGGGCATATGGGAAAGACATGCAAATGAGCAGAATCTCCCATGAGCAGCGCCCTCTATTAGTTACATAGTGTTATTACAAGACTATTCACTCACAACAGCGAATAGTCTTGTCATAACACTATGCAACTAATAGAGGGCACTGTTCATGAGTCATGATTCATGAGTCATGAATCATAACTCATGAACAGTGCCCTCTTTTAGTTGCATAGTATTATTATAAGACTATTCGCTGAGATCATATTTGCTATATAGCTCTATATACATTTTTTAAAATATTCGTAATATTCTAAAAAACGAATATATAGCAGTATAGCAAATATTATGTAATAATTATGTAGTAAATCAGTGATAATATCTGACACTGGAAAAGCTGGGTAATAATAGTGTAGATCGCGAGTTATTACCCAGCTTTCCCAGTGTCAGATTTTATCACTGAGTTATTACCCAGCTTTCCCAGTGTCAGATATCATCCTAGTGTAGATCTCAAATATTTTAATCGCAGGTTTTTCATGCGAATTTTCCATGCAAAAGGCTACACTAATAAGTCTAATATTCTTGTCAGAAGACTATGAAACCAATAGATGGCACTATTGCATTATGAACAGCGTCCTCTATTGGTTTCATAGTCTTCTGACAAGAATATTAGTCTGTCATAAGACTGTAAAACCAATAGAGGGCGCTGTTCATAACTCAATAGGGGCCTCTATTGATTTTCATAGTATTATGAAAAACAAGGCAGATTCTGGTAATTTGCATGTCTTTCCCATATGCCCATGTTTATGCAAATGAGTTTTTACATGACAACACTGTATAGAAAGGTTATTGAATATTATGAATGGACAATCAGAAAACTTTTTGTCGCCCTAATGATATTGATCTAGGTGTGCAGATCCATCCAAAGCCATCCAACAGATGCAAAATAACTTTGATGTTTATTGGTTCTCAGTCAGATGAGAGCTGGTTTGGAATATCTCATAGTGCACAAGACTGCCATTGTAAGGTATGCTGGCTGTTATCTGTTTCATGGATAGATTTATGGCTTGCACATACCTGGCTTTTGGCACATACTGTAGCCTTTGTGTGGTTGTCTATTGTATGTCATACATAATAGGAGTCTAAGACACATCCAGCTGTCCTCTTAATGCTGTTTTCAAACCATTTTGATGGAGTTTCTATAAATTTCTAACCTTTTTTTATAAATAAAAATTGTCAAATTGGTTGCAAGTCAGAATAAATTTGACCCCAATCAAAACTAGACCAATTGACCTGAAAATACTGTATGACACTCTTAGGTCTCCTGGGACTCCTATTTTTTTTCTTTTGGTTTCCTGTTTTCTTTTCGGACCTGACAAAGCTTGAGAGGATCTGCAGAGAAGAATGGCAGAAAATCCCCAAATTTAGGTGTGTAAACCTTGTGGCATCATACTCAAGAAGACTGGAGGCTGTAATATCTGGCATAGGTGCTTCAACTAAGTCCTCAGTAAAATATCTGATTACTCACTGCCAATGCAATATTTTAGTTTTTCCAATACATAAGCAAAGGTTTCCAACATTCTGTTTTCACTTTCTGATTATGGGGCATTGAGTCAGAATGATAAAGAAAATGTAAACTTTTTTTTATTTTCGCACAAGGCTGCAACATAATAAAATATGAAAAAGTGAAAGGGTCTGAAGACTTTCTGAATGCACTGTATACTAACAATGCCTTGTCAATCCCAAGTCTGCACTCAGTGCTGCAAAAAAAGGCCAACTTCCCATTTTTCATATCTTCCTTCTCACAACCCTAAACAGCTATTTAACACTTTTAATTGTTTACTCTGTGCCCCGGTGCCCACCCCCTCATTTCTCATCTCAGCTAAGGACTTTGCCACAAACTTCAAACAAATGATCAACAACATTAGAAAAAGCTTTAGAAACAGTCCACACCCTCCTCTACACAACTGTTCAGTTCTCTTCCTTCCAACCTACTCCAGATCACATCTCCCCACCTGTGCTCTTGATCCAATTACATCCCACCTCATCCCCAACCTCACTACAGTGTTTATCCCAGTCCTAATACATCTCCCATCCAGTGGGTCAGTCTCAGTAGGTGCAATGTGTGCATTTTGTACAGTTGGTTAGTAACCAGCTCTCAGCATCCTCACCAATCAGCTTTTTGAATGGGCAGCAGCAGTCAGGGAGTGCTCCGGCCTATTCATAATATTTCAAGCACAGCTCCAGACATTATATAATGGCTGTGCTTGATATTGCAGCTCTTGAATGGGACTGAGCTGTAGAAAGGTCATATGACTTATGGACATGATATTACAGGCCAAAAAATCCACAGCACCACTCACATGAGCGCAACTGCTCCTTTTAGCTGCAGATCGGCTGGGGTGATGGTAGTCAGACCTTATAATTCATATATTTATGGCATATTCTGTGGATAGCACATCAAGTCCCTGACAACTCCTCTAATTTTTATTATTGCATACACACTTTTCATATCTTTATAAAACCCTTCCCACACCTGGGTGTAACTGTATGTTCAGGTGAGCACTAATTTTGCACACCTGGTTGAAACTTCTAACCGATGCTGTGACAAGGAAGTGTCCAGTTGTCTCTGCAGTCATGCACAGTAGAGACTCAGAGTGGTCCTTTGCCACTGATGGCTCTGATAAGCTAGTCAGTACAGACTTTGGACCTTATGGATCGGCCTGCTGGCACACGTGCTTAGGGACACCATAGCAGTGGGGTACTCTTTAAAATCTCCATGTACGCTGAGCAACCCGACTTTCCGGCCCTCATAAAGGTCACTCGACTCCCTGAATCCAGCAAAGCCGCCACAGGAGTGCCTCCCACCTCCACCTGACACAAAGGTTCGTTATGAAAAGCCTCTGGAGTGTCTGACGCACCGACCCTTCTGGCATACAATGACTGTCGATACCCAAAGTTTGTGTCCATGGGCTCGACCAGGTGGGGACAGTCAGCCCGTACTTGGCCAGGCTCATGACACCGCCAGCAGATTATTGAGTCCCAATCCCTAAAGGGAACCTCCCGCCCTTCCCCAGAGTTCCCCCCTGGAGTTCCTCAGTAGCCCCATACCGTTCGACCAGGTCCACCATCTCCAGAGCACTAGTAGGAGATGTCTGGCCAACCCAGCGCTGGAGGGGTGGTGGCAATGCCCTCCAGAATTTGTCAGCTACAGTGTGGTCCAGCATGGCAGTGGGACTCTATACGTAGGGTGGAGGCCATTTTTGCAAGAGATGCAGCAAATTATAATACTGTGGTCTCGCTGGCTCAGCTAGGTTAAACTTCCACTGATGCACCTGCTGGGCCTGGACCAACACATTCACTCCCAGTCTCGCCAGGATCTCACCCTTGACCTTATAGTAGTCTGCCACTTGCTTGTCCAGTAAATCGAAGTAAACCTGTTGGGGTCCGGATGCCAGGAACAGAGCGATAACCTCAGCCCACTGGTCTCGGGGTAGACTTTCCCTCATGGCCACCTTCTCGAACACCGCCAGGTAGGTTTCAACGTCATCCGTTGGTGCGATCTTGGGAATCGCCGTGCGGACTGCTTTCCAAGCATCGTGGACTCCTTGAGACATCCCTGACTTCTTTAAAGCCATCACGTGTTGCAGCAGCCGCTGGTTCGTTTCTTGCTGTCGCTGATTAGCCTCTAGCAGTAATTGGTTGGTCTCCTGCTGCTGTGCCATCGCCTGTTACTGCCTTAAGTTAGCCTGCACCAGCTGCTTCATCATCTCCTCCATCTTGTCCGGTGATGCTGGTTGCAACTAAGCAGGCTTTATCCAACATACAACAGTGCCTGAAAAAAAAAATGCTACAAAAATACTTTGGCTTTTACACCTGCCTCATTGCAATGGCCCGCATCCTCCACCAATTGTAAAGATTTGCTCTGGTAGGCAGGGTAAGCGGACGCAGTACAGAGGCAAAAAACAGTTTGTAAAGCAAAACTTCAGTGTTTATTCACACATAAGGTATAGCGCAAAACACAAGTCACTTTGCAGTCTTGGTGTTTGTTCACACACAAAAAGTTCATAAAGCAAGAAAGTCACCTTATCTCCTGCTGGCAGTTATGCCTTGTCAAGTCCATAAGCAGACTTTAGGAGGCCTGTTTCCCCTACACCCGGGTCTCAGCCCTCCAACTTGGCACAAGCCGCAGATCCCAACACAGAGATCCCCTCTTCTGAACCCAGCTGTCTTTTAAAGGCAGCTAGGTGTAGCCAAACCCTGGACTGACAATTAAAATCCAGTCCGGTATTTGATCCCACCTGGATGCAAATCAGCCAAGCAGCACAAGGGAGGAAAATACCTGTTTTCCCAGACCATACCCTTCACTGTGTCACACAGGACATTTCAATTAACTTATTAAATCCTTACTAGAACTGCAGCTGGAAAAAATATAAAAGAAATGCTATGCAAATGTGGAGAAAGAAAGAGTACAATCTCAAAAATTGTCACAAAAAAACAGTTTCTTTATTTTGTACATAATCTGCAAAATGTTATTGCATAAAGCAATGCCTGGCATGTATTATATTATACCTTACACTTCTCTGAAAAAGACAATTAAACTTGGTAGAGTGTCAAAGGTTATGTCCCTTTTCATCTCAATTGATTTAGCTGATCCTGTTTATTTTGACATAACCCAATAAAGGCCTTCCTAATTAAGATATTTCTATGTTTCTATAAGTCTCAAAATGTAAAGATTTAGGGTACTTTCACACTTGCGTTTTTCTTTTCCGGCATAGAGTTCCGTCACAGGGGCTCTATACCGGAAAATAACTGATCAGGCATATCCCCATGCATTCTGAATGGAGAGTAATCCGTTCAGTTTGCATCAGGATGTCTTCAGTTCAGTCGTTTTGACTGATCAGGCAAAAGAGAAAACCGTAGCATGCTACGGTTTTATCTCCGGCGAAAAAAACTGAAGACATGCCTGAACGCCGGATCCGGCATTTTTTTCCATAGGAATGTATTAGTGCCGGATCCGGCATTCAAAATACCGGAATGCCGGATCCGTCCTTCCGGTCTGCGCATGCGCAGACCTTTAAAAATGAAAAAAAAAAAAAAAAACGGATCCGTTTTGCCTGATGACACCGGAAAAACGGATCCGGTATTGCAATGCATTTTTATGACTGATCAGGCATTTTTATGACTGATCAGGCATTTTTATGACTGATCAGGATCCTGATCAGTCAGAAAAATGCCTGATCAGTCAGAAAAAATGACATCCGTTTGCATACAGTTTGCCTGATCAGGCAGTCAGTTCAGGCAATGGAACTGCCTGCCGGAATCAAGCAACGCAAGTGTGAAAGTAGCCTTACATTTCCACACAGGGCCGGCCTTTGGGGTGTGCGGGCTGTGCGGCCGCACAGGGCGCCATAGCAACAGGGGCGCCGGGCGGCCGACAGCCCGCAATGTAATATGGGCAGGCGAGGCGGCACTTATGTTTTCCCACGGGGCGGGCTTTCCCACGGGGCGGGCGGGCCCCCGCCCCCTCCCCCTCCCCTGTATTCAGCAGGGGGCGCACGTTGCGGTTTTAAAAAAAAAAAACTTCGGGCGGCGGGCGGCGCCCCTCATTCTGCGCCGCCTGAGTGGCTGAGGCTCTGCCTGCGCCTGCTGTGTGCTGTTAGTGTAGCGTGGCCGAGCTCTGTTCGATCCGCGGTACAGGAGCTTTTGTTTCCTGTACCCGGCCGGACTGACAGGAAGTGCTCACTTAGTGTGCACTTCCTGTCAGTCCGGCCGGGTACAGGAAACAAATGCTCCTGTACCGCGGATCAAACAGAGCTCGGCCACGCTACACTAGAGGTGGAAAAGAGAGTGGGAGGGGGGAGGAAATAATGAGAGTGATGGGGGGGGGGGGGGGGGGGAGAGGAAATAATGAGAGTGTCGGGGAGAAATAATGAGAGTGATGGGGGGGGGGAGAAATAATGAGAGTGATGGGGGGGGGGGGGGAGAAATAATGAGAGTGATGGGGGGGGGGGGGAGAAATAATGAGAGTGATGGGGGGGGGGGGGGAGAAATAATGAGTGATGGGGGGGGGGGAGAAATAATGAGAGTGATGGGGGGGGGGGGAGAAATAATGAGAGTGATGGGGGGGGGAGAAATAATGAGAGTGATGGGGGGGGGAGAAATAATGAGAGTGATGGGGGGGGGGAGAAATAATGAGAGTGATGGGGGGGGGGAGAAATAATGAGAGTGATGGGGGGGGGGAGAAATAATGAGAGTGATTGGGGGGGGGGAGAAATAATGAGAGTGATGGGGGGGGGGAGAAATAATGAGAGTGATGGGGGGGGGGAGAAATAATGAGAGTGATGGGGGGGGGGGAGAAATAATGAGAGTGATGGGGGGGGGGAGAAATAATGAGAGTGATGGGGGGGGGAGAAATAATGAGAGTGATGGGGGGGGAGAAATAATGAGAGTGATGGGGGGGGGGAGAAATAATGAGAGTGATGGGGGGGGGGAGAAATAATGAGAGTGATGGGGGGGGGGGAGAAATAATGAGAGTGATGGGGGGGGGAGAAATAATGAGAGTGATGGGGGGGGGGGAGAAATAATGAGAGTGATGGGGGGGGAGAAATAATGAGAGTGATGGGGGGGGGGAGAAATAATGAGAGTGATGGGGGGGGGAGAAATAATGAGAGTGATGGGGGGGGGGAGAAATAATGAGAGTGATGGGGGGGGGAGAAATAATGAGAGTGATGGGGGGGGGAGAAATAATGAGAGTGATGGGGGGGAGAAATAATGAGAGTGATGGGGGGGAATAATGAGAGTGATGGCGGGGGGGGGGGGGAGAAATAATGAGAGTGATGGGGGGGGGAGAAATAATGAGAGTGATGGGGGGGGGAGAAATAATGAGAGTGATGGCGGGGGGGGGAAATAATGAGAGTGATTGGGGGGGGAATAATGAGAGCCACAAGGTTAGCTCGCACAGGGCGCCTGAACACCTAAGGCCGGCCCTGTTTCCACATTAAACAATTTCTTGTCTTTATAAGAGCTCATGTTAAATGCAAACTTATACCATTGGATCTCCTCCAGAATGACATACAGTAAGTGCACACCATGGTTCCTGCCATGATAAGCAATTAGGGTTTGAGTTAAAAAAAATTGATGAATAAAACACTCATTTTGAAAAGCTTCACTGTGAATCTGCTGAGCTGTGACATCCTGTTCAATACATGATGACAGTGAAAGGGGCAAAGCCAGATATTTTAATTTTGTTAATGTAAGAAGAGACAATGTAAGGCTGTGAGGCTAATATACATAAAACAGTTATTAGTAATCTTGACTCAACAAACATTCTAGACTCACAATTTCAATGTGTATGCTGTATAAGGAGAGAGACATGACTAAGCACACAGCACTTTGCAGGTTCTGTATATTTCATTACCTGTTGTTGAATGTTCATTTCGCTCCATCACTGGTGCTTTCTTAGGCCAGGTTCATATCTGCATTGTGAACTCTTACACCCTGATCCGGTCACTGTATCCAGCATATATGACGGCTATCGGCTGCATGAAAAATACTACACACAGCATTTTTGTCCGGCCGGAGTTCACAGTGCAAAAGTGAATGCGACCTTAATAGACAGTCTCTTTTTCGACAGTAGTTAGAACACTTGGGAAAGAGACAACTGCAAGAAAGATAATTGAGTTTAGCAGATTCCAAAGCTAAGACTAGGTCTACACGGCGACATTTGTCGCTCGACAATAAGTCGCGCAACAGATAGGGCACAACTACACTGCAACATTTGTCGCGCAACATTTTGTTGCACCAATGTCGCGCAACAATTTCTGTAATGGCAGTCTATGGTGTCGCACTGCGACGCAAATGTCGCAGAAAAATCCATCTCGAATGGATTTTCTGCGACTGTCGCATTGCAGTTGCAGCATGTTGCATGTTGCAGTGCGACACCATAGACTGCCATTATAAAAATTGTCGCTCGACATTGGTGCAACAAAATGTTGCGTGACAAATGTTGCAGTGTAGTTGTGCCCTATCTGTCGCGCGACTTATTGTCGAGCGACAAATGTCGTCGTGTAGACCTAGCCTAAGAGTCCTTTGCATAGATTTTAAATAAAATTAAATATCACTGGTAATCATTGATAGACCTTTATATATAGCCAGTGTACAGTATTGGACTGAAGATAACATTGTTAATAGGGCAGTAAGGTGACCTTATTATCATGCCCTATTGTAAAGCACATTTCATTCTTGACAGTGCTAAAAAATATGTTATGGTATATATCTCCTATCAGTATTATAGTAGCTGCAATTTGCAGTTGAAAACAAAATATACAGTTGCAAGAAAAAGTATGTGAACCCTTTGGAATGATATGGATTTCTGCACAAATTGGTCATAAAATGTGATCTGATCTTCATCTAAGTCACAACAATAGACAATCACAGTCTGCTTAAACATAGAACACACAAAGAATTAAATGTTACCATGTTTTTATTGAACACACCATGTAAACATTCACAGTGCAGGTGGAAAAAGTATGTGAACCCTTGGATTTAATAACTGGTTGAACCTCCTTTGGCAGCAATAACTTCAACCAAACGTTTCCTGTAGTTGCAGTTCAGACGTGCACAACGGTCAGGAGTAATTCTTCACCATTCCTCTTTACAGATCAGTTTCAATTCAGCAATATTCTGGTGTGAATCGCTTTCTTGAGGTCATGCCACAGCATCTCAATCGGGTTGCGGTAAGGACTCTGACTGGGCCACTCCAGAAGGCGTATTTTCTTCTGTTTAAGCCATTCTGTTGTTGATTTACTTCTATGCTTTGGGGCGGTCTCCTGTTGCAACACCCATCTTCTGTTGAGCTTCAGCTGGTGGACAGATGGCCTTAAGTTCTCCTGCAAAATGTCTTGATAAACTTGGGAATTAATTTTTCCTTCGATGATAGCAATCTGTCCAGGCCCTGACACAGCAAAGCAGCCCCAAACCATGATGCCCCCATCACCATACTTCACAGTTTTGATGTTGGTGTTTTGTGCCTCTTTTTCTCCACACATAGTGTTGTGTGTTTCTTCCAAACAACTCAACTTTGGTTTCATCTGTCCATAGAATATTTTGCCAGTACTTCTATGGAACATCCAGGTGCTCTTGTGCAAACTGTAAATGTGCAGCAATGTTTTTTTTTTTGGACAGCAGTGGCTTCCTCTGTGGTATCCTCCCATGAAATCCATTCTTGTTTAGTGTTTGCATGTTAGCATATTAGCATATGCCAGAGACTTTTGTAAGTCTTTAGCTGACACTCTAGGATTCTTCTTCACCTCATTGAGCAGTCTGTGCTGTGCTCTTGCAGTCATCTTTACAGGTCGGCCACTCCTAGGGAGAGTAGCAGCAGTGCTGAACTTTCTCCATTTATAGACAATTTGTCTTACCGTGGACTGATAAACAGCAAGGCTTTTGGAGATACTTCTATAAACCTATCCAGCTTGATGCAAGTCAACAATTCTTAATCGTAGGTTTTCTGAGAGCTCTTTTGTGTGAGGCATCATTCACATCAGGCAATGCTTCTTGTGAAAAGCAAACCAAGATCTGATGTGTGTTTTTTATAGGGCAGGGCAGCTGTAACAAACACCTCCAATCTCATCTCATTGATTGGACTCCAGTTGGCTGATGGCTCACTCCAATTAGCTCTTGGAGATGTCATTAGTCTAGGGGTTCACATACTTTTTCCACCTGCACTGTGAATGTTTACATGGTGTGTTCAATAAAAACATGGTAACATTTCATTCTGTGTGTGTTATTAGTTTAAGCAGACTGTGATTGTCTGTTGTTGTGACTTAGATGAAGATCAGATCACGTTTTATGACCAATTTGTGCAGAAATCCATATCATTCCAAAGGGTTCACATACTTTTTGTTGCAACTGTATGTACTAAATATTTTTATTGTTGTGGTTGTTTTACATAAGCAATTTTCTGATGCTAAAAATATTAATGGAACATTTTAGGGTCCTTTATCAGTGACACTTAAGGCAAAGGTGCTAAAAAATTCACCCCTGACCCCGACAGAGTCAGCAAATATATTTTGGAATTATTAAAGGAATAATGCACATACAGTAAAGTGTAATAGAATGATGAATTTTACATGCAACATATTTTACTTAAATGAGATCTATTTCTCTGCAGTCGAAAACCTCACCCGTTTTTTGCGGTCTGCAAACCGCGGATCCGCAAAAAACGGAAGCTGCCGTGTGCCTTTCCGCAATTTGCGGAACGGAACGGGCGGCCCATTGTAGAAATGCCTATTCTTGTCCGCAAAATGGACAAGAATAGGACATGCTATATATTTTTTTGCAGGGCCACGGAACGGGGCAACGGATGCGGACAGCACATGGAGTGCTGTCCGCATCTTTTGTGGCCCCATTGAAGTGAATGGGTCCGCACCCGAGCCGCTAAAAATGTGGCTCGGATGCCGACCACAACAACGGTCGTGTGCATGAGGCCTAAAATACATCCTTATATCCAGAATGTATATCATATGTGTATGAGATACATCTGGTACATATACATTTGTAGTCCATTTTTGAGGACTGCATGTTAGCTAGGGGGCATATGGGAGGAGAAATATAGTGGATGGCGTTTGTATAGCAGCTGTATATGCAAAAAAAGCAGCTATGTTTAACTAAGTGTCACTTTCATTTCAGGTGACTACAGAGTAAGCTGTTGTGTGTGTGTACATAAGAAATGTCACTATTTCTGGTTATTATATCACTTGTATGCTGCAATCTCACCGTTTCACCCACTGTTGTCTCTGTCTCTAAGGGCTCATGCACACAAACGTTTTTTGCATTCAGTATACTGGCCGTTTTTTTAGTTCAGTATGCGTTACTTTTACTGAACCATTCATTTCAATGGGTCAGCAAAAGAAACTGAAGTGTCTCCATGTGCATTCCATTTCCGTATTTCCGTTTTTCCATTCCGTTGAAAGATAGAACATGTCCTATTATTGCCTGCAAATCACATTCCGTGGCTGTATTCAAGTCAAAGGGTCTGCAAAAATAACGGAAAACATATGGAATGTACACCGTATGTCTTCCATATCCGTTCCGTTTTTGCGCAACAATCTATTGGAAATGTTATGCCCAGCCCAATTTTTTCTATGTAATTACTGTATGATGTATATGCCATATGGAAAAACGGAACGGAAAAATGGAACAGAACCGGAAACACTACTGAAACAAAAAATGGAAAAACGGATCCGTTAAAAACAGCCCGCAAAACACTGAAAAAGCCATACGGTCGTGTGCATAATCCCTAATAGTCAGCGTTCCCTGAGCTTGTGGGTAGAACAGGGATCAGTAACCTCCAGCACTACAGCTGTTCTGAAACTACAACTCCCAGAATCCTCCTTTCACTTCTATGGGAGTTACCCATAGCTAAGTGTGCATGCTGGAAGTTGTAGTTTCACAGTAGCTGTAATGATGAAGGTTGCTGATCCCTGGGGTAGAGGCTAGCTGACGTTTCCACATAAATCTGATGTATGGGAGAAGATCGTGCTCCTTTATCTCTCTCTCACTTATACTCCTCAGAAGCTCTCTTCCTCCCCTCTCTCTCTCCCTCCCTCCTCCCTCTCTCTCCTCCAATCTTTTTTTTTTTTTTCGATCCCCAGCAATCACCAGCAGGGGGAGGCATTTTGTGATTATTTTATCGCCTGGGACCCTTCTAACAAGAAAGTGCTGTCCATAGCAGATGATTCCAAGAGCCGATATTCCATCACGGAGGCACAAGCTGAGGTTTAGGCTTGTGTGCAGAGCTTTCACCTTTGGACAGTTTTGCTTGTTTAGATAAATGATGGCACCATTGCTAAGCCAACTGCTTCTTTGCCTCAAGGCTCAGGTTCCAAAGTGACATTAACATTTGCTAATCCAGAATAGTTTTGTGGAACGTAATTTTATGCACTTGCGTTATTTTGTGACTAATAAAAAACACCCTGCATCTGAAATATTCAACAGCATCACATAAAATAACCTTCTGGCTCAATTTAAGACTGTATTTGATTTGGCAAGTTGGTAAACAATCTGTGTTTGTTTCACATGGAATCATACCAAGACATTAGCGTTCAAACACTATGGCAATGCACACTCTGTTTTTGTTTTTTTGCTTACAATTTGGCTGTTTACTAGATGTCCAGTTATTCGTGTATTCTACTCTATGGAACCATTTGATATGTTCCAATAGAATTACAACCTCAATTCCAAAAATGTACTGTATTTTTCACCCTATAAGGCTCCTTTCACACTTGCGCTCGTCGGTCCGCTCGTGAGCTCCGTTTGAAGGAGCTCACGAGCGGACCCGAACGCCTCCGTCCAGCCCTGATGCAGTCTGAATGGAGCGGATCCGCTCAGACTGCATCAGTCTGGCGGCGTTCAGCCTCCGCTCCGCTTGCCTCCGCACGGACAGGCGGACAGCTGAACGCTGCTTGCAGCGTTCAGCTGTCCGCCTGGCCGTGCGGAGGCGAGCGGATCCGTTCAGACTTACAATGTAAGTCAATGGGAACGGATCCGCTTGAAGAGGTCACCATATGGCTCAATCTTCAAGCGGATCCGTCCCCCATTGACTTTACATTGAAAGTCTGAACGGATCCGCTCAGGCATCTTGCGCACTTAGAAAATTTTCTAAGTTATTAATGCAGACGGATCCATACTGAACGGAGCCTCCGTCTGCATTAATATGATCGGATCCGTTCAGAACGGATCCGATCAAGCGCTAGTGTGAAAGTAGCCTAAGATGCATTGTTTTAGAGGAGGAAAATAAAAAAATATTTTTTATAAGACCTCAGCTCAGAGCCCCCAATCAGACCCCCAATATTAATAAGACCCCCAATCAGACTTCAGCTCAGACCCCCAATGTTAATAAGACCCCAATCAGACCTCAGATCGGAGCCCCAATGTAAATAAAACCACCCATTCAGACCTTAGATCAGACTCTCAATGTGAATAACCCCCAAACAGACCTCACATCAGAGCCGTAATGTAAATAAGAGCCCCATTCAGACATCAAATCAGACCCAATGTGAATGACCCCCATTCAGGCCCCTATGATCATAGCAGACAAAAAAAATAAAAATCAACTTACCACTCCTGCTCCGGACACCACCGCTACTCCTGACATCAATGCTATTCTTGTTCTTCTTGGCGCGCGCTGTGCTGACCTGAAGTGCACAGCATGAGGTCACAAAGTGCCGATTTCCTTACACTGTGCACAGTCAGACCAGAAAGCGGTGGGTACAGACCAAGTGGAGCGCTGCATTTACCGCTTCCCAGTCCCCTGTACTAATGAGCGCCTCTGCTCACTACTCTTTCCCACCACTTTGAGGTTAAAAACATTGTGTCTTATAGGGTGAAAAATAAAGTAAATAATAACAAAATGCAATAATTTGCAAATCTCATAGACCCATGTTTTATTCATAATAGAGCTTAGAACACATATCAGATGTTGAAAGTGACACATTTTAACATTTTGTGAAAAAATAACTCATTTAGAACTTGATGGCAGCAACACATCTCAAAAATGTTGGGACAAGGGGCAACGAAAGGCTAGAATAGTAATTGGTACTAATAAAAAAGAGCTAGAAGAGCAATTTGCTACTAAGTCACATAAACCGAGCATGTTAGAGAGGAAAAGGTTCACCAATGTGTCTGAAAAATTGAGTCAACATAAAACTGCGAAGACTTTGAATATCTCACCATCTACGGACAATAATAATACTGTTCCATCAGGGGCCAGCTGTTCCGTTCCGCAAAAAACGGAATGCACACGGGCGTCATCCGTATTTTTTGTGGATCCGTTTTTGGCGGACCGCAAAATACTGAAAAAGCCATACGGTTGTGTGCAAGAGGCCTAAAAGCTAGGTATAATATTAAAAAAATGCAATGGGCACATATATATAGCAAGCATCTCTTATTCAAAGTGCATAGAATCCAGATTAGCAAAAAAAGGTGTATCATACCAAGTCCATATAGATATCGCTGTTACGTACTGGTATCAGTGGTTTGTTCAGCAATAGTTAGAATTAGAAAACCTAGCTCATCCTCCTTCTTTGTCAAATCTTTGGATTGTTCAAAAAGGCAACAATCAGCAATGATGTATGTTAATGTCTGATACTTTGGCAGAGTCAATGGTGTATGGAAGTTGCTTATGCCACTCTCTCTATAGCAGTAAGCATGAAAGCCTGCTCATTCTATTTCTTGTAACTAGCACTGGAGAAAGCTTCTAAACAGAGAAAGAGGTGCAACTCTTCTACCTTCACAAAAAATGATTTTTATACATCTCTCCCCAAATTTTATTCAAATAAATAAAAGACAGACTTACAGTATATGTATCTCAAAATGGTGAATAGAAAAAGAAAGTCAATTCCTGCCCGTATTATCTGCTGATGAAAGGGGTTATTCTATGATTAATGTAAGCTACGAAAATAGGATATCATATAAAACATGACTATCTTTTTCTAACAAAATTAGAACCAGCTCTGTACATCACAGAGGTCATCAACCTTCACCTTCAGCACGCCAGCTGCTGTGAAACTACAACTCCCAGCATGCACACTTGCTCAGCTGTTCTTGTAATCCACATAGAAGTGAATGAATCATTCTGGGAAATGTCGTTTCAGAACAGCTGGAGTGCTGGAGGTTGCTGATCCCTGGTCTATCACATGGATCCAGAGATCTCCCTATGCATCACTCTGCTAGATTTATGTCAAGCTGGCAGCTCAGAGGGTGTGTCCTTCCCCAGGCAGTGTGTCCTTTCTGCTGCACCTCTTTCCCTGTAACTGTCACAGCTTCTAACGGTAGCTTTGGCTGGTGGCAATTGAATGGAACTGAGAATGTGCATCCGCCTCAGCTAGTTGGACAGAGACATAAGGAAAACAGCATGCTATGCTATACAAATAGATTTTATTGACTAACTCAGTAGTTATATTAAATTTTTAATTGCCAGCATTTACAAAAATATTCAGCTGAACATGCTGGCTTGAAAATGTAGCATAATCCTTTTAATATTTCTACATACATCTCTTTGCATATTCTATTATCACCTTCAATGTTTTTTTGCAGGGGTTGAATGTGGAACTCTGCATGTCCCATTCATTGATTTTCTTATGGGAAAAAGCCGTCAATGTTTTCCAGACTCAATAGTATTGTTATTATTCGTATTCATACTTAAATTGTTGCCTTTTTGGCTGATGACTGCAGACTATTTTATATTATGCAAAGCACTAGAATCCACGAAATATCTGCAGACTATTTTATATAGCTTTATACCAATTACTAAGAGGGAGCTTGTTTTCCAGTGCTGAAATGCCTGCGTATCCAAAAGGACATCAAATAGCAACTGGGATCCTTTATGTTGTCATCTCTGTATTCATTGCAATATTTTGCCACATATTTACATTTGGATAATCCGTCAACTGATTTCTGAAGCCAAGTCTTCCAGTTAAAGGATAGAATGCATCTGAAATAATAATTACAGGAATACCAGTAAGGTAAGGGAGCTAAACGAGAATGGCAATTCCAGATCCAGAAACTGACAATAAATCCCTGGGATGACAGAGGCTCAGCATAAAACAACCTTTTCTTTTTTCATATTCCGAAGTGATCTTGAATTAATTGTGCTGTTTAGTTGAACTTTGCTTCCCTTGGTATCCTAGGAGAAAAGTCCTGACAGACTCAGAATTTCATCTTGCTAAGATACCCAATTTGCTGGCAGCTGATTTTAACTCTATATAGATTGATCAGCAGGTCTTTTGATACACTAAATACACACATGAAAGAAGGTCGCTGTCCACTGTCACAGAGGGTGATATCCTAAGAAAATAATCAAGTTTTTGTGAGAGCTTTGAAACTGAACCAATTACAAGAAGGTCTGAAGGAATAATTTTCCCTTTAAAAATGTAGTACATTTTTAGGCATGGCATTAAAACACTGTGGCTTGTCTGTAAGGTCTTAAAGATAGATAGATAGATAGATGGATAGATAAGTATATACCTGGTGAAGTGCAGAGTATAAGTCACCCACAAGATAAATAACTACCACCCAAAGAATGTATAAAACAATTAAAACCAAAATCGACTTATTAACATACAGTACATATACGGTAATGTGAATCAAGGCCGGACTAGGAATGAAAAGCAGCCCTGCATACATATCAGATTAGTCCACATACATTATCCGCCCTTCTCCCCATATTGCAGAAAGCCCCCAATATAATGTTTCTTTCCAAAATGTATGGTGGCATGCTGTAAAAAGAAAATGAAGCATAGTGATGTACAAGTATGTCACCGGTGGGCAGCAATTGTGACTCTGGAGCGAGCTCAGGAACTGAGTCTGCTCTATACATGGCAGGTGTTAGCTGCTCCACACACAGCAGGTGCCATACTGCAATATATCAATATATAATGAAGCGCACAATATTAAATGTAATAGAAAAAAAAAATCCATTCCCTTTTTCTAAATATACTAAAAATATAAGCACAACTGCCAGAAATGTACAAACTATTACAAGATCGTATTATTTATCCTGCATGTCAAACACCGTAAAAAAATGCACTATCCTAGAACTGCTGTTTTATTAGTCACCTCGTCTCCCCCTCCCCAAAAAATAGAATAAAAATGGTTAAAACATTTTATGTACCCCAAAGAACAAACCCTCAGACTCAGACTTACCAAGGAGTTCACAGTACTTCCTCGTCAGTCTACGGGCAATGATATTGATTATGGTGCCATTTTCTTCACTTTCTGCCAACTCTCTTCTGTCACTGCATGATGCTTCACACATGAAGAGGCATTGGGGAGTGAAGTGGCACTCCTAGAACAAAGGAGAGGAGGCAGGTGGCAGCCTATATTCTAACTGTTCAATGTTTCAGATAATGAAGGGCAGTGGGCACCTTTGACTCGCTGTATATAAGGTCAACATCCAGTTTCTGGGTGACCACCACATACCCCATTGGATCGGCAAAGTGCTTGTTTCTTTGACTGTAGGCAAAATAGTCTAGTTAAAAGCTTGATTGGCACAAAGCTGTTGTTTTGGTAGATATAGGGGTTAATCAGCGTCGGACTGGCCTACCAGACGATCCTTGGCCTGATAACATAGATGGCCCCAAAGGCCAAGAATTAAAAAAAACATTTGGAGCTGCCTTTGGGAACAATAACTTGCCACTAACGTCTATTTCTTTGAATCGAAATCTATTAGACATTATTGGTGATATACGGGTGGGCCCTGAGAATAATTTCCTCTGGTGGGCCCAAGGAACCCCAGTCCTTAACTGGATTAATAGTCCTTAGGGGCCATAGAGCGAAGAACAGATTAATAAACATCCTTTTTTTTATGAAAGAATGTCTCTAATGGTTGTGGCACTGAGATGTTAATGGGGAACATCCTTGGTTTAAGAAGGGGTTGATAGGCAGTTAGGTGCTTTTGGGAAGTGATGTTCTAGGGCAGGTAGACTTACGGGCAGATCTAGGAGGTCTAGGCAAGTGGACAGGTTAATGGCCAAATCTCAGATTGTCTAAAGCAGAGGAGAGGTTAACAGGCAGAGCCTTGTTGGTCTTGGGCAGGGAAGATGTAGTCTAGAACAGTAAAAGGGTTAATAAGGAGATCCATAGGGGTCTGAAGAAGTTAACAAGAAAATACCTGTAGTGCTCTTCTTTAGCTCCCAGCAGTGAAGAGATACAAGGAGCACATCCCCCATCTCCAATCAGTGTAAGGGTCCATTCACACGTCCGCAATTTCGTTCCGCATTTTGCGGAACGGAACTGCGGACCCATTCATTTCTATGGGGCAGCACAATTCCGATCCCCAAAAAATAGAACATGTCCTATTCTTGTCCGCAATTGCGGACAAGAATAGGCATCTTCTATTAAGTGCCGGCAATGTGCGGTCCGCAAAATGCGGAACGCACATCGCCGATGTCCGTGTTTTACAGATTCATGCATCCTTGGATCCACAAAACACACATGGACGTGTGAATGGACCCTAAAACGTGCACAGACCTCTTCACTTGCACCCCTTCCCCCACTAGTGCTGGGAGCTGATAAAACTTCCGCAGGCAAATACTCAGATTCCCGATGGTAGAAGCTAGGATGGAGTGGATAAAAGGAGGTGTCACGTCATATTTCACTAAACCATTTCCTGATGGACAAGTGCAACGTAATGAGAGCAACCAGTACTGAGCTTCTATTGCTAGGTGAGGCGAGTTTGAATAGGGAGTCTCACCCAGCCCTGTCTGCCGAAGCTGTTTTGGTTGCATGGAAGAGGACTGGATGAAGACAGCCCAGAAGTCTGCTGCTTCATCAGCTCACGTCCAGACCACCACTGGAAAGAGCAGCGGGTGCTAGAAGAAGACAGGAGCGGAGCCTACAGTTAGACACACATTCAGAGTTAGCTGCGTCCACTTAGGACATCCTGACCTACATCAGGACTCAGGAATAAGTGATTATGTGCACTGCTGTGGCCTGTACCACCAGCTTCTATAAAAATTGACATCAATTATTGAACAGGAGTGTCCCACAGAGTAATCAGGCAACATGACCCCTTTGAAAAATGCCCAGTGGGGAAGATTTCCAGTTTAGGCCTGTAGTGAATATTGTCCAGCATGAAATACACACTTCAATGTACATTTTGCTAACTGTTTCTTCCAAGAGGGTGAGCAGTATGAAAAATTAAAGCTGAGCTCTGATTTGTTGCTATGATCAGCGGAGTCAGTTTTGATTAATGAAGTCTGCTAGTCTGCTCCTGGTTTAATCACATTTTATGCTCTTTATAGAATACAATAAATTATCAAAATATAGGGAAGATTTATTATGAGTGTCTTTAATTTAGACAACATAAAGCGGTTGTCCAGGGCTTAAATACTTATAGGATAGCTCATCAATATTAGATTGATTAGGGTCTCACTATCAGCACCCCCACCGATCATCTGTTTGAAGAAGCTGCAGTGCTCTGGCCGAGATCTATGGCCCCTTTATAGAATACCATACACAATTCATACATTATATAGAAACTGTGCTTTTTATTGCAGCTCATTCCTTATTCACTTGAATTGTTGTGAGCTGTCGAAGAGCCATATGACCGCTGGACATGAGTCACAGGCCAAGAAAAAGGCTGCAGCGCTCGCCTAACAACAGCTTAACATTGGGGGTGCCGGGAGTCTGATCCCTGCTAATCTGAGTTCCGTTGTGTTTCCATTTCCGTTCCGTTTTTCCGTTCCGTATGGCATATACAGTATACAGTAATTACATAGAAAAAATTGGGCTGGGCATAACATTTTCAATAGATGGTTCCGCAAAAACGGAACGGATATAGAAGACATACGGAAGCATTTCCGAATGTGTTCAGTTTTTTTTGCGGACCCATTGACTTTAATGTAGCCACGACCCGTGATTTACGGCCAAATATAGGACAAGCTCTATATTTGTACGGAACGGAAATACGGAAACGGAATGCTTACGGAACACATGCTGTTTTTAATGCGGAACCATTGAAATGAATGGTTCCGTATACGGACCGTATACGGAACACAAAAAAACGGCCTGTACACTCGCAAAAAAAACGATCTTGTGAACTAGGCCTTACAGTCATTTATTCACACCTCCCATGTACATTAGTAATAGGGTGTACCTAAATGCCTGAATTATTATCAGTTTGACTTAGTCATAGAAGCTTCCATGCTATATACAATTTGTCCTTGGCGACCACCTGCTGAATGAGATTGTGTTGTTTTACACTATAATGCTTTTAATTCATGTGTCCCATGCTAAGTATCATTCTGCATAGTATCTGTTTTATCTTAGTTTCTAACTCATTTACATAGCATTTTATAAAAGTTTGTTAGTCAATAAAGATGTGAAAAGGGTTAGGTTTCCGAAAAGGAGAGATACCCTAGCTCCCAGAAGGAAATATGATGGAGATGCAGTTCAGGATAAAGTGTCAAGTGAGGGGTCATTATTGGTCAACTCATAAAATAAAATATCTGAAATATCATGGCTGAGAACAAAGACAAGATGAGTGCTTTATTTTACTTCTAAGCATGCTGGCTGAATCAATTAATGGGACACTCAAGCTAGCACTATTAATGTTGGCACTCTGGCTAGCTATTATCAAAGGTGCATGTTATAGCACTTTCAATGTAGGATTTATTTTTTTGTATAATGACCTGTCTTTTGAATATTTAACTTAGTCATGACATTGATGGGGTAAAATAGTTGAGAACATTCATAAACCGGACTGTTTTAATTAGCTATTGTCTTGATATGTTGCTTTATTACACATAACAGAGATATTTAAATATGATTTGAGTATTGCACCCTTCATACTGTTAAAGTTGAACTTTGATGCCACACTTGACACTCTTCATACTATATTTAGACTAAACATGACCCAGAGTAAGACTTGCTCTAAATGTCTATGGATTTCTCCCTGGTTCAGTCTTTTATTGATTATCTATGTACTTCTTATAACACTGGAAATGAGTGCTGTGCAGTTACTAATTTACAACTAACTTACTGTGTTAAAAATTGTTACAGATCATACTTTTTGGTTATTTTATTTACTGTAGTATTATTATAATTATTTTTTTTCAGCACCAGCTGTAACATATTAATTAGAGATGAGCGAATCGATTCTCACCAAATCTGAATTTCCCCACACTTCATGGTAACGAATCTTATTTTTTCCTAAAATGGCTGCTGCACGTGTTTGGACATGGAGCAAGGAACTCTGGGAACAAGAGATCACCCACAATGACATGCATGCAACCAATCAGCAGCCAGCCCTGTGATGTCACAGTCCTTTAAATCGCCTCAGCCACCTTGGATTCAGCCATTTTCCAGAGTACTTAGTGCAGGAAGAGACATCAGCAGAGACTGTGGTAGAAAAGACTTTTAAACTTTTATTTTGCTGTATAGAAGTTCAGGGAAAGGATAGGGAGGGATCATTCCACGGTATTGAAGCAGAATAGGGTTCTGTAGAGGAGGTTAAAGCCTGGGTAATAGGATCAATCCTATTAAACCTTACTGCAATGACTGCGAATCCAAATTGCCATTATACAGCTCTCTAATTCCAGCAAACCGTTCTTGTTATTGGGGTGCAAGTGCTGTTTGATACAGCCATTAACAGGGTTTATTACAAGGAAATATTTCTATGTCTTAGTTGCCCTTGTGCGGTGCAGTTATATGTTCTAAAGCATATTTTGGCTTGTATTAGTGGGGGAAAAAAGGGCTTATTAGCTGTTGTGTGGTGAAGTGAGAAAATTACAGCCCTTTTGGCATGTATTAGTGGCAAAAAAATATATAATATTTGCCGTTCAGCGGTGCAGTTATATGTTCTAAAGCCCTTTTTGGCATGTATTAGGGGCAATAAGTATATATTTGCCATTCAGCAGTGCAGTTATATGTTCTAAAGCCTTTTGTGGTGTGTGTATAAGTGGAAAAAAATAAGGGACTATTTGCCGTTCAGGGGTGCAGTTTTATGTACTAAAGCCCTTTGGAGTGTATTAGTGGGAAAAAAAGGGCTTATTAGCTGTTGTGTGGTGAAGTGAGAAAATTACAGACTTTTTTGGGGTGTTTTAATTGCTTTTTTATTTATTTATTTGATCGAACAGTGTGTCAGACAGAGAAGTGCCAGGCCCTGCACAGGCAGAGGCCTACATTTTTTGGAGCAGGCACAGGTCGCAGCAGAGTAAGAGGTCGTGGCAGCAGGAGTCGCAGCGAGAGGCCTGAGCTCCCTGTGTCATCTAGCAGTCGTGTCTTGACCAGCAACCCAGCGGTTCTTGAATGGTTTACTTGGTCATCCACTTTGTCCTAAGTGACATCAAACACCCTTAGCCAAGAGTCGGTGGGTTCGTCAGACACAACCCTTATTTGGCATGGCCCGGGAGCAGGCCCTGTGCCCTCACCTGTCCTCAACTTGCCTCTGTCTTTTTCTGTTCCCTCAGCCAGAGAAGTATTATATGCTGTAGGCTCAGCTACACTAAAAAAGCGAGGACAAGCTACTAGAGGACAGTCAGCAGCTACTGGCCAGCAAAGACGTGGAGGAGACATCCGCTACTTCCTCCGCTAGGCAATCAAGTAGTGATGAGGAGAGTGGCATGAAATCTGGTGTTGTGAGCAGTCAGGCTCCTGACCCAGAGACCGTTGAGGAGGGAGGACATCGGTGACGTGCAGACAGTACTCGATGATGATGATGATGTAGCTGATCACACTTGGGAGTCGGGTGAATTAGGGGCTTCATCATCATCGAAAGAAGAAGGTGTCAGCTGGCGCGTCAGGCAGCAGCGGAGCCAGCAAGTTGCTAGTGTGGCCAGGAGTCAGCAGGGTGGCAGCAGTGGGACGTTGGGAGCCAAACATGCCCGAGGTAAACCAACTGCTTCGCATGAGCCTACCTGCCTGGAAAGTAGTGGTGCAGGGGTTTACGAAAGCATTGGCAGTAGCAGTCAGTCAGTGCAGAGTGTTGGGGGTAAAATCACCTACTCGGCGGTGTGGCAGTTTTTGCTAAGCCGCCCGAGGAGATGAACATGGCCATTTGTAGAATCTGTGGGCAGAAGGCAACGCGTTGCCAGGGTGCCAATGTTGGCACCACGGCCCTGTGTCAACATATGCAGCGTCACCATAAAGAGGCCTAAGAGAACCGTGGCTCTGATGTGGTGGCCAAGCCTGCAGCAGCGACCGCTGCATCACCCAGTGGCACGCACTTAGTTTCAGGCACCACCACCTCAGCCAAAGGGAGATGTCTGTCCTTCACATCATCTTTTGGTCCTGATGCTTCTGCTCTTCCTCCTACTCGTCAATCATTCTGTCAGCAATCGATCACCGAAGCAATTGCCAAGAGACAACAGTATGCGTGCACTTATCCAACGGCGCAGAAGCTGAATGTGCTCCTGGCCAAGTTGCTGGTGCTGCAGTCCCTCCCTTTCCAAGTGGTGTACTCTGCATCTTTCAGAGAACTGATGGCTTCTGCTGAGCCGAGATGGAGAGTCCCAAGCCGTCATTTCTTTGCCAAAAAGGCAGTACAAGCCCTGCACACGTATGTAAAACAGAAGGTGAGCCAGTCCTTGAGCCTGTTGGTGTCTGCTAAAATGCATGGCAGCACCGACGTGTAGAGCTATAACTACGGTCAGGGACAATCCATGTCCTTTACGGCACACTGGGTGAATGTGGTTACTGCACAGCCAAACAAGCAACTTGACCAGGTGACGCCGCTTCCGCCTCCACGTTCTCCCATGTTGGTCTTGCGACAATGTCCGCCTCTGCCTCTTAATCCTCCACCGTGTCCTCAGCCTCCACTGCAGGGACAATTCACAGTGCCCCTCCAGCATACTACATGTGCAGGGTACGGCGGTGTCATGCTGTTCTGCACCTCGTTTGCCTGGGCGAACAGTCACACAGGGGTGGAACTGCTCCATGTCCTTCATCAAGAAATCGAATCCTGGCTGTCTCCGTGACAACAAAAAATCAGAACCGTGGTGACCGACAACGGGAAGAGCATGTTGTCGGCGCTATTTTAAGGCATGGCACACGTGTTCAATCTGGTTGTCAAGCGGTTCCTGAAGTCTTCCACCCATCTTCAACACATCCTAAAAAGGGCCACTTTGCATGCATTTCAGCCACCGCAAAGCACAAGGGTTATTGTTCTGCCGGATCAGAGGAAGGGCAAAATAATCATTGACATCAACACAAACTTACTGCTGCCACCCACTCCACTCTGTCAGGGGGTTCTACTTGTATAAGCGTTTAATAGAACAGGTTCTGTAGACATCTATGTGGAATCAGCTGATGATGGTGTAAAAGTGCGCTTCTTCTTGACGCTAATATTGACCTAGCTGAGTTTACACTTGTGCAGTGATTCTAAGAGCAACGCCTGTCATCACAGTATTATTTCACTACCACAGCAGACTCCCTATGCGTGTTACTGCAAAGCTATAAAGGCTCTCTGCAGCCAGGAAATAGCAATTTTTTAACGCGATTTGCCACAAATAAATTCGGATCAAGCCAAATATTTTTGAAAAATTCGGCGAATCGGCTGAATCAAATTTTTGAGAAATTCGCTCATCTCTAATAATAATGCTAAAACATTTTTGCTTTAATGTTCTTTATGCCTATTATATTGTTTGGCTATTTATGTAGGTAGGCTGTATAGTCTTACCTCGACCATTGCATATTTAATCTTGTAACATGAGATCTAGTGATAACATGACATTCATAGAAGAAAAGGCTATGCCCAAAATTATAGCAAGAAAAGAAAAAGGCGAATAAGAAATAAAACCCACAGGGCTGCAGGGTGTGAATCCCACATGTATCACCTCTCTTGCATGGATGTCACATTATTAATGCATTTGCTAAAAATTATTTTGTTTGTTTAGGCACATTTGGTGAGAACTTTTGGATATCTTGTATGTAGTTTTGCTCTGAATTATGGTGTTTGTTTTTATATTTATTAGAATTTTATATTAGTTCCCTATATCGATTCTGATATATATTGCATACATACATTTTGTCATTTATTCTCTATATGGTTTTTGTATTTTTTGTTATCCCAAGCATCTGAATTTGTCTCTTACCTGGGCATGTAATCTCATGGTAAAGCTATCGAGCATGCGCAGTGGGAGAAAAGAACCATGCTGTATGTGCATATACAAATGTACTGCACAGTACAAATGCGAGAATACAGGGCCAGACGAGAACAGAATTCAGATTCCTGGCTCTGTCAATCAACCAAAGAAAGGATGGGCTTCCACAGAGCAGTGGTGTAGCTAATGTACTAGAAGGAGCTTGGGACCACCCTCTGTGCACTTAACAGCTCATTTACATATTCATTCAAAAGTATTTTTCATAGGATTGTGACACCAGATTGAAAAAATACAGTTAATGTTCTATTACACTCTCCAAGTCCTTCCAGGCATTAACTCAGCCTTTTTTGGCATTGATCAAATAAAGTTGTTCACATAGTTTGGATTGTTTTTGAATGTGTACATTTTGTGATGTGTCTCTTGTTTATAGGTGCAGTTAACTTTTGCAGCACCCCACTACTGTTTTTTAGTGTTTGTAAAACATTTTAGGATCATTTTTTCAGTGTGGCAGAAAGCATTATCCTTCTGAAAGGGCCACTGCTATTAAGGAATACAATCGCATTGAAGGGTTTACTTGGTCTGCAACAATGTCTTAGGCCTCTTTCACACTTGCGTTGTCCGGATCCGGCGTGTACTCCACTTGCCGGAATTACACGCCGGATCCGGAAAAATGCAAGTGAACTAAAAGCATTTGAAGACGGATCCGTCTTCAAAACGCGTTCAGTGTTACTATGGCAGCCAGGACACTATTAAAGTCCTGGTTGCCATAGTAGTAGTGGGGAGCGGGGGAGCGTTATACTTACAGTCCGTGCGGCTCCCGGGGCGCTCCAGAATGACATCAGAGCGCCCCATGCGCATGGATGACGTGCCATGCGATCACGTCATCCATGCGTGTGGGGCGCCCTGACGTCACTCTGGAGCGCCCCGGGAGCCGCACGGACGGTAAGTATGCTGCTCCCCCGCTCCCCACTACACTTTACCATGGCTGCCAGGACTTTAGCCCCCCGGCAGCCATGGTAACCATTCAGAAAAAGCTAAACTTCGGATCCGGCAATGTGCCGAAACGACGTTTAGCTTAAGGCCAGATCCGGATCAATGCCTTTCAATGGGCATTAATTCCGGATCCGGCCTTGCGGCAAGTGTTCAGGATTTTTGGCCGGAGCAAAAAGTGCAGCATGCTGCGGTATTTTCTCCGGCCAAAAAACGTTCCGGTCCTGAACTGAAGACATCCTGATGCATCCTGAACGGATTTCTCTCCATTCAGAATGCATTAGGATAAAACTGATCAGGATTCTTCCGGCATAGAGCCCCAACGACGGAACTCTATGCCGGAAGAAAAGAACGCAGGTGTGAAAGAGCCCTTAGTAGATGGGAAATGTCAAATTCATATCCACATGAATGCGGCCCAGGACCCAAGGTTTCCTAGTAGAATATTGCCCAGAACATCACACTGTGCATTCCCCCACTGTGCATCCTGGTGCCATGTGTTCCACAGATTAAAAAAAAAAAATGCATATACGGTACACCCAGAAGTCCACAAGATGTAAAGATAACATTATTCTTCAGACTTCCATTTCACTTTGTTCCAGTTCTAAAGCTCAAACGCGTATTGTAGGCAATTTTTTAGCAGTGCACAGGGGTCAACATGGGCACTCTGACCAGTCTGTAACTATATAGAATGTGTCGGCAGATAAGAACCATTTGGCCCATCTAGTCTGCCCAATATACTGAATACTATGAATAGCCCCTGGCCCTATCGTATATGAAGGATAGCCTTATGCCTATCCCATGCATGCTTAAACTCCTTCACTGTATTTGCAGCTACCACTTCTGCAGGAAGGCTATTCCATGCATCCACTACTCTCTCAGTAAAGTAATAGAGATATGGTCTCCAGTACTGCGCACAATACTCCAAATGAGATCTCACCAGTGCTCTGTAGAGCGGCATGAACGCCTCCCTCTTTCTGCTGTTTATGCCTCTCCCTATACACCCAAGCATTCTGCTAGCATTTCCTGCTGCTCTATGACATTATCTGCCTACCTTTAAGTCTTCTGAAATAATGACCCCTAAATCCCTTTCCTCAGATACTGAGGTTAGGACTGTATCACTGATTTTATATTCTGCTCTTGGGTTTTTATGCCCCAGGTGCATTATCTTGCACTTATCAACATTAAATTTTAGTTGCCATATTTTTGACCATTCCTCTAGTTTTCCTAAACCCTTTTCCATTTGGTGTATCCCTCCAGGAACATCAACCCTGTTACAAATCTTTGTGTCATCAGCAAAAAGACACACCTTACCATCGAGGCCTTCTACAATTTCGCTGATAAAGATATTAAACAATATGGGTCCTAGAACACATCCCTGAGGTACCCCACTGGTAACAAGACCATGGTCTGAATATACTCCATTGACTACAACCCTCTGTTGTCTGTCCCTCAGCCACTGCCTAATCCATTCAACAATATGGGAGTCCAAGCTCAAAGACTGCAATTTATTGATAAGCCTTCTATGTGGGACAGTATCAAAAGCCTTACTAAAGTCTAGATAAGCGATGTCTACTGCACCTCCGCCATCTATTATTTTATTAAGATTAGTTTGACATGATCTCCCTGAAGTAAACCCATGCTGTTTTTCATCTTTCAATCCATGGGATTTTAGATGTTCCACAATCCTCTCCATTAATTTCCCCACTATTGATGTCAGGCTTACTGGCCTATAGTTGCCCGATTCCTCCCTACTACCTTTCTTGTGAATGGGCACAACATTTGCTAATTTCCAATCTTCTGGGACGACTCCTGTTACCAGTGATTGGTTAAATAAATCTGTTAATGGTTTTGCTAGTTCCCCGCTAAGCTCTTTTAATAGCTTTGGGTGTATCCCATCAGGCCCCTGTGACTTATTTGTATTAATTTTAGACAGCTGACTTAGAACCTCTTCCTCTGTAAAGACACATGCATCAAAAGATTAATTAGTCTTCCTCCCTGAGGTCCTTTTCCTTCATTTTCCTTTGTAAAAACTGAACAGAAGTATTCATAGTCTTATATGCAGCAAGCTGTAATGCACTGTGTTCTGACACCTTTCTATCAAAACCAACATTAACGTTTTCAGTAGTTTGCGCTAAAGTAGCTCTTCTGTGTAATCCGAGCAGATAGGCGAACCTTTGTTTCCCACATGCACCCATGAACCATTCCTTGGACCACTCGAACACCAAAAAATACCCCACAAGACCTGCTATTTTGGAAATTCTCTGACCCAGTTTTCCAGCCATCATAAAGCAACCCTTGTCAAAAGTCACTCTGATCCCTATGCTTGCTCATTTTTCCTGCTTAACCAACACATCAGTTTCAAGAACCGACTGTTTACTTGCTGCCTAATATATTCCAACCCTTTAACACGGTCAGTGGTTTCATTGTAAAGTCTGCTAAGTTTATGTCCTGGTCATGGCAGAGTGGCTTGATCCTACCTGTTTTTCACCCTGCACCTGCCCCCAAGCTTCCCTTAGGGTATAATAAGTATCAAACACAACACATTTGGCGCTTGCCATTTGCTGCACTTTGTGATATAAGTATAGCATTTTTGCTTAGTTAATGTCATTGACTGTTTTCACATGAGCATAAGGAGAGTTGGCATAACAGGGAAAGATAATTCATTGTTGTGGAAAACATCTGCAGCTTCTTACATTTTCATAGAGAAAATAGTATCACCTTTGAGTACTGCTTTATATTAATATAAGTGCTGTACGTTGGAGAAATAATATGATATAACAAGAACTGAAAACATCTATAAATTGATAGCTTGCAGAGAAGTTTGGTTAATTGACAAAGTTAAAGCAATTTCAACTTCTGACAGTCTGGGAATCAATGGCATTTTATTCCATGTTTGATGGCTTAATTGTGTCTCTTGATAATTCGCTCACCGTCTTCACTCATTGAACACTTGTCCCTTCTACCTTTTCGTCTGCTCATTCAAACATTTTCAGCATGCTAATATTTCCTACAACACTCATACAGAGACAATTCCTTATTAAACTGGCACTCAGTTTAATTAAATGACAGAAGTTCTAAATTGGGTGGGGAGTAGTAAAACCCTTGCACAAGCCATCATTATTATATCTGCATTAAATGTTCAATGAATCGTTATTTGTAATATACTTATCACATCTGTATTTGCATAGATGTAAGGCAAACAGATATAGATAAATATTCAGGGGGGTTTTCTACTTAAATATGTAAGTATAATTAGTTTTATGATCAGATTAAACTAACATTAAACATAGAAGAAAAAGCACATAAAAAATAAAATACAATTAAATTGTATTTAATTAAATTACATTAAATAAAAGTTAATATTCCAGCTGTTCTCCTTTTATCTCCTCCTTTCTTTGATTCTGTTTTATCAATTATTGCGATTGAAAATAAGAAATCTATAAATAAATCTTCTCCGTATGTTTCAAGTGATCAGTCATGCCTCCCCCCCTCTCCTTTCACTCAGTGCCCTGTGCTTGGAAACTGGCTGCAGCAGAAGCCTCCCCCTTTGCCCAGTCTGGAGTAGTGCAAGCAAAATAATTGTTCTCTAAGCCCTACCCCATCAGACTTTCCTAGCCAATAATTGAATACATGGACAACCGGGGTGCACCTAGCCTTTCTGCAACCTGAGGCAAAAACTGAAACGGCCTGAGGACTTCCTCAATGAAAGCACTCATTTCACCCACTAATATCCAGGCTGCGCCACCTGAGGTTATCACATACCCTCTCCTAACTGGTTATGTGGCCCCATGGACAGGAAATTAATACCTGTGTTCTCTGCAGAATTTCTACAATAGTGTTTAAGGGACATTATTTAGACTGAATAATAGTGGGGACAAATTTGATCCTGTTAATTTCATCATTTTTTTTTTATTTCATTCATTAATGCATGTCCGAGTGCAATTTTGTATTATTTAGGTAATGAATAGAATAGAGTGCTCTTGTAGGGTAAGTGTCGCCCTTTTTAGCAGCTCTTTGCTCTGACTATTAGAGGTGAGGGTCCTGATCGGAAATATTTAATAAAAATTTAGAAGAGAGGAGAGAACGTAGAGGAGAAGAAAAAGCCAGCATGGCCTATCTAGTCTAATACTATTTCCTTTTTTATTTTTTCTCTTTGGATATATATAGTATATATTTGGATATTACTGTTGATTTTCCAGCCAAATCAGCTAGAAGTTTGTTCTGTGCATCTACTGGTGTTTCAGTAATGCTTCCCTTATTTTAGCCTTTACATATTTCTAAGTTGGTATCATGTCACATCCTCTCCCTTCTTCAAGTCTGTGACCTCCAAAATTGATTTCATATAAGGATACCACCATGTAGGGTAAGTTCCCCTAAACATAACAATACCTTTCTTGTGAAAATCCGGTCTTCTAATCCTGAGAAATCCTTTTTATTATTTTTATACAAATAAGGTTTTAAGTGCACCATGGCTGGAACCTTCCTATTCAATGCACTTGACTTCCCTTACATCACCGCTACCGTCTCTGAAATTTCAGGAGTTATCTATCAAACAAGAGAGGGTACAGTGGGATTGCTTTATTGGTGGAGCAATTGTGAACCAACATTTGTATAAAAATGAAAAGTAGCATCTACCCTACACTACTTAAAAAAATGTGGATATCATAGACTCCCTTTAAGTTTTAAGTATTTCTTTATAATGCTTGCTGATTAAGGCCCTCCAGTATTTTTGTAGCCCATCTTTAGACCCATTTTATTCTATCAATGTGATGACAGTCTATTCTATTCTATTCTATATCAGCATGATTGCAATGTACCTCTTTCTGCTGGTTATACTACTAGGTTTGCTGCTGAGCATTTTACTCGCCTTCTTTACTGCCTGGCCACACTAATTATTTACTCTGAGGGTGTCAAAAATCTGAAACTATAAATTATTTGCTTCTGAACTTTTGGCATACACAGAACTGCCAATACTCAGAGGCATATGGAAATTTACAAATTCATGCAAATTTAAGGTTGTTTAATGGCTATAATCTTGCACAAACCTATGACCTACTTGAATATGCTTATCTAGTGCATGGAAGCAAACTAAAAAATGAGCTCATTATCAGGTGGATATTGTTATTATATTTCAGTACCTTAAATTGCAAATCTACTTCCAAATTAATTCTTACTTTAAGACCTAAAGTTACCAAATAAAAAATATATCATAACTGTTAAGGAACTCTTTAATATGTAAGATATACCCTGAGGTTAAGTGAAGGGGCATGTTTTGCTGAATGGTCAACTATTGCTGAAAGGCTTTCAATCTACACCATTATAGCCTGATGTATAGTGCTTGTCAGTGCCAAGGTGTCATTTTCAATATTTGCATGCACGTTTCCGTATACAATGGAGTAGATTAATGAAATTATGAACAACATAGACTGGTTTTCTTGTACACAGTTTCATAGGTCTCCCTGAGTGTATTTTTTTTCGCAAGTACAGCATCTGCAAGTCTCTTATGTTTGCTGGTTTCTTCTCTGTCCATGGTACTGAAAGACAGGCATAAAGTGCAATACTAAGTGTTACATTGGTATTTGAAAAGAGCACTACATGCCTTCATAGATAATAATCCAAAGGCAATAACAATAATCTAGCCCTAATACATTGCAAATTTCTCCTCACTACAACTTAATTAACACATAGAAACCTGTGAAAGCAGTCACAAGTTCTCTTCAAGTTGTGACAAATTTTCCATTGTTAGAGCACATGCTGAAAGCTGATAAACTGCTGAGGAAATCCTCCAATTTCAGTATTTGATTTTCCTATCTGAAATTGTGGAAATACATACTGCATATTAATCACTCATCTGAATGTTTTATAATATTTAACCAATACATTTTGAAACAATACTTATTTTTATGGATTTATAATTTACTGCTTGGAAAAAAAAAAAAACATAAAGAGCTCCCCTATACACAGGAAAATTAAATTCACTGTGCCCCCAAAATAATAAACATACATGTTTTCAATTCTATCAGACTGCGAATCTACAGTCCCTACATAGTTACATAGTTAATACGGTTGAAAAAAGACATAAGTCCATGAAGTTCAACCAAGGGATAGGTGGTGACTTGAATCCCCACCTATAGAAGTGAAAGGGGCAGTGGTCATACATGCGCCCCCACTCTATTCTAATAGGAGAATTTGCCATTGCCAACTGTTGGACTGCAAGAAATCAGGCAATTAATGTTTTTCCTGTGGATAGGGGATACGTGTTACTAGTAGGAAAACCACTTCAAAGGGGTATTCCATTATATCATACATGACTCCCATTGAAAGTAGGGAATATAATATAAAAATCCTCAATATATAGTTATTAAATCTTTACAGTAGTTTCCCACATACTGAGCTCCACCCACACCACTATCCCCACCTACTTGCATGGTCCGTCTTAACTGACAGTGCACAACTGGATGGCAGTCCCTGGCTTAAGTACATGCAGGGACCTACAGGAAGGGAACAAGGTGTAAGAAAACAAGAGACTAAGACAGAAAAGGTAAGCTACCAGGCTGGGTAGAAACCAAATTAGCAAATAACAAACCGTAAGCAAAATCAGAACACAATGGAAGCCGAGGTCAAGAGCCAGGAGGTCACGTCAGTACAAAGGAATAACGCAGGATCAAGGTCAAATACAAATCGAGGTCAGGAGTTGGGAGATCACATCAATACAAAAGGATTACACAAGATCGAGGTCAAATACAAGTTGAGATCAGGAGCCGACGTCAGTACAAAGGGATTAAACAGGATCAGGAGTCAAATACAAGCCGAGGTCGAGTTCACAAAATCACACATGCAGGAAAATGCTAGTGAGTAGTAGGACCAATCACAGGTAACTTGTGGCCAGTAAGTTGCCTGTTAAATAGGCCAGACTGAATGGTCACGTGACGTGGCCAGCATCACGTGACCCTGCATCAGCCCCAGCCAAAACTCTGAGCGCCGACTCATATCTAACGGAGTTCATCCCTGCCCCTGCCCATTGCCTAGGGGATTGAAGACACCAGCCGCACTGAGAAAGCATGCGCCCGCCGGATCCTGCCCACCCCCTTGTTACTAGAGAGATGAGGACGCCGGCTACTCCTCCATCTCGGGGCACCAGTGGTGCTGCAAGGAGGGAGCGCACCACTGGCTCCCTGTTACACTCACCAATTACAGGCCCAAATTGGGATGTTTTTAATACACTGCCTAGGGTTATGACCTATAGATCGACCAACTGGTTGAGCATGCTCAGTTCCAGCAGTAGGAAGGAACTAAAGTGAGAGACTCCGCAGTGAGGGAGCGCAATATGAAATGCACAAGAGAATGAAGCCACGAGACTGCAAGAGGAGGAGATAGTCTAGAATATATGTAAGCAAATACAAGATGGGAATTCAAGACTGTTATTCATATGGTCTGATGCTAGAGCCAAGTCCTCTGTTGCTGCATTAAGGAGGAGTACATAGGTAGCAACAGTGTGACAAAAATGTATACACTTCTAGACCAAAGGATGATTTCAAACATCTGGTAGGTCCATCTGGAAAAATAATTTCCATTATTTATTTTATTTTACATCTTTTGCCCCTCATAAGCTCATACAATACCTTGGGTGGCATTTTAACATTACATTTTTTTACTTTTGATTTCTCCTGCTTAATAGCATCAGTTACAAGTGGAATACAGCCTCTAGACTGTCACTGTAAAGCTGTACTGGGTCTGCTAAGAACATACAGCTCTTGCAGGTTTCCTGATGATTGCATGATCACTGGGCTAAGAGGAGGAAGTGTCATGACCGTTTACTGATCTGTAAACATGAGCATCGTTTATACAGTTATGGGGAGGCAAGTACACTAATAAACCATCTCTGTCTTATCTATGTGAAGTCCAGTTATCACTCATCCCCTCACAATTTTTGTGCATCTGCAAACTCTTCAAGATATTTTTCTCACCCAGCATGGGTATATGTAAAATGACACCCCAAAACACATTCCCCAACTTCTCCTGAGTACGGCAATACCAGATGTGTGACACTTTTTTGCAGCCAAGGTGGGCAAAGGGGCACATATTCCAAAGTGCACCTTTCGAATTTCGCAGGCCATTTTTACACATTTTGATTGCAAGGTACTTCTCACACATTTGGGCCCCTAAATTGCCAGGGCAGTATAACTACGCCATAAGTGACCCCATTTTGGAAAGAAGACACCCCAAGGTATTCCGTGAGGGGCACGGTGAGTTCCTAGAATTTTTTATTTTTTGTCGCAAGTTAGTGGAATATGAGACTTTGTAAGGAAAAAAGAAAAATCATCATTTTCCGCTAACTTGTGACAAAAAATAAAAAATTCTAGGAACTCGCCGTGCCCCTCACGGAATACCTTGGGGTGTCTTCTTTCCAAAATGGGGTCACTTGTGGCGTAGTTATACTGCCCTGGAAATTTAGGGGCCCAAATGTGCAAGAAGAACTTTGCAATCAAAATCTGTAAAAAATGGCCTGTGAAATCCGAAAGGTGCTCTTTGGAATGTGTGCCCCTTTGCCCACCTTGGCTGCAAAAAAGTGTCACACATCTGGTATCGCCGTACTCAGGAGAAGTTGGGCAATGTGTTTTGGGGTGTCATTTTACATATAACCATGCTGGGTGAGAGAAATATCTTGGCAAAAGACAACTTTTCCCATTTTTTTTATACAAAGTTGGCATTTGACCAAGATATTTTTCTCACCCAGCATGGGTATATGTAAAATGACACCCCAAAACACATTGCCCAACTTCTCCTGAGTACGGCGATACCACATGTGTGACACTTTTTTGCAGCCTAGATGCGCAAAGGTGCCCAAATTCCTTTTAGGAGGGCATTTTTAGACATTTGGATCCCAGACTTCTTCTCACACTTTCGGGCCCCTAAAAAGCCAGGGCAGTATAAATACCCCACATGTGACCCCACTTTGGAAAGAAGACACCCCAAGGTATTCAATGAGGGGCCTGGCGAGTTCATAGAATTTTTTTTTTTTTGTATAAGTTAGCAGATATTGATTTTTTTTGTTTTTTTCTCACAAAGTCTCACTTTCCGCTAACTTAGGACAAAAATTTAAATCTTTCATGGACTCAATATGCCCCTCATGGAATACCTTGGGGTGTCTTCTTTCCGAAATGGGGTCACATGTGGGTATTTATACTGCCCTGGCTTTTTAGGGGCCCTAAAGCGTGAGAAGAAGTCTGGAATATAAATGTCTAAAAATGTTTACGCATTTGGATTCTGTGAGGGGTATGCTGAGTTCATGTGAGATTTTATTTTTTTGACACAAGTTAGTGGAATATGAGACTTTGTAAGAAAAAACAAAAAACAAACAAAAAATTTCCGCTAACTTGGGCCAAAAAAAATGTCTGAATGGAGCCTTACAGGGGGGGGGGGGGGGTGATCAATGACAGGGGGGTGATCAATGACAGGGGGGTGATCACCCATATAGACTCCCGGATCACCCCCTGGTAAGGCTCCATTCAGACGTCCGTATGATTTTTACGGATCCATGGATCGGATCCGCAAAACACATGCGGACGTCTGAATGGAGCCTTACAGGGGGGTGATCAATGACAGGGGGGGTGATCACCCATATAGACTCCCTGATCACCCCCCTGTCATTGATCACCCCCCTGTAAGGCTCCATTCAGAAGTCCGTATGATTTTTACGGATCCATAGATCGGATCCGCAAAACACATGCGGACGTCTGAATGGAGCCTTACAGGGGGGTGATCAATGACAGGGGGGTGATCAATGACAGGGGGGTGATCACCCATATAGACTCCCTGATCACCCCCCTGTCATTGATCACCCCCCTGTAAGGCTCCATTCAGACGTCTGTATGATTTTTACGGATCCATGGATACATGGATCGGATCCGCAAAACACATGCGGACGTCTGAATGGAGCCTTACAGGGGGGTTATCAATGACAGGGGGGTGATCAATGACAGGGGGGTGATCAATGACAGGGGGGTGATCAATGACAGGGGGGTGATCACCCATATAGACTCCCTGATCACCCCCCTGTCATTGATCACCCCCCTGTAAGGCTCCATTCAGACGTCTGTATGATTTTTACGGATCCATGGATACATGGATCGGATCCGCAAAACACATGCGGACGTCTGAATGGAGCCTTATAGGGAAGTTATCAATGACAGGGGGTGATCAGGGTGATCACCCCCCTGTCACTGATCACCCCCCCTGTAAGGCTCCATTCAGACGTCCGTATGATTTTTACGGATCCATGGATACATGGATCGGATCCGCAAAACACATGCGGACGTCTGAATGGAGCCTTACAGGGGGATTATCAATGACAGGGGGTGATCAGGGTGATCACCCCCCTGTCACTGATCACCCCCCCTGTGAGGCTCCATTCAGACGTCCGTATGATTTTTACGGATCCATGGATACATGGATCGGATCCGCAAAACACATGCGGACGTCTGAATGGAGCCTTACAGGGGGGTGATCAATGACAGGCGGGTGATCAATGACAGGGGGTGATTAGGGAGTGTATATGGGTGATCACCTGCCTGTCATTGATCACCCCCCTGTAAGGCTCCATTCAGACGTCCGCATGTGTTTTGCGGATCCGATCCATGTATCCATGGATCCGTAAAAATCATACGGACGTCTGAATGGAGCCTTACAGGGGGGTGATCAATGACAGGGGGTCATCAGGGAGTGTATATGGGTGATCACCCGCCTGTCATTGATCACCCCCCCTGTAAGGCTCCATTCAGACGTCCGCATGTGTTTTGCGGATCCGATCCATGTATCCGTGGATCTATAAAAATCATACGGACGTCTGAACGGAGCCTGACAGAGGGGTGATCAATGATAGGGGGGTGATCAATGACAGGGGGGTGATCAGGGAGTTTATATGGGGTGATCATGGGTGATCAGGGGTTTATAAGGGGTTAATAAGTGACGGGGGGGTGTAGTGTAGTGTTTGGTGCGACTGTACTGAGCTACCCGAGTCCTCTGGTGGTCGATCCTAACAAAAGGGACCACCAGAGGACCAGGTAGCAGGTATATTAGACGCTGTTATCAAAACAGCGTCTAATATACCTGTTAGGGGTTAAAAAATTCGGATCTCCAGCCTGCCAGCGAGCGATCGCCGCTGGCAGGCTGGAGATCCACTCGCTTGCCTTCCGTTCCTGTGAGCGCGCGCATCTGTGTGCGCGCGTTCACAGGAAATCCCGGCCCTCGCGAGATGACGCGTATATGCGTCGTTGAGCGCAGGCCTGCCGCCTCCGGACCGCACATCTGCGTTAGGCGGTCCGGAGGCGGTTTAAAAAGAGTTATTTGAATAAGCGAATAAAAAAATGTTGATGAAAGCTTGACTGGTCGTTAAGAGGAAAATGGCCCTGTCTTGAAATGATTATTACACATGTTTAGTGTGTACTATTAACATGGTACCATTGTTCTGCATGTAAGAACTTTGCATCCTTTTTTATGTTTATTTGTCCAATTCCTGAAATAATACCCGTTAGAATAGTAAAGGGCATGGTTTACCTACAATGCAAGAAAGACAGCAGTAAATTAACAATTGTGTTATGTATATTTTACCAGATTTTTACCATATTTTCTCTGAGAATTCAATTCAGCTGTCATATGGACATATAGTACCTAGGTGTTATATTTCTTTGCCTGCTTATGAGAAGAGGTTGCAAAGAGGTATCGCCCAAGAAAGAGAACTATCTCGCCAGTGCCTCCTATTGGATGTGGCTCCCTATGAGTCAAGATCCAATTTTCCAACAATCCTTAGGATTTGACAAGTAAATACAGCCAGGCCAGTTATACATCTGTAGACAGCTGTTTCGGGGTGCTCTAGTTATGAAGGTCTCTACATAACTTCTGCACATCCAGCATTTAGACTATTTTCTACACCTAAAACAGGTGTAGAAAATGATGAATGAGTCATACCTGCTGGCCCATACCATTCCCCACACATGCCATGCCCACTTTTTTAGACCTGGCGTGAGCTGCGAAAAGTTGCAGATTGCGGTGCAAATAACGTTTGTGCCGCAATCTGCATAAAAAATACGCCTAATATAGGCGTATTTCTGAATATTAAATATCCTCTTTTGTTTTCAAGGAATCACTAAAAATGGCATCCATCATTTTACATGTCAGAAGACAGAGAAGAAGATATCTGCCACCAACGTAGGATAATTATTTGCTCCTTTTTTAATTAGAATAAAATCTAAGAGTGCAGTGTGTTTTTACACAGGCTACTACCATGCCATACTGGATACTACATACCAGTGATGGCAAACCTTTTATAGACCGAGTGCCAAAACTGCAACCCAAAACACACCTATTTATTGCAAATTGCCAACATGGCAATTTAACCTGAATACTACAGTCGAGTATAGTATATCCTCCATGTAGTATAATAACCTGAATACTACAGCCCAGTATATCTTCCATGTAGTATAATAGCCTGCCTACATTCAGTGCACTGCCTGGGCTGTTCATAGTGCACCCTGCGCTGATAAATGGCAGGAGAAGTCTAAGGCATACTGGCACACCATACACTTTTTCCAGGGTGTGGGTGCCAACAAAGAGGGCTCTGAGTGCCGCCTCTGGCACCCGTGCCATAGGTTGCCACCACTGCTATATACCATAGCCATATATGTCAGTGCCACTTTAACATTACTATTGGAGCTTGAAGGAGTTGGATACAGTCCTAAAAGACAACAGGGTGTCATTCGCGGCTTTTCAGGGCACTTGGGGCACTTTCGATTCAGAAAGACCCGTAATGGAGTTCAAGAAATTTGAGCATCTCTACAACTTTATTAATTGGGCAAAATCCCCTTTAAAATACATTTGAGGAGAATATAAAAAAAAATGGAAAATAGCTACAGTAGCTATTTTGTTAAAATTTGTGGGTATGTACTGTATTATTATGTTATGTGTTCCTCTCTAGTAGTTTTCAGGTCCAAGATAGTGTAACACCTCATCTGTTAGTGAAGAATTATAGATTGGATAATTGTTGTGGTGTGAAAATTCTGAATAGTACCAAAATCTGCTGTGCAGCATAACTTATAACTCAAAGCATATAATGAATCATTTCCCTAACAGAAATCTGCAGTTGGTTGCAAATTATACTCAATTATCTCTTATATTCATGGATCAGATACATACATAGTTCTATAGTGTACCCTAAATGTACCCTGTGTACGAAAGACTGCTCATTTAAACATGTGAAACATATTCTCTGTGAAGCCTTACAATAACATATTTCAGCTAAATATCTGTCCAGAGGTGTGTAATGTGACCAAACATATTCTACATACAATATTATGTATTTTCACTTTAATGCCTCATTCACTCGTCAGTGATCGGTCAGTGATTTCCATCAGTGATTTTCAGCCAAAACCAGAAGCGGGTCTAAACACAGACCAGATACCGATCTTTCCCTTATACCTTATGTCTGTGGAGGCTCCAATCCTGGTTTTGGCTCAAAATCACTGACCAAAACACTGAGGTGTGAATGAGGCATAAAGTTGTAATAAACAGTATGTAGTCAAGTATCATAAGAGTGTCATATAGAGTATTGAAAACAATATGAATTCCCCACTGGAAACATAGATATGGAAACATATTAGGCTACTTTCACATCTGCGTTTTTGCTGGATCTGTTATGGATCAGCAAAAACGCTTCTGTCATGATAATACAACCGCCTGCATACGTTATGGACGGGTCCGGTTGTATTATCTCTAAAATAAACCATGATGGATCTGTCATGAAAACCATTAAAAGTCAATGGGGGACGGATCCGTTTTCTTTTGTGTCAGAGAAAATGGATCCGTCTCCATTGACCTAAATTGTGATCCGTCTTGCTCCACATTCCAGGACGCACTCAAAAACGCTGCTTGCAGCGCTGTTGTGTGCGTCATAGGAACGCAATGAAACAGAACGAAATGTATTCTGGAGCACTCCATTCCCTTCAGTTCAGTGTTGTCCCCATTGATAATGAGTGTGGATAAAACTGAAGCGTTTTCCCCCACTATCGAGACCCTATGACAGATCTCAATAGATGAAAGGGAAAGCACAGATGTGAAAGTAGCCTAAGATGTTCTCATCTGGCCACGCATTTCAAGTGCCATCAAGTTAGCTTCAGTTCATATTAGTCTCATAGCTTCTGTTACTGATAGTTTTATCATGACTTCCACTGAGATCCACTAACAGGTTTCCATTGGGTTTATCTTTTCAAAGCAAGGAAAGAAGTACAGGCTGAAAAAAAAAATTATGTAAAAAAATATATAACAATCAAACTGCTGAAATGGGAAATTACATTGACTATCTTTTGACAATGGCACTTGTCAAAGAGTGGGGTATATTAGGCAGCAAGTGAGTCATATGAAAAGTGGGCAAGCAATTTGTCAAGAGCCAAGCTGTGATGGAATGATGATTGGGTCAAGGAATCTCCTAAACTGCAGGTATTGGATCTTTTTCCCATTATGAAGTGGTTAGTACTTACCAGAAGTGGTCAAAGGAAGCACTTCTGATGAACCAGCAACAGAATTATTGATGTCCAGGTCTTATTGAAGCTAGTTAAGCTAGTCGATCTGGTCTGATACTTCAAATTTCAAAAGAAAATAATGCTGCTTGAACACACTGTATTGCCGCTTGTTGCATATGGGACTGGTTGGAGTGCCCATGGTGACCCGTGCTTACTGCTGAAAGCACCTACAATGGACACATCAGTATCGGAATTGGACCATGGAGCAATGGAAGAAGGGAGCATGGTCTGATGACTCACATCTTCTTTTACATATAGTGAATAGCTGAACACATATTTATCACTTCCTTTGCACTATGGGAAGAAGGCAACAAGTTGACAGACGCAATGTTTTTCTCTGGGTGGCAATGTTCTTTAAGAGAACTATGGATTTTGGAATTCATGTGGCTGTTACTTTGGTACATACCACCAATATAAACATTGTTGCAGATCAAGTACAAACCGGATTCCAAAAAAGTTGGGACACTATACAAATCGTGAATAAAAACTGAATTCAATGATGTGGAGGTGCCAACTTCTAATATTTTATTCAGAATAGAACATAAATCACGGAACAAAGGTTTAAACTGAGAAAATGTACCATTTTAAAGGAAAAATATGTTGAATCAGAATTTCATGGTGTCAACAAATCCCAAAAAAGTTGGGACAAGGCCATTTTCACCACTGTGTGGCATCTCCCCTTCTTCTTACAACACTCAACAGACGTCTGGGGACCGAGGAGACCAGTTTCTCAAGTTTAGAAATAGGAATGCTCTCCCATTCCTGTCTAATACAGGCCTCTAACTGTTTAATCGTCTTGGGCCTTCTTTGTTGCACCTTCCTCTTTATAATGCGCCAAATGTTCTCTATAGGTGAAAGATCTGGACTGCAGACTGGCCATTTCAGTACCTGGATCCTTCTCCTACGCAGCCATGATGTTGTGATTGATGCAGAATGTGTTCTGGCATTATCTTGTTGAAAAATGCAGGGTCTTCCCTGAAAGAGATGACGTCTGGATGGGAGCATATGTTGTTCTAGAACCTGAATATATTTTTCTGCATTGATGGTGCCTTTCCAGACATGCAAGCTGCCCATGCCACACGCACTCATGCAACCCCATACCATCAGAGATGCAGGCTTCTGAACTGAGCGTTGATAACAACTTGGGTTGTCCTTGTCCTCTTTGGTCCGGATGACATGGCGTCCCAGATTTCCAAAAAGAACTTTGAATCGTGACTCGTCTGACCACAGAACAGTCTTCCATTTTGCCACACTCCATTTTAAATGATCCCTGGCCCAGTGAAAACGCCTGAGCTTGTGGATCTTGCTTAGAAATGGTTTCTTCTTTGCACTGTAGAGTTTCAGCTGGCAACGGCGGATGGCACGGTGGATTGTGTTCACTGACAATGGTTTCTGGAAGTATTCCTGAGCCCATTCTGTGATTTCCTTTACAGTAGCATTCCTCTTTGCGGTGCAGTGTCGTTTAAGGGCCCGGAGATCACGGGCATCCAGTATGGTTTTATGGCCTTGACCCTTACGCACAGAGATTGTTCCAGATTCTCTGAATCTTCGAATGATGTTATGCACAGTTGATGATGATAGATGCAAAGTCTTTGCATTTTTTTGCTGGGTAACACCTTTCTGATATTGCTCCACTATCTTTCTGCGCAACATTGTGGGAATTGGTGATCTTCTACCCATCTTGGCTTCTGAGAGATACCTGCCACTCCGAGAAGCTCTTTTTATACCAAATCATGTTGTCAATTGACCTAATTAGTGTTAATTGGTCTTCCAGCTCTTCGTTATGCTCAAATTTACTTTTTCCAGCCTCTTATTGCTACTTGTCCCAACTTTTTGGGGATTTGTTGACACCGTGAAAATTTGAATCAACGTATTTTTCCTTTAAAATGATACATTTACTCGGATTAAACGTTTGATCTGTCATCTACGTTCTATTACAAATAAAACATTGACATTTGCCATCTCCACATCATTGCATTCAGTTTTTATTCACAATTTGTTTAGTGTCCCAACTTTTTGGGAATCCGGTTTGTACAACTCTTCCTGGTAACAGTAGTCACTAATGGCAGTGACCTCTTTTGAACACGCTCTGCCATACAGCAATAAATGTAAGGTGTTGATTTGCCCTCCTATTTGCCCAGATTTCAGTATGATCATGCATTTGTGGGATGTGCTGGAAAAGCAAATACACTCCTTGGAAATCCAAACCCACAACTTACAGAACTTAACCACCTCCCGACCGCCGTACGCGTATATGCGTCCGGGAGGTGGTTGCTTTATTCCTCCTGGACGCATATACGCGTCTTCTCGCGAGACGCGAGATTTCCTGTGAACGCGCGCGCACAGGCGCGCGCGCTCACAGGAACAGAAGGTAAGCGAGTGGATCTCCAGCCTGCCAGCGGCGATCGCTCGCTGGCAGGCTGGAGTTCCGAATTTTTTAACCCCTAACAGGTATATTAGACGCTGTTTTCATAACAGCGTCTAATATACCTCCTACCTGGTCCTCTGGTGGTCCCTTTTGTTAGGATCGACCACCAGAGGACTCAGGTAGGTCAGTACAGTCCCACCAAACACCACACTACACTACACCCCCCACCCCCCCCCCCCGTCACTTATTAACCCCTTATAAACCCCTGATCACCCCATATAAACTCCCTGATCACCCCCCTGTCATTGATCACCGCCCTGTCATTGATCACCCCCCTGTCATTGATCACCCCCCTGTCATTGATCACCCCCCTGCCCTGTCAGGCTCCGTTCAGACGTCCGCATGATTTTTACGGATCCGATCCATGTATCCATGGATCCGTAAAAATCATGCGGACGTCTGAATGGAGCCTTACAGGGGGGTGATCAATGACAGGCGGGTGATCACCCATATACACTCCCTGATCACCCCCTGTCATTGATCACCGCCCTGTCAGGCTCCATTCAGACGTCCGCATGATTTTTACGGATCCGATCCATGTATCCATGGATCCGTAAAAATCATGCGGACGTCTGAATGGAGCCTTACAGGGGGGTGATCAATGACAGGCGGGTGATCACCCATATACACTCCCTGATCACCCCCTGTCATTGATCACCGCCCTGTCAGGCTCCATTCAGACGTCCGCATGATTTTTACGGATCCGATCCATGTATCCATGGATCCGTAAAAATCATGCGGACGTCTGAATGGAGCCTTACAGGGGGGTGATCAATGACAGGCGGGTGATCACCCATATACACTCCCTGATCACCCCCTGTCATTGATCACCCCCCTGTCATTGATCACCCCCCTGTCATTGATCACCCCCCTGTCATTGATCACCCCCCTGTCAGGCTCCATTCAGACGTCCGCATGATTTTTACGGATCCGATCCATGTATCCATGGATCCGTAAAAATCATGCGGATGTCTGAATGGAGCCTTACAGGGGGGGTGATCAGTGACAGGGGGGTGATCCTACCCTGATCACCCCCTGTCATTGATAACCCCCCTGTAAGGCTCCATTCAGACGTCCGCATGCGTTCTGTGGATCCGATCCATGTATCCATGGATCCGTAAAAAATCATGCGGATGTCTGAATGGAGCCTTACAGGGGGGGTGATCAGTGACAGGGGGGTGATCACCCTGATCACCCCCTGTCATTGATAACCCCCCTGTAAGGCTCCATTCAGACGTCCGCATGCGTTTTGTGGATCCGATCCATGTATCCATGGATCCGTAAAAAATCATGCGGATGTCTGAATGGAGCCTTACAGGGGGGGTGATCAGTGACAGGGGGGTGATCACCCTGATTACCCTGATCACCCCCTGTCATTGATAACCCCCCTGTAAGGCTCCATTCAGACGTCCGCATGCGTTTTGTGGATCCGATCCATGTATCCATGGATCCGTAAAAAATCATGCGGATGTCTGAATGGAGCCTTACAGGGGGGGTGATCAGTGACAGGGGGGTGATCACCCTGATTACCCTGATCACCCCCTGTCATTGATAACCCCCCTGTAAGGCTCCATTCAGACGTCCGCATGCGTTCTGTGGATCCGATCCATGTATCCATGGATCCGTAAAAATCATGCGGACGTCTGAATGGAGCCTTACAGGGGGGGTGATCAATGACAGGGGGGTGATCAGGGAGTCTATATGGGTGATCACCCCCCTGTCATTGATCACCCCCCTGTCATTGATCACTCCCCCCCTGGTAAGGCTCCATTCAGCCATTTTTTTTGGCACAAGTTAGCGGACATTTTTTGTTTGTTTTTGTTTTTTCTTACAAAGTCTCATATTCCACTAACTTGTGTCAAAAAATAAAATCTCACATGGACGCACCATACCCCTCACGGAATCCAAATGCGTAAACATTTTTAGACATTTATATTCCAGACTTCTCACGCTTTAGGGCCCCTAAAAAGCCAGGGCAGTATAAATACCCCACATGTGACCCCACTTTGGAAAGAAGACACCCCGAGGTATTCAATGAGGGGCATGGCGAGTACCTAGAAATTTTTTTTTTTTTGCATAAGTTAGCGGATATAGATTATTTTTTTTTTTTTTTTTCTCACAAAGTCTCACTTTCCGCTAACTTAGGACAAAAATTTCAATCTTTCATGGACTCAATATGCCCCTCACGGAATACCTTGGGGTGTCTTCTTTCCGAAATGGGGTCACATGTGGGGTATTTATACTGCCCTGGCTTTTTAGGGGCCCGAAAGTGTGAGAAGAAGTCTGGGATCCAAATGTCTAAAAATGCCCTCCTAAAAGGAATTTGGGCCCCTTTGCGCATCTAGGCTGCAAAAAAGTGTCACACATGTGGTATCGCCGTACTCAGGAGAAGTTGGGGAATGTGTTTTGGGGTGTCATTTTACATATACCCATGCTGGGTGAGAAAAATATCTTGGTCAAATGCCAACTTTGTATAAAAAAATGGGAAAAGTTGTCTTTTGCCAAGATATTTCTCTCACCCAGCATGGGTATATGTAAAATGACCCCCTAAAACACATTGCCCAACTTCTCCTGAGTACGGCGATACCAGATGTGTGACACTTTTTTGCAGCCAAGGTGGGCAAAGGGGCACCTTTCGGATTTCGCAGGCCATTTTTTACACATTTTGATTTCAAGGTACTTCTTACACATTTGGGCCCCTAAATTGCCAGGGCAGTATAACTACGCCACAAGTGACCCCATTTTGGAAAGAAGACACCCCAAGGTATTCCGTGGGGGGCACGGCGAGTTCCTAGAATTTTTTATTTTTTGTCACAATTTAGCGGAAAATGATGATTTTTCTTTTTTTTTTCTTTTTTCCTTACAAAGTCTCATATTCCACTAACTTGCGACAAAAAATAAAAAATTCTAGGAACTCGCCATGCCCCTCACGGAATACCTTGGGGTGTCTTCTTTCCAAAATGGGGTCACTTGTGGGGTAGTTATACTGCCCTGGCAATTTAGGGGCCCAAATGTGTGAGAAGAACTTTGCAATCAAAATGTGTAAAAAATGCCCTGCAAAATCCGAAAGGTGCACTTTGGAATATGTGCCCCTTTGCCCACCTTGGCAGCAAAAAAGTGTGACACATCTGGTATCGCCGTACTCAGGAGAAGTTGGGCAATGTGTTTTGGGGTGTCATTTTACATATACCCATGCTGGGTGAGAAAAATATCTTGGTCAAATGCCAACTTTGTATAAAAAAATTGGAAAAGTTGTCTTTTGCCAAGATATTTCTCTCACCCAGCATGGGTATATGTAAAATGACACCCCAAAACACATTCCCCAACTTCTCCTGAGTACGGCGATACCACATGTGTGACACTTTTTTGCTGCCAAGGTGGGCAAAGGGGCGCATATTCCAAAGTGCACCTTTCGGATTTCACCGGTCATTTCTTACACATTTTGATTGCAAAGTTCTTCTCACACATTTGGGCCCCTAAATTGCCAGGGCAGTATAACTACCCCACAAGTGACCCCATTTTGGAAAGAAGACACCCCAAGGTATTCTGTGAGGGGCATGGTGAGTTCCTAGAATTTTTTATTTTTTGTCGCAAGTTAGTGGAATATGAGACTTTGTAAGAAAAAAAATAAAAATAAAAATCATCATCATTTTCCGCTAACTTGTGACAAAAAATAAAAAGTTCTATGAACTCACTATGCCCATCAGCGAATACCTTAGGGTGTCTACTTTCCGAAATGGGGTCATTTGTGGGGTTTTTCTACTGTTTGGGCATTGTAGAACCTCAGGAAACATGACAGGTGCTCAGAAAATCAGAGCCGTTTCAAAAAGCGGAAATTCACATTTTTGTACCATAGTTTGTAAATGCTATAACTTTTACCCAAACCATTTTTTTTTTGCCCAAACATTTTTTTTTTATCAAAGACATGTAGAACTATAAATTTAGCGAAAAATTTATATATGGATGTCGTTTTTTTTGCAAAATTTCACAGCTGAAAGTGAAAAATGTCATTTTTTTGCAAAAAATAGTTACATTTTGATTAATAACAAAAAAAGTAAAAATGTCAGCAGCAATAAAATACCACCAAATGAAAGCTCCATTAGTGAGAAGAAAAGGAGGTAAAATTCATTTGGGTGGTAAGTTGCATGACCGAGCGATAAACGGTGAAAGTAGTGTAGTGCCGAAGTGTAAAAAGTGGCCTGGTCATGAAGGGGGTTTCACCTAGCGGGGCTGAAGTGGTTAAAAGGATTGTCCGAGATAATAAAAAATCTCATAAAAGCCCGGCAATAGATTAAAATAAGAAATCATCACTACCATTCTCTTCAGTGCTGGTCCAGTGCTGTATACCTGCACATCACTGTGCACAAGTATTCATGTCACCAACCGTTAAATGATATGTTATCACTGCAGCCAATCACTTCCCTCAGCATTAGACCTTTGAGGACAGTGAGTGGCTGCAGCCATATACCAGCATCTCTCCATTGCAGTTCGTAAGCAGTGGCAGAAATACCAGACAATATTAGATAAGACCTACACATTATCAAGGGAAATATAGTCATTTAGCCTTTATTTTTTGAGATGCTTAATGCCTTACTTTATACAGTTGGAAATGACAATATAGAGGGTGATAGCATAAATAGCCCCATACAGTAGGCATGATCAGTAAGGTTATGGTTATTAGCAATCTTACAGTGAATATCAGGCAAGGGGGTTGTTTTAGACTAATACATGCTGGTTGTAGCTTCAAATCAGTACTAGCACTTTTCATTATTGAAACTTAGGTACTCTACTAGATTTGGAGACTTATGACCACATTCACAGCCACATGCCACAATCACTTCATCATTTGCCAGTTAAACCTATTTATTAACATTGTATCAAATGGATTCAAATACACTATATATGCAGAAGAAAAAAAAACTAAGCAAATTGGCTCTCAAGAGATTATAAATATGTATTTTTCATTATCTTACTAGAAACGTTAGAAATTTATATGATGTAAAATTATGTTCGAAAACTTACTATATTTCTAACTGTAATTACCCTTTTTTGGAATAATGTTTACTCAGCAAAATACTTAGGAAATTTTAGGTTGTATATTTTCCACTTGACTTATCTTAATCCCCTGATCAAGTAGAGAAAGTGCAGAATTGCATGCTCGACTCGTTGCGTATATTCAGGCATTTGCAGCCATGTGTAAATCTCCAATATTGGGAAAAGTCTGATTGAACTCCCAAAGTGCATTCATGCAAACACATAATACAAGAAGTAAATTTTAACTCATTCATGCTTAACAGACTGATGCATATTTTACATTCAAAAGTAAAATATTTTCTTAACTACAGAAATCAGAATTGACTGCATACATGCATTCTTCTTTAACCTTTTCTTTTAGACTTTATTTCTTTCCAACTAATGACGTTTTCCTCCATGAGCTTGTAAATGCAAATTTTATCTATTGGTGGAGATTGATTAATCCAAGTGCTCCAGAATACTAGGGCATGGCTAGTTTCCGACAATTTTTGAGCCTTTGTGTTCTAAGCACTTTTTAGATGTTTTTTTTTAACTATAAGAGGAAGCAAAGAGGAATCTTAAAATGTGCCACATTCCTTAAGAGGATTGTCCGACTTATTTAAAAATCTCTCTAAAGCATCAAAATAAAGTATATTAAAATAAGAAAAACATCCTATGCTCACCACTTAGTTCCCCATCATTTCTGGCACTGCTGCTTTGGTCTTCACCTCCAGTCTGTGTTTACAGGCTGTAGTGGTGATGTACCATAACCACATATGGGGAATTAAGTGGTGAGTATTTGCATAGGCAATATTAATTTTCGCAATATTTTGCAAATCTTTCGCATAATATTCACAATAAATTCGTGAATTCTAGAATTCGGGATCTCCAGTCATTATTTTCGCGATTGTGAAAATCGGCACCAATGATGCACATATTTTTTGCACAATACATGTAACTTCACATTTTATCAGGTCTGAGTAGATATTACTGATTGGTGCACTGATTGGTGCAAGTATTGCTGTGACATCACAGGACTATGTTTGTAGCATGTATGTATGGGCAGCAGAGAAACAGTAATTCCTATCACACTACCTAACACCCTGCACTGGAACCTATCAGCTACACTATATCACTAACTAACCTACACTGACTATCTCCCACTAACTATCTGTATTATATATATGAGCTAACTATCTAATGTAATTGGATAAGGAATAGGATCCAGATAAAAGCACAGAGCACAGCAATGCCACTGCTGTCTCTCTCTCTTAGAACTGCAAAAAAACTGCAGAAAATGACTGCTGGGGAGGTTCTTATATAGTAAAGGGGTAGGCAACTTTCCTATTGGTTGCTAGGGATGTTGCTAAGCTGTGAGAAAGACATTGCAGCCTTCTTATTGGCCCACAAGCAAGAAGGGAGGTTACTGATAAAAAAAAAAACTAGAATATTGGCGATTATAAATATATAACACTATATTCTACATCTATGTAGAATATATTGGCAATAAAAATTCGCAATTAGAATATTCGCGATCAACACTAGTGAGTATAGGACATTTTCTTATCACAGTTGGGTTTTTGGGGAGTTTCTGGTGTAAAATATTGGTTTCAAGTAAGCCAACAAGAATGGTGACTGACTCCATGGCTACTTTTACAAGCAATATTTTGGCAAAATGGTTGAAATTAGACATTTTGGACTACATTTATCTTATGTGTACAGATACCTCAAATTTAAGACAGCAGCAATAGGTCTTCCACATTGTCCTGTGGAATGTTTTACGCAAAATGTATTGATTGATATCCCTTCTATCTTGACCAATGGAGTTTACAACCTGTCCTTCTGACAACAGGACACACCAGGGCAAATTTCATGGGACTTCAAATTTTGGTCCGTAAAAACAATCTGGCATCTTATCATTGTGACTTTTATTTTTTTCAATGTGTTTTTAAAGTTTGCAGTATTCAAATCTTGATGCTTGATACAACATCCAAATGTGAACTCATAGGGTGCTGTCTTAATAATTCAATTGATAAGGGTTGTAGCAATATTTTTGCTTAATGAGGCATATGGCACAACTCAAATATCCTTGGCCCTGATTCAAAAATCTATCACATTTACCATTCATAATAGTAGTATATTATATGGAAGAGGAGCTTAGAGGTCTCTGTAGGCACTAGGGCTCAGAATAATTACTACCTCTGCACACCCTGTAGATATACCCCAGCTTAAAAGAGTTTTTTTTAACTCATTAAAAAGTTGTGATATTATAGTCCAATAGCAAACTTAAAGATGACCTGTCACCACACAATGCAATGCAATCTGCTGGCAGCATGTGAGAGCAGGAGGAGCAGAGCAATATGATTATATCATTTTTGTGGAAAATAAATCAGTAAAACTACAGGATTTATGCCTGCACACAGGATTTTTGTCCCCATAGTGCCTCCACACTTTATATATATCCCCTTTATGCCCCCTTAGTGCCACCACTTAATAGTTATGCCCCACACATTAGTTATACCCCTCCAATTACAGAGGCCAGGTGCTGGCAGTCCACTGCATGGTAAAGGCAATTGGCCCACCATGAATTTTCCCTGTTTGGTAAATTGCCTGTCGGTGTATTCTCTGATAACTCTTATTAGCAAACAATTATTATTTTTTTGTTTTGTTTTAGCAAACCATGCACCATGTTATGTTGCCCTTACATACTATATGAAATCTGGAAGGAAATACTATGGTCACCGTTTGGAACCATAGACAGCAAACTCAAAAACTGATTCCTTAAATCTTCCTTAACCATTCCAGTTGGTAAGATGTTAAGGCTACCTCTATTTTATTTTACCAGAGCCTTCCAGAAGGCCATACAGACTTGGCTTCTAGTGACCCAGGTTACGTCTGTGGCTTATGATAGTAGAAAACTGATGCAAGCCCACTAGAAACAGATGAACCAAAATGACTAGGGTGCAAAGAATAATAGACAAGCAGGGTCAGAACCAGGAGAGATGGATAGAGTCAAAACAGAAGATGAGGGGTTAATCCAGAAACTAGCCACAGTCAGAGTGCCAGGAGAATCAGTAGAAGCCAATTCAGCAGACAATGAACTAATTCAGAAAATAAGCCAAGGTTGATACACAAAGGATTAACAAGCAGGTCTAAAGTTCAGTACAAGGTACGGAGCCAGGAACCTGATTGACTAGGCTTCCAGTCTCACTGATAGGCTGACCAACTGTGGCTTGACTGGTTGGCTTGGCCACCCTCCTAGCACAGCCATAAACAGCATTCTGGCTGGAGGAGGAGGAAGTGAAATTGACAAGTAAAGAATTGGTGTATAAAATAAAAGTAAATGTGGCATGTGAACATGTTGGGGTTATCTACATGCTGGAGTGCCCTTGTGGCCTTTTTGTAGAATGTTCCCCTAGAAAAGCCTAATATAAACCACGCCTAATATAAACCACGCCTAATATAAAATGAAAGTATGAACACAAAGAAGATATTCTAATATATGCAGATAAGTGTTTATGTGGATGAGTGTTTTTGAACGACCCCCAAAAACGTAGAGTGGAGAAATAGAATTGAGCCTCTGGAACTCCCATACACGTCAGTGTATGATGTATGTGGGGACCCCGCAATCTGATTAGCTAAGAGAAGAGCTTCTAAAATGCAGGAACAATGGAAAGTGTGCAAAGCTATAATTTTATGAATTGTGATTGTAATTTGGGTATTACAGCATGTACAAAGGGAAATGGATGGAAAATGTGATAGACTAAAAGGAAGTAAGAAGGGGAGGGTATAGAAAGAGGGATGCTGAGTAAGGAAGATAACCCTGAGGAAACAAAAGCGAAACTTGGGTCAAGTGATAGCTTGATTGATATGCAGTTTTTTTTCAGTGAACATGTGAGTATATTAAAATGGTTTTAAGACATTTTAGTGACGGTGCATCACTATCCGAGAACCTCTGTTTATTGCCCTGTTGCTTTGTGGATATGAATGAACCGATGCCCTTAACAAACCTGAGAGAGTGAACAAGCAGGGAGCAGGCAACGTGGGGCACAGACTGGGCATCATTATCACAAGCGTTTTGGAAGTATAGCTAAAGTGTTTTGGATATCAATTATTTCACCATATAGAAATATCTATTTTTTGGGGAGAAGAATCTGATCTACCAGGAAGGTGGTGTAGTGGAGATCTCAGTGAGATGTGCACCAGCAATTGGTTCTGTCAATAAGGAGGAGAAGCTTTGTATGCAGTGTGGAAATATAGAGCTGCGCAGATCATATAAAAAATGTAGCATCCTAGCTGGAAAAACCGACAGCAGCTTCTGCTGACAGATCCATGTTAAAGTGTACCTGTATTGGGTCATCTCATCATTGTGGTGTTTTTTGTATTTTTTTACAATCTGTCCTGTTCTGTCGTTATGCTTCCCAATACATTTCTGTCCTCTATATTCTAAAAGAGAGAAAATCTGCAATAAGACATAAATCAGCCCACACCATTGCCCTGATGCTGTGCAGTCATAGAGGACAGCATCAGAGCAATACAGAAGCCCAACGGGATGTAACTAATCTTAAACCTTGGCAGTGGGAAGACCAGGTTCTGGTGTTTGGTTAGCTAGCCTCCCCATAACTCGGTGTTTTGAGATAAGTTACTGTAAAGGGGGAATATTAATTACCAATATTTATGCAAATATCAATAATTAATATTCATAAATAGGAGGAATCGTCTAGTGATGACTCTGCCTATTTATACCTTAAGTAAAGAATAATACTTTCACTTTGCCTTACGCTAATCACTAAGCTAGCTGCAAGCGCCTAACTGAGCTAGCTACCGCCAATAACCACACGTTACACAGTAAGTATAATACAAATAATACAAGATATTTATTATCACCTACAGTACACAATACAGCACCAAAACTACAGCACTAAATACACTGTTCAATCCCAAGTTCCACCCACAAACTACCTAATACACACACACACAATATCAATGCACCCCACCTGGCTCTAAAACTATCCCTAAGGGAATAACGAATGGTAAATGGTGGCACTGCAGGGGTGAATGCAGGCCACAGACACAGGGTTGTAGGAGTAAATGCAGGCAGGGGTATAGCAGGGGTTAGAGCAGGGATGAATTGGTGGTTCAGGGGTTAATGACTCAGACCTCCAGGGGTTAAATATGAGCAGGTGGGTTGATGGGATAGGGAATATGGGCAAGTAGGGTGTAAGGGAATCGTCTCTTTTCAGGGGGTCACACTCACAGATATCTCACCAGACAACGGATTTTCATGTCCAAACTGTGCATTTATTTTGACAGTCTTATAAAGGATAGTCCAGTTATACATCACTGGGTGGGGTGAGGTTCCCGCGCCGCCAACACTTAAAACACAAATAAACTCCTGCCTGTCTAGGAGCTACCTAAACAAAATACGTCCCTACCTCACTCATAGAGCTCAGTTCACACATGGACAACATATGCGGCTTTCCTAAGCCATCATCAATACTGCAGCTTCAAGGCTGTGGCAACTCCAGTACCTTTTGGGGAAGTGTGGCCCAGTAGTCCTCCAGTCCTCGTTCTCTAGGTGTCGCTAGGTCCTCCAAACCTCAGGCTATTCAAAGCCTTGTGGCCCCTCAGTCCTCCTGACTGAGACCACACACAGAGCCTCTGCTTCACAAAACAGTCTCGCTCTCCCTCCCCAGACTGACCTACTCTGAGGCGCTTTATGCCAGCCTGATTACAGCAGGCCTCACCTGCGATCACCTCAGGTAGAAAGGAAAACCCGTACTGGAAGGGTGTGGACTGGGAACTCCCTTTACTAAGCCTAGCCACCAGTCCAAGTAAAATCCAGCCCAGAAAATGTATACAGAAATGTCTCAGCAAACTATGCTTTGCTGAGACTACTGCCACTCTCTGGATTTTATCTGTCTCACATATCTGAGATACCTGAAGTGGGACAACACACCTTCCAGCACTGTTCACATTACCACAAGGGGTTAATATATCGGTGGGATAGGGAATATGGGCAAGTAGGGGTTAATATATATCGTTGGTGGGATAGGGAATATGTGCAAGTAGGGGTTAATATATATAGTTGGTGGGATAGGGGGTAATATTCAGCCCTCCACCGATTGCTCGTTGTCCAGGGGGATCCTCTTGAGGGGGACGGCTCGGCTCTTCTACCCTAGTGCAGGGCCTGCCGGACATTTATGTCCGGCAGCCCGCACTGCCGCCCTGCCCATACTGTGGCACGTGGGCACGCTCCACCGTCGGAGACACGTGGGCCGGCGCAGTGAGATCACTGCGCCAACCCGCGCGTCCCCGCACGAGCGCATCGGGGCCGTGTCACTTGCTGACAGGCGGGAGAAGCCTTTGATCTCCTGCCTGTAGCACTTTGTATTCCGGGCAGCGCGATGGTGATGGTAATCGCGCTGCCGGAATGCGCATAATATAAGGAGGGGAGGTTTCTCCCTTCCTTCTATCATGCATAATTATCTCCAGCAGCACTGGAGATAATTACTACAGAGGACTCTGATGCAATTAACCAGATGGAATCAGTGTGAATGCTTTGGGCACATTCACACTGATACCTCTGGTTTCAGGTGAATCAGGGGACATCAATGGGACCTATGGATATGGGGGTATATGATTTATAAGGGGATACTCACTATAAGGGGACACATATATGGGGGCACATGTATAAGTGGGCACATATTCCCCACAGGGGCCACAATGAGCCCCTGTGGAATATTAAGGACAGATGTGCACAGATGTTGGGCACATCTGCGCACATCATCTCACAATGTGCCTATCTATGTATGTATATATATCATACATGCACGCACGTGTCCGCATGCATATATATTAGGCCTGCACAATATATCGCCAAAGCAATCGCAATTAATTGCCATATCGCAATCGCCAATTGGCCGACCCAAAAATGCTGCAATTATATTACCATATTTTTTGCTTTATAAGACAAACTTTTTCCCCCCCAAAGTGGGGGGAAAATGGCAGTGCGCCTTATAAAGTGATGGTTGACTTTTTACGTGGTTGACACGGATGTATCGCCGGCCGCTATGTTGCACAGCGCGGCCGGCAATGCATCAGTTACAGTGCGGAGAGGGAGGAGGGGCTGGGGGCAAGTCGTTATTTTAACCACCTCCGGACCGCCTAACGCACATGTGCGTTCCGGAGGTGGCAGGCTGGCGCACAGTCACGCATATACGCGTCATCTCGCGAGACGCGAGATGACGCGAGTATGCGCCCGCGCGTGCGCAGTTCGCGGCGGCATTTCATCGAGAGGTATTTCGTCAGCAACCTGCCAGCCAATGATCGTGGCTGGCAGGTTGCTGATTTTTAAAAAATCCAATCAAAGTGCCAGATAGCAGATCATATTTGTAAATATGATCTGTTATATGGCTGCCTGCTCCTCTGCTGGTTCTTTTCGTCGGTTGGATCCAGCAGAGGAGCAGGCTTCACAGTGAGTACACCAAACACTACACTATAGCCCCTGATCACCCCCCTGAACCCCTATTAACCCTTTGATCACCTCTTTGATCACCCCTGTCAATCACAAGTGAAAAGAAAAAAGTGATCAGTGCAAACTGTCACTTTTTTTTTTCACTGTTATTGACCGTTAGGTTTTAGGTATAGTTTAGGTCCCTTGGTTAGGTAGTTAGCGATCAGTTAGCGCCCAGCCCACCGCACCGCAGTCCGTTATTCGCTGATTAGCGTATCGCTAATCAGCATTTGTACTTTTATAGTATCTGGAAGTGATCAAAACTGATCACGGTCAGATCTATAATAGTACTAATGTCACTTTAGTTCGCCCTCCACCCAAAACGCAGTGTTTGCCCGATCAGGCCTGATCGGTCGCCCACACGTGCGTTCGCCCACACCCGCCCCACCGCAGTGACAAAAAAAATATTTTTTTTTGATCACTGCACATTCACTTTACACGCACTGCGGCGATAAAAAAATCAGTTTTGATATTTTTTATCAACCGCAGCGGCCTCCGGTACTTCGCTAGCCTCCCCTTTGTAAGACAGGCTTGCTTTTTTTTTCTTGGGTAGTCTCAGGGAATACCCCTAAATTTAGTTGCCCACATGTCAAACAGGGGGTATTCCTCTGAAGAGGCCTACAGGCTTCTGACCCAGTCGGATGAGGAGTGGGAACCCTCATCTGATGAATCCAGCGGGTCAGAATACGAACCTGTAGAAAGCAGTGGCTCTCTGACCCAAAGTTCGGACGAGGAGGCTGAGGTCCCTGATACCACCAGGCGTACCCGGCCCCGTGTCGCTAGACCGCAGGTTGCGCAGGATCCACTTCAAGAGCAGCAGAGTGGGGCTGGTGCTGTCGGATTACGTGGTGAGGCATACACCAGCAGCCCAGCCCTCCCTGGACCTAGTACCAGCACTGCCGTACAACCTGGTGAAGTAGCGAGCACCAGAAGGGCAGTTGAAGCTGGTACGGTGGCACGTGCAGTAGTGACCCCGTCGCAGCCACCGCAAAGACGTGCCCGTAGAGCCCCTAGAATCCCAGAGGTGCTGGCAAACCCTGATTGGCAGTCCCCAACTTCAGCCGCACCTGTAGTTTTCCCTTTCACTGCCCAGTCTGGAGTTCGGGTTGAGACGGCTCAGATCGGTTCGGCCCTGGGATTTTTTGAGCTGTTCTTGACTGCGGAGCTTTTAGACATAGTTGTGGCCGAAACAAACAGGTATGCCACACAATTTATCACCGCTAACCCGGGAAGCTTTTATGCCCAGCCTTTCTGGTGGAAACCAGTCCAAGTTTCCGAACTTAAAACTTTTCTGGGCCTCCTCCTCAACATGGGCCTGACAAAAAAGCATGAATTGAGGTCATATTGGTCCACGAACCCGATTCATCACATGCCCATGTTCTCTGCTGCCATGTCCAGGGCACGTTTTGAGGCCATCCTGCGGTTCCTGCACTTTAGTGACAACACCGCCTCCCGTCCCAGGGGCCACCCTGCTTTTGACCGGCTCCACAAAATTCGGCCCCTCATAGACCATTTCAACCAGAAATTTGCAGATATTTATACCCCAGAGCAAAACATCTGCATAGACGAGTCCCTGATACATTTTACCGGGCGCCTTGGCTTCAAACAATACATCCCAAGCAAGCGCGCCTGGTATGGGGTCAAATTGTATAAGCTCTGTGAAAGGGCCACAGGCTATACCCACAAATTTCGGGTCTATGAGGGAAAAGATCAGACCCTGGAGCCGGTCGGTTGCCCTGACTACCTGGGGAGCAGTGGGAAGACAGTTTGGGACTTGGTGTCACCCTTATTCGGCAAGGGGTACCATCTTTATGTGGACAATTTTTACACAAGTGTGGCCCTCTTTAGGCATTTGTTTCTAGAACGGATTGGCGCCTGTGGTACCGCGCGAACTAGTCGCGCGGGCTTCCCCCAACTGCTCGTTACCACCCGTCTTGCAAGGGGGCAGAGGGCCGCACTGTGTAACGAAGAACTGCTCGCGGTGAAATGGAGAGACAAGCGTGACGTTTACATGCTCTCCTCCATTCACGCAGACACGACAATACAAATTGAGCGAGCAACCCGTGTCATTGAAAAGCCCCTCTCAGTCCACGACTATAACCTCCACATGGGAGGGGTCGACTTCAATGACCAGATGTTGTCTCCGTATTTAGTTTCCCGACGCACCAGACGCTGGTATAAGAAGGTGTCTGTATATTTAATTCAATTGGCTCTGTACAATAGTTTTGTTCTCTACAGTAAGGCTGGGAGAACTGGATCCTTCCTCAAATTTCAGGAAGAGATCATCGAGAACCTCCTGTATCCAGGAGGTTCCGTGGCCCCAACCACCAGTGTAGTTAGCCGTCTACACGAGCGACATTTCCCCAATGTCGTTCCTGGTACCTCAACCCAACCGTCACCCCGAAAAAGATGTCGTGTCTGTAGCAGGAGTGGAATAAGGTGTGACACCCGCTATTTCTGTCCTGACTGTCCGGACCACCCTGCCCTATGCTTTGGAGAGTGTTTCCGGAAGTACCACTCACAGGTACACTATTAGCATAGGGATCATCTCACCAGGACAGGCACACAGGGCTATTAGGGCCCATTCACTCACTGCTGCTGCAAACGTCTCCTTTCACATGGGACAAAGTGCATAACGCACTTCGCCACATCTTTGGGCGATTTGCGCTTTGCACATTGACCCATGGGGAAGGAGAGGTTTGTTCTATAAAGGTAAAAAAAAAAAAAAAAAAAAAAAAAAAAAACAGGTAAGCAAACAGGTTAATGTTTAGTTCCAAAAGTTAAAGTTACATGTTCTGTTCCAAAGTTAATAAAATTATTGCGTTGTGGCCTGTTTTTTTCTTTTTTTTTTTTTTTGTCTTTTTACCTTCCAGGTGGACCAACCGATCGACCAGCTGCAGCACCGATGTGCATTCTGACAGAAGCATTGCGCTGCTGTCAGATTACACGCAAGTCGGTGTATGCGGCGCTGCAAGACGGGATTTTCTCCTCTGCAGTGACAGATACGTTTGCCAAGGCATACGAGCTGAGGAGGAGGCGGCGTTCCTATGCTTTGGCAAGCACTTTGTATATATATATATATATATATAAAAAAAAATCCCGGCAATGATTTATTCATCCACATCGATTGATGCGAATGGAGAAATCTGGTTTGCCAGGGCATACGAGCTAAGTGGGTATGGATGTAGGGCGGAGCTCCTATGTCCTGGCAGACGCCTTTCCCCTCCATTTTTTTTTTTTGGCAGAGATTTTTTCATCCACATTGATCGATGCGAATGAAGAAATCTGTGCCGTTCATTTTTTTCTTTCAGCCCAGAGGCTGAACGGAAAAAAAAATCTCATTACCTGTATGCTCAATATAAGGAGAATAGCAGAAACTCCTAATGCTGGCCATACATGTAATGATTGCGGAGACCCTCAAATGCCAGGGCAGTACAAACACCCCACAACTGACCCCATTTTGGAAAGAAGACACCCCAAGGTATTTGCTGAGGGGCATATTGAGTCCATGAAAGATTGAAATTTTTGTCCTAAGTTAGCGGAAAGTGAGACTTTGTGAGAAAAAACAAAAAAAAATCAATTTCCGCTAACTTATGCGAAAAAAAAAAAATTTCTTTGAACTTGCCAGGCCCCTCATTGGATACCTTGGGGTGTCTTCTTTCCAAAGTGGGGTCACATGTGGGGTATTTATACTGCCCTGGCTTTTTAGGGGCCCTAAAGCGTGAGAAGAAGTCTGGGATCCAAATGTCTAAAAATGCCCTCCTAAAAGGAATTTGGGCCCCTTTGCGCATCTAGGCTGCAAAAAAGTGTGACACATCTGGTATCGCCGTACTCAGAAGAAGTTGGGGAATGTGTTTTGGGGTGTCATTTTACATATACCCATGCTGGGTGAGAAAAATATCTTGGTCAAATGCCAACTTTGTATAAAAAAATGGGAAAAGTTGTCTTTTGCCAACATATTTCTCTCACCCAGCATGGGTATATGTAAAATGACACCCCAAAACACATTCCCCAACTTCTCCTGAGTACGGCGATACCAGATGTGTCACACTTTTTTGATGCCAAGGTGGGCAAAGGGGCGCATATTCCAAAGTGCACCTTTCGGATTTCACCGGTCATTTTTTACAGATTTTGATTGCAAAGTACTTCTCACACATATGGGCCCCTAAATTGCCAGGGCAGTATAACTACGTCACAAGTGACCCCATTTTGGAAAGAAGACACCCCAAGGTATTCCGTGAGGGGCATGGCGAGTTCCTAGAATTTTTTATTTTTTGTCGCAAGTTAGTGGAATATGAGACTTTGTAAGGAAAAAAGAGAAAAAAAAAAAATCATCATTTTCTGCTAACTTGTGACAAAAAATAAAAAATTCTAGGAACTCGCAGTGCCCCTCACGGAATACCTTAGGGTGTCTTCTTTCCAAAATGGGGTCACTTGTGGCGTAGTTATACTGCCCTGGCAATTTAGGGGCCCAAATGTGTGAGAAGTACCTTGCAATCAAAATGTGTAAAAAATGCCCTGCAAAATCCAAAAGGTGCACTTTGGAATATGTGCCCCTTTGCCCACCTTGGCAGCAAAAAAGTGTGACACATCTGGTATCGCCGTACTCAGGAGAAGTTGGGGAATGTGTTTTGGGGTGTCATTTTACATATACCCATGCTGGGTGAGAGAAATATCTTGGCAAACGACAACTTTTCCCATTTTTTTATACAAAGTTGGCATTTGACCAAGATATTTTTCTCACCCAGCATGGGTATATGTAAAATGACACCCCAAAACACATTCCCCAACTTCTCCTGAGTACGGCGATACCAGATGTGTGACACTTTTTTGATGCCAAGGTGGGCAAAGGGGCGCATATGCCAAAGTGCACCTTTCGGATTTCACCGGTCATTTTTTACAGATTTTGATTGCAAAGTACTTCTCACACATATGGGCCCCTAAATTGCCAGGGCAGTATAACTACGCCACAAGTGACCCCATTTTGGAAAGAAGACACCCCAAGGTATTCCGTGAGGGGCATGGCGAGTTCCTAGAATTTTTTATTTTTTGTCGCAAGTTAGTGGAATATGAGACTTTGTAAGGAAAAAAGAGAAAAAAAAAAAATCATCATTTTCTGCTAACTTGTGACAAAAAATAAAAAATTCTAGGAACTCGCAGTGCCCCTCACGGAATACCTTAGGGTGTCTTCTTTCCAAAATGGGGTCACTTGTGGGGTAGTTATACTGCCCTGGCAATTTAGGGGCCCAAATGTGTGAGAAGTACCTTGCAATCAAAATGTGTAAAAAATGCCCTGCAAAATCCGAAAGGTGCACTTTGGAATATGTGCCCCTTTGCCCACCTTGGCAGCAAAAAAGTGTCACACATCTGGTATCGTCGTACTCAGGAGAAGTTGGGGAATGTGTTTTGGGGTGTCATTTTACATATACCCATGCTGGGTGAGAAAAATATCTTGGTCAAATGCCAACTTTGTATAAAAAAATGGGAAAAGTTGTCGTTTGCCAAGATATTTCTCTCACCCAGCATGGGTATATGTAAAATGACACCCCAAAACACATTCCCCAACTTCTCCTGAGTACGGCGATACCAGATGTGTGACACTTTTTTGATGCCAAGGTGGGCAAAGGGGCGCATATGCCAAAGTGCACCTTTCGGATTTCACCGGTCATTTTTTACAGATTTTGATTGCAAAGTACTTCTCACACATATGGGCCCCTAAATTGCCAGGGCAGTATAACTACGCCACAAGTGACCCCATTTTGGAAAGAAGACACCCCAAGGTATTCCGTGAGGGGCATGGCGAGTTCCTAGAATTTTTTATTTTTTGTCGCAAGTTAGTGGAATATGAGACTTTGTAAGAAAAAAAAAATAAAAAAAAAATCATCATCATTTTCCGCTAACTTGTGACAAAAAATAAAAAGTTCTATGAACTCACTATGCCCATCAGCGAATACCTTAGGGTGTCTACTTTCCGAAATGGGGTCATTTGTGGGGTAGTTATACTGTTTGGGCATTGTAGAACCTCAGGAAACATGACAGGTGCTCAGAAAATCAGAGCCGTTTCAAAAAGCGGAAATTCACATTTTTGTACCATAGTTTGTAAATGCTATAACTTTTACCCAAACTATTTTTTTTTTTTGCCCAAACATTTTTTTTTTATCAAAGACATGTAGAACTATAAATTTAGCGAAAAATTTATATATGGATGTCGTTTTTTTTGCAAAATTTCACAGCTGAAAGTGAAAAATGTCATTTTTTTGCCAAAAAATCGTTACATTTTGATTAATAACAAAAAAAGTAAAAATGTCAGCAGCAATAAAATACCACCAAATGAAAGCTCCATTAGTGAGAAGAAAAGGAGGTAAAATTCATTTGGGTGGTAAGTTGCATGACCGAGCGATAAACGGTGAAAGGAGTGTAGTGCCGAAGTGTAAAAAGTGGCCTGGTCATGAAGGGGGTTTCACCTAGCGGGGCTGAAGTGGTTAATGAACAAATGTTCTTTTATTTATTCTATTTTATTTATCTGTTCTGTGCAGTGCTATTAAGAAAATGGCAAGTTTTGTATTTTGTACTTTTGCAGTAATGCAAATATGTTATTTAATTTAGTAAAAGATGTTTTATTTTGAAAAACACTGTGCATTTCAGTTCTTGAGTTAAGCATAACTACATTTCAGCATTATCAGTAATTTCTGTGTGCTTTTGCCTTGAAAATCCAAGCAAATAGACCTCTAGCACAATTCCCTTAAAGTATTGCATCGCATACCGTTATCGCAATTTTTAGGGCCCTAATCGCAATCGCACAAAATTCCCATATCGTGCAGCCCTAATATATATATATATATATATATATATAAACATATATTTCAACTCTTCCTCAACAGTTACATATCTCAAGATCGCGCTGTGTTTCTGCATTACTTTGACACTGTCCTCTATCATTGGACAGCATCAGAGTGATGGTGTGGATGCCACCCGAGCAGAGAGCAGGTCTACACTCCTTTGGACCTTGGCTCTCTATTACAATAAGCAGCACCAAAAGGTATCAGTGAGAGCATAACATAAAACATAGGAAGCATAACATAACATAGAATAAATACAATAGGGAAATGGATTGAAATAAAAAAAAAAATACTAAGATGATCAGGGGACCAGTGACAATCATGCCATATTGATACCAAAAACTGATTAGAGGTCCTCTTTAAGTCATATATGAGTTTCTCGTTAAATCAGTGTAAATTTTGTAAAATAAAAATGTTGTTACCTATAAATATATTAATTATTTAAAATGTATGTTATAACTGAAAGTGATGCTTTTTTTCACACTTATATTGAACCTAAACTGTATTCTACCTACACATGAAACACTAGGAAATTAAATTACAAACTGTGCCATGGATAATTATTATTCCGTTCATGTATCTTTTGAATTGCATCTCTTTTAATATTTTACGCCGTCAAGCAGACTGCTTCTCAAAGCCTCTGCCTTGTCTATATTTTAGCTGATCATTTACCAGGAGAGAGGCAAACTTTTCTGCACATTGCTCATATGCGCATTTTACTTCTGATCTGTCTGTATTTCCTGTGCAACTCACCCTAAAGCTTCCCTGGGAGCACAAATCAAACAATGATGTCAAGTCAACCCATATACTTACTATAAAACTCAAACTATTTAGTAGATGAAAGATTATGTTGGAAAAAGGATGCACATGAGCATATGATGCGTTGCATAGAGTCATAATATGCCACACACGCATGTGGTACTTTACTATACCTCTATATTCCTTTGATTTCCTAAAATAAGCATATGGAAGGGGCATTTTCCATTGAATGCCATGATACAGAGGTATTCACCCCAGCATTATGGTTTATGGAGAAAACATATGATGGCACATGGAGTTCTTACTGCGCCATAATATGGAGTTACAGGGACTTTAGGTGCCACACTACACATCACACCAAAAAGTGATTCTGATATTTTTGTGTTTTTCTAAACAGTAGCTTTTTATTGTTTAACTTTAGATATTTTGTGATAACTTGTTACGGTGACATTAAAGTAGTTGTCCAAGATTATAAAAAATTTGGGCAAAGGCAATTAATGTGATAAAATAATAAATTAATCAATATTAACCAATACTTCAGTGCTCACCATCACTATAGTGCTCACCTGTGTTTTCTTAGTTTGCTGCAGTAAACATACCTGACACACAACCACTGCAGCCAATCACTGGCCGAGTGAAGGAAATAGCTGAGAAGTTGGGGTGGCAGCACTGTGTTGCAGTACCTTTATACAATGGCAGCAGCCAGGCCTGCAGCGCGGCAGGGCAAAGGGTACTGAATAGGCTGTTCTGTCACTGTGGAAGACCAGCTGCAGTCCACAAGTGAGTACACATACTTGTCCATCAATGATGCAGCCGGAGTCTGCAGCCACCGGCTGTGGAATGGGTCCTGTTCTACAGACCTGGGCTTGCCAATCAGCCAAGAGATGTGGGCAGCAAAGTAGTAGTAGATATAAGGGACACATGATGAGTCTGACTAACTAGTTCTTGGCTTCCATCCTGTGCCAAGTCTCCCCTGGTCCTCCTGCTTAATGTCTCTGCCAGAGTTGGTGCTTTCAGAGATTGATGCAGACAGGGTTGAGCAGGTTTCTGACTCTGCAGAGTTCAGAGCGCTGACTGTTGTGAAGGAACCAGGCCTCTAGTCTAGGAGATGGAACAACTGTGTGACCGGAGTCTGCCTGTGTCCCCACTGTACCAGTCTCTGAACAAACAGTTTGCCTGTTTTCTTTTTTACCCCATCCATCATCCCTGTCCCCTTTGTTCCCCATGTGACTGTCCTTTGCCCAGACAGAGTGATCACAGGTTAACAGGGTAGTCCAGACAGTTTCTTCTACCGATTTGATATTAGGCATTGAGAGACATTAGTGCATCCTGTGGTCGCCAAGTATCAAATCAGAAGTACATACCTGCGCACAATAAGTTTCTGCCTGGCCCCGGCAGTCGGCATGCAGTAGTTTCTCTTCACATTCGATATCAGGGTAAAGGGTTTTCTGAATGTTTAATACTGGTGACCTATCCTTAGGATAGGTCATCAATATATAATTGGTGGGGGTCTGACACCCAGGACCCCCTTCACACCCTTGAATGGAACTGAGTTGAACCTTGGCCAATTGACCATTGAATGTGATGTCTATTGATGGAATTTAGAAAATTGCAGACGCTATCCGTATTTTGCGGATCCCTGATTAGCAGACCACAAAAAATATATGATCATGTGAATGAGACCTTAAACCAGGGATGGCCAACCTGTGGCTCTCCAGCTGTTGAAAAAAAAAATGCAGCTCCCAGCATGCCCAGACTACCTACAGCTATCAGTTTACAGCAGGGCATGGTGGGAACTGTAGTTTTACAACAGCTGGAGAGCCGCAGGTTGGCCATCCCTGCCTTAAACAGTCGGAAAACCCCTTTCAGGATGTTTTTAACATGGGTCGATATTGGATAATTGCCTAATCATTGAAAAAAGATTGATAGCTGCAAATACATGCAGCAATCAACCACCCGTTACAATGATAGTTTGTCTCTATACAGATTTATTATTTGGTGGCAGCACATTCCGTTTATCCAGGACAATCTGCTGCTGGCAAACAATAATTGTATGTGCTGAATAAAAGATGTGATCACCTAACTAATGAGAATTTGCTCATTTGTCTGATGATGAGTAGCGCCAATACACAGGGCAGTTATTTAGAATGAAGTCTTTAAATGGAACCTGTCATGTGGATATTTGATTATAATCTAACTAATTATATACAATCATTAACTACTAAAAAGTGCCTTAGATGTATCCACTTACTGGTGTGACAGATGGTTACCCCATAATATACACACAAAGATGCCGCATGCCGCATGCTAATGAGCTGATTGGAGTCCGGCGTGATGTCATTGAGTCCAGCGTATATTTAATTCAGAGCTATAGCCACTCCCCTGCCCACCTGCTGCTGATTCCTATGGAAACAAACTGTCACTCAGCAGCAGGTGGGCGGGGAGAGTCAGGGGCTCATAAATATTCATGACTCATCATTATCAGCTGGAGCTTTTCAATACAAGATGTTGGCAGATTGACTGGGTCAATTAAAGAAAGTGACCCAGCATTTTGCTAAGAGAATCTGTCACTTATTTATGTTGCCCTTAGTTAGGACACCATAAAACTGTTGACAGGTTCCCTTTAAACTCACTTTTTTCAAATTGGTTTATGTTGCGGCCTTGTGCTAAAATAAAACAAAAATGTAAGTTTTCCCATCAATCTGCACTCAATACCCCATATTGAGAAAGTGAGAACTTTTATTATAAAGGAAACTTCACATGGACATAAGTATTCAAACTCTATTCACCTGTATTCACCTGTAGTATATTAATGTTATTGTATGGAAAGAAACACCCCTGACTATATAAGGTCTCACAGCTGACAATGCATATCAGAGCAAAAACCGAGATATGAGAAAGAACTGCCTGTAAAGATCAGAGGCAGGTTTGTGTGGAGGCACAGATCCAGAGAAGGGTACAGAAAAAACTTCTGCAGCATTGCATGTCTCCAAGAGCACAGTAGCCTCCATCATTCTTAAATGGAAGAAGTTTGGAGCAAACAGGACCCTAGAGCTGCCCTCCCCACCAAACTAACTAATCAGGGGCTTAGTAAGAGAGGAGACCAAGAACCCAATGGTCACTCAGCTAAGTTTCAAAGATCCTGTGTACAAATGTGAGAAACTTCCAGAAAGTCAGCCATCCCAGGAGCATTCCACCTATCTGGCTTTTATAGCATAGTGGCTTGAAAAAATGCTCTCTTTGCAAATATTTTTAAAATTCTGTGTTCATGTTCTCATGAAGTGATCATGGCGGTCTGGTCTGAATGGAGAAGATGAGGAAAGAGAACATCTATATCAGAGAAGACATTATAGAATATGACCTGTATGTAGTGCTGTATTCTACTGCATTCTACTGTAATGTCCATTCGCAACAGTAGGGCTGGGAGGAAGGAGTTGGACTGAGAATTTGGCATTTGCTATGGCGGGGTGACCTCAGGCAGCAGAAAGGCTACTCCCCACTTTGAACCACTCATTTCCCTTTGCCCTGTTTGTGATTATTTAGTAATACTGTGGATATTCTATAAATATATTTGATCAAACTATTAGAAATTGATTTTAAAGTATTAATTTGGGTTACACCTTTCATTAAGTTCAGTGTCAGTAGTGCTGTTTGCTAAATTTTGACTATGGGTGTTATTATTAAAAGATGCAAGCCACATAGCACTGTGTGCCATAGTAACAAATGAGCCCTGCATCACCGAGCAGTAAGACTCAGTAAATTGTGACTCGAAGTATAGGGAGATTCAGACCTTTATTTAAAAAAAGACATGTAGATAATTAATTTTTGCTAAAAATCAAATGCTGTGAACATTATTTACTGGATGAGAAGTACAAGATAAAATCAGAATATATGGAATCCGTGAGTATGTGTTATTTTTTTTTTTTCCAGCTTTGCTTTCCTTATATCATTTCCCATACTGTTGCTATGGCACCTGATCCTGCTCAAAATTCAAAGAGCACAAGAAAGGCATTGAGCATGCTTAAACTTGAAGTTATTGAGCTATTGAGCAGTATTTACCCCGTAGGGAGAAATTTTATGGCACAGAAACACAGTCCATGGTTTTTATTAAAAATTTGTAGTTCTGACATTTAAAGTGTGTTTCTAAGTCACAGACTAATAGAATGAAAATATAATCAGATGTAAATAAATCCTGCAAAATATGTGACACTCAATTTACTTTAGGCAGCAGCAGCAATAAGCAGTACAGCTGTGAGATATGAACATTTTCAGGTACTGGCATGAAGAAACTTAAAGAGGTATCACTAGAATCTTTTTATGAATTTCAGGCATAGCCTCCAGCATGGTCGGACATGCAGAAGAATCCTACTTATCTGATCCTTACTGCTGGGTTTCAACTCCATCACTCCCCCACTGCCACTCACCCAGTCTGTGAGGACACGTCACCGCTGTGGCCAGGCATTGTGTTAAGCCAAATGTGGGGACTGAAGATCTGCAGGCAGGGGAATGAAGGAGCCAGAGTCTAGTAGTGAGGGTCAGGCAAGCGCGATTCCCTCTGCAGGGGGCTCTGCCCAAAAGGCCCCCAGGGGTGAACAACAAAATGTTAACATGTCTAATGATGTCTGAGGGATAAAGCACATGAGCAATGGAATCAATAATGTCATAAAGGAATAATATGGCTAATGCACACAAGTATTTTAATGCTAGGCGTATGCTTATCAACTATGTTTTGTCAATAAGCAGCCAAACATAACCATAACCCCTTGAGAAAACAGGTTCCTCCTTTTTCAGCAGCCTATCCACATGCATAGCGTCACTAGTTGCTAGGCAGATTTTTGTTATATATATCAATCGCTCCTGTGTGGTTTATTTATTCAGAATTCCAATATTAATTCCGTTACATCCTATCTGGAGCAATTAAATATCTATCATATGTCTATATGTCATATAGTGGCTAGAAAACCACAATGGTTCAAGATGTGGGGAAAAATTTAAATCAGTGCGGAGTAATTCCTCAAAGCAGATTGCTGGGATTTGACATAACTTAAGATACCCTATAGGTTGGGATCATTATTTAAATTACACCCAATCGTGTTCTGGTATCTTAGTCATTAAAAACTGTGACCACCTCTCAGTTTGAGATCACCATTTAGAAGACACTTTTTAGGGGAACTCTCATTAGCCTGGGGTCAGTCCAAATTAATGGTCTTAACCCCAAGGCAACTATTATATATGAGTTACAATGGGTCGCACAAAATCTCCCCAGATGGGTCATCCTTTAGATGACAACCAAATGGGAGAAGCAATTGCCAAGACCCAACATTCAGACTGGTATCCCTAAAACAACCCGCATAAGAGGAAAATAAAATAACTCACCCACTGTAGATGCCACAATATCTAAGGATTCCTTGGAGGATTTCTAAAGAGGATTCCTTAGTGAAATAATTGAGCACTCTAATTTCCTGAGTATCCCAAGCGAAGGTGGGCTGTAAACATTTACGCAGTTAAGATCCATATATGGGAGATCTCAAATCGTACATGGGAGTCTCTGATTCCACATGGAGAGCCACTTGTGAAAACAAGAGAAAAATAGAGTGAGTTTCACAACAACAATCAATTGTTAGGCACAAACCTTAAATGGTAGTTTTAAGTTACAGATCTAGTAAGAGGGGGAAGATGGCAAAAATCATACCAAGAGAAATGTCTCTAAATGAAGATGTTAACTTAAAGTCTCTGTTAAGTCCTTTTGGCTCTGAAGTATCCATTCTGTAAATCCATTTGAGTTCCAGTTTTTTAAGCATCAATTCACTATCGCCACCCCTGCGGGGTTGTGGAGCCCCATAAATAATCAAAAATCTCAGTTGGGAGATGTTATGTTGATATTTAGTGAAATGCTCAGAAACTGGGAGCTCAAGCACAGAATTAATAATTTTGGATTTGTGTTGGGTAATTATTTTTTTTATTTCCTGTGTGGTTTCTCATACACAAAGTAGGCCACAGGGACATTATAAAATATAAATCACAAAAGAGGAGCTGCAGGTATAGTAATGTCGAATATGATATCTGACCCCTGATCGTGGATGTATAAACAAATTTCCCTTGATCATGCTGCTACAGTGGCAGCAATTCAAACAGGGGAAACATCCTGTCTTCTAAGGGCTCTTTCACACCTGCGTTCTTTTCTTCCGGCATAGAGTTCAGTCGTCGGGGCTCTATGCCGGAAGAATCCTGATCAGTTTTATCCTAATGCATTCTGAATGGAGAGAAATCCGTTCAGGATGCATCAGGATGTCTTCAGTTCCGGACCGGAACGTTTTTTGGCTGGAGAAAATACTGCAGCATGCTGTGCTTTTTGCTCCGGCCAAAAATCCTGAACACTTGCCGCAAGGCCGGATCCGAAATTAATGCCCATTGAAAGGCATTGATCCGGATCCGGGCTTAAGCTAAACGTCGTTTCGACGCATTGCTGGATCCGACGTTTAGCTTTTTCTGAATGGTTACCATGGCTGCCGGGACGCTAAAGTCCTGGCAGCCATGGTAAAGTGTAGTGGGGAGCGGGGGAGCAGTATACTTACCATCCGTGCGGCTCCCGGGGCGCTTCAGAGTGACGTCAGGGCGCCCCACGCGCATGGATGACGTGATCGCATGGCACGTCATCCATGCGCATGGGGCGCTCTGACGGCATTCTGGAGCGCCCCGGGAGCTGCACGGACTGTAAGTATACCGCTCCCCCGCTCCCCACTACTACTATGGCAACCAGGACTTTAATAGCGTCCTGGGTGCCATAGTAACTGTCACGGAAGGTGTACAGGAAACAAGACCATGCAAAATGAATATATGACTCACTGGATCCAAAACTAAGGAACAAAAGGGAGACCCCTGCATCAGACCTGGCTCTCTCCCTGTCTGCTCAGCCTATGCAAAAATCCCAATGGTGGATGATCGCATATCCACGTACCTCGACTATATACCACCTGAACACCCTACAATAGTGAGGGGACACGACCACCGGCTCCCTACACTAGACACGGAGGGAGTCAGGGTCACCTGGGATCCAGCAAACAGAAAATCACAAATAAATGTACAGCACTTATCTTGTAGAAGGCTGGAAGATAGGATCAGCATGCACACACACTCCAGGAAGTTGTATAAGCCGCACACTAATGCATTATGGGGAGGATTTTAAAGGGATGCAATCAGTCCAACTACATGACAGCTGAGAGAGGCTAACGAGATGAGGAACTGAAATTCAAAACAAAGAAAACTCAAGGAGGAGGTTCTGAAAGGCTTCTGTCAGAGCTTCTCAGCTGTCTGGTTGTGACAGTACCCCTCCCTCTACGAGTGGACTCCGGACACTCAGAGCCCACCTTCTCAGGATGGGACCTATGGAAAGCCCTGATGAGACGAGTGGCCTTAATGTCCGTCACTGGGACCCACATCCTCTCCTCAGGACCATAACCCTCCCAATGAACGAGGTACTGGAGAGAACCGCGGACAAGACGAGAATCCACAATCCTAGAGACCTGAAATTCAAGATTCCCATCAACCATAATCGGAGGAGGAGGCAAAGGCGAGGGTACAATGGGTTGAACATAAGGTTTCAATAAGGACTTATGAAAAACATTATGGATCTTCCAAGTCTGAGGAAGATCAAGACGGTAGGCAACAGGATTGATGACAGACAGGATTTTGTAAGGCCCAATAAACCTAGGACCCAACTTCCAGGAGGGAACCTTCAATTTGATATTCTTGGTAGACAACCACACCAGATCACCAACATTCAGGTCCGGACCAGGCACACGTCTCTTATCTGCCACACGCTTATATCTCTCACTCATGCTCTTTAGATTATCCTGAATCTTTTGCCAAATAGAAGACAAAGACGAGGAGAATCTGTCCTCATCAGGTAAACCAGAAGACCCCTCTCCCGAGAAAGTCCCAAACTGCGGATGAAACCCATATGCACCAAAAAATGGTGACTTATCAGAGGACTCCTGACGACGGTTATTTAAAGCAAACTCAGCAAGGGACAAAAAAGAACACCAATCCTCCTGATTCTCCGCCACAAAACAGCGCAGATATGTCTCCAGATTCTGATTGACGCGCTCTGTCTGGCCATTCGACTGCGGGTGGAAAGCAGAAGAGAATGAAAACCGAACCCCCAAGCGAGAACAGAAAGCCTTCCAGAATCTGGAAACAAACTGCATGCCCCTATCAGAGACTATGTCTGAAGGAATACCATGCAATTTGACAATGTGATCAATAAATGTCTGCGCCAGTGTCTTAGCATTGGGCAAACCAGGAAAAGGGATTAAAAATGCACCATTTTGCTAAAACGGTCCACCACCACCAGAATCACAGTCTTCCCCGAGGAACGAGGCAGGTCCGTTATGAAGTCCATGGACAGATGTGTCCAAGGACGGGAATGAATGGGTAAGGGAAGGAGAGGACCTGATGGCCGTGAATGAGGGACTTTGGCACGAGCGCAAGTCTCGCAGGCTGCCACAAAACCCTCAACCGACTTACGAAGCGCAGGCCACCAAAATCTCCGAGCGATGAGATCCACTGTGGCTCTTGCCCCCGGGTGCCCAGCAAGGACCGTATCGTGGTGTTCCTTAAAAATCTTGTGTCTTAAAGCGAGAGGCAAAAACAACCTCCCAGGAGGACAAAGATCAGGAGCCTCTGACTGGGCTGCCTGCACCTCTGCCTCCAATTCAGGAAAAAGAGCAGAGACCACCACACCTTCAGCCAAAATGGGACCCGGGTCTTCAAAATTCCCACCTCCCGGAAAACAACGTGACAGGGCATCTGCCTTCACATTCTTAACCCCAGGGCGGAACGTGACAACAAAATTAAACCTTGAAAAGAACAAAGACCATCTGGCCTGTCTCAGGTTCAGACGCTTGGCTGACTCCAAGTAGGCCAGATTTTTATGGTCAGTAAACACGGTAATAGGGTCTCTGGCTCCCTCTAGCCAATGGCGCCATTCCTCAAAAGCCAACTTGATGGCCAACAATTCCCTATCTCCCACATCGTAATTTCTCTCTGCGGAGGAGAGTTTCTTCGAGAAAAAGGCACACGGTCGCCATTTGGCAGGAGAGGAACCCTGAGACAAGACCGCACCCACACCCACCTCAGAAGCATCAACCTCAACTATGAAGGGTAGAGAAATATCAGGTTGTTCCAAGATGGGAGCGGAAGCAAAACTCTCCTTGATATTAGAAAAGGCCTTACGCGCCTCTACCGACCAGGAAGAAAAGTCTACCCTCTTTCTGGTCATATCAGTGAGTGGTTTAACAATAGAGGAATAATTCAAAATAAACTTCCTGTAATAATTGGCAAAGCCCAAAAAACGCATCAGCGCCTTCTGATTCTCAGGAAGCTCCCACTCAAGCACAGCGCGGACCTTCTCGGGGTCCATGCGAAAACCAGAAGCGGAGAGAAGAAACCCCAGAAATTGAATTTCTGGAACCGCAAACACACATTTTTTCAGTTTCGTGTATAATTTATTCTCCCGCAGGATGAGCAAGACCTGACGTAAGTGTTCCTTATGAGTTTTGAAATCAGGAGAAAAAATCAAAATGTCATCCAAATACACTAATACAAATTTTCCCATTAAATGATAAAAAATGCTGTTCATGAAATGCTGAAAAACGGCTGGGGCATTCATCAAACCAAAAGGCATAACCAAATTCTCAAAATGGCCCTCAGGGGTATTGAAGGCCGTCTTCCATTCGTCTCCTTCTCTGACCCTGACCAGGTTGTATGCCTCTCTTAGATCTAACTTGGAAAATACTTTAGCCCCAACAATCTGGTTAAACAGGTCCGGGATCAGAGGAAGGGGATAAGGGTCATGAATAGTGATTGTTCAGCTCCTTGAAATCCAGACAAGGTCTTAAAGAACCATCTTTTTTCTTAACAAAGAAAAAAACTGCAGCAACAGGTGACTTCGAGGGTCGTATGTGTCCTTTTCTCAGACTCTCAGAGATATAAGCACGCATAGCGACCCTTTCAGGTTGGGAGAGTTTGTATAAACGAGATTTAGGCAGCTTGGCGCCTGGGATGAGATTAATAGGGCAATCGTACTCCCTGTGCGGGGGCAAATCCTGAACTCCACTCTCAGAGAAGACATCCGAAAATTCAGAGAGAAAAGATGGTACAGTCTTAGTAGAAACCTCAGAAACAGATGTCGTGAGGCAATTCTCTCTGCAAAAGTCACTCCAACCATTTATTTGCCTCGCTTGCCAATCAATGGTGGGGTTATGTTTAGTGAGCCAGGGTAGCACAAGAGGAGTAGGTAATCCGCTAAGGACGAAACATGACACATCCTCAACATGAGCATCACTCACAATTAAACGAATATTGTGAACTATGCCCTTTAATGTTTTCTGAGAAAGTGGAGCGGAATCAATAGCAAAAACAGGAATATCCTTTCCCAAAGTGCACAACTGGAAACCATGAGTTATCGCAAAATGATTATCAATGAGATTGACAGCTGCTCCACTATCTACAAAAATCTCACAAAAAATGTTCTTGCTCTCTAGCGCCACCCTGGCAGGCAGGACAAAACGGGAACTACAAGCAAACGGAAAACCTTCAATTTCCGCCTCAACCCTGCCAATAGTAACAGATGGAACATTTTTAAAAGATTTTTTCCTTTTTGTTTCTTTATTACTCCCAGAAAACTCCCAGAGGGACAAACATTTGCCAAATGATTTATACCTCCACAACAAAAACAAACCTTCCCATGCGGGCTGAATCTTCTATTGTCAGAGGCAATCAACCCCAGCTGCATGGGCTCCTGCTCAGAAGGGGCTGACAGCGACTGAGACCCCTGCGCATAGAATGAGACCGCTGCACTGTCCTGGGACTGAGTATGACAGGAAGGAGAGATCTCTCCTCTCTCTCTAAGACGCCTGTCAATACGAACGGCCTGAGACATAGCACAGTCCAAGAAGATAGGCCTCTCATGAAAGGCAAATGCATCTTTCAATCCCTCTGAAAGACCATGGCAAAATTGACTTCGGAGTGCAGCATCATTCCAACCAGTATCAGCTGCCAATCTCCGAATTTCTGAGCAGTATATCTCTGCGGATTGTTTACCCTGGCATAACAGACGTAGTCTAGACTCAGCCAAAGCAATATGATCCGGATCATCATATATCTGACCCAGGGCTAAAAAGAAATCATCCACTGAACGGAGGGGCCGTGCCCCCACCGGCAGCGAAAAGGCCCACGACTGAGCGTTACCCCTGAGCAGTGATATAATGATCCCCACCCTCCGTTCCTCATCATCAGAGGAATGGGGAAGAAGGCGAAAATGGAGTTTGCAAGCCTCTCTGAAACGCACAAAATTCTCACTACCCCCGGAGAACGTATCCGGGAGCGAGATCTTAGGCTCAGAACAAACTCCATGAACGCAAGCTGAACCGGTCACTAGAAACTGAGAAAGAGTCTTACGGAGATCAGCTACCTCCAATGAAAGACCCTGGAAACGTTCAGTCAAAAGTGAAACCGGATCCATGCTTGAGACGGTTTTGGCGGCTTATAATGTCACGGAAGGTGTACAGGAAACAAGACCATGCAAAATGAATATATGACTCACTGGATCCAAAACTAAGGAACAAAAGGGAGACCCCTGCATCAGACCTGGCTCTCTCCCTGTCTGCTCAGCCTATGCAAAAATCCCAATGGTGGATGATCGCATATTCACGTACCTCGACTATATACCACCTGAACACCCTACAATAGTGAGGGGACACGACCACCGGCTCCCTACACTAGACACGGAGGGAGTCAGGGTCACCTGGGATCCAGCAAACAGAAAATCACAAATAAATGTACAGCACTTATCTTGTAGAAGGCTGGAAGATAGGATCAGCATGCACACACACTCCAGGAAGTTGTATAAGCCGCACACTAATGCATTATGGGGAGGAATTTAAAGGGATGCAATCAGTCCAACTACATGACAGCTGAGAGAGGCTAACGAGATGAGGAACTGAAATTCAAAACAAAGAAAACTCAAGGAGGAGGTTCTGAAAGGCTTCTGTCAGAGCTTCTCAGCTGTCTGGTTGTGACAGTAACACTGAACGCATTTTGAAGACGGATCCGTCTTCAAATGCTTTCAGTTCACTTGCATTTTTCCGGATCTGGTGTGTAATTCCGGCAAGTGGAGTACACGCCGGATCCGGACAACGCAAGTGTGAAAGAGGCCTTACTCAATAAAGTTTCAGAAAATGGAGACATAAAAACATGCTTTTAGTGTTTAAAACCAAAATATATTTTAAAAAGCAGACATATTAGGTATTACCGCGTCCGTAACAACCTGTTCTATAAAAATATCCCATGAGCTAACCTGTCTGGTGAACACCGTAAAAAAGTTAAATAAAAACCGTGCCAAAAACTTTTTGTCACTATACATCACAAAAAGTGTAATACCAAATGATCAAAAAGTAGTATGTACCCCAAAATAGTGCCAATTAAACCAATATCTTATCCCACAAAAAATGAGACCCTAAGACAATCACCCCAAAAAATAAAAAAGATATGGCTTTCAGAATATGGAGACCTAAAAACATGATTGTTCTTCTTTCAAAAATGCTTTTATTGTGTCAATACAAAATAAATATAAAAAAATAAACAAATTAGGTATCGTCGCATTCATAACAACCTGCTCTACAAAAATATTACATGATTTACCCTGTCAGGTAAAAAAAACATAAAAAATTAATAAAATAAAAACTGTGCCAATTTTTGTGCCAACCATACACCACAAAAAGTGTAATACCAAATGATCAAAAAGTAGTATGTACCCCAAAATAGTACCAATCAAACCGTCACCTCATGCCACAAAAACTGAGTCCCTACATAAGATAATCGCCCAAAAAATAAAAATAATATGGCTTTCAGAAAAAGGATACACAAAAAACAGATTTGTTTCAAAAATGCTTTATTATGTAAAACTGAAACAAAAGAAAAATCGGTGAACACCGTGAAAAACCAAAAATATAATTTCCAAAATCGGGTCACTTTTTTGGAGTTTCTACTCTAGGGGTGCATCAGGGGGTCTTTATATGTCATATGGCAACTTAAAATTATCCCAGTGAAATCTGCCCTCCAAAATCCATATGGCGCTTCTTTCCTTCTGCGCCCTGCCGTGTGCCGATTCAGCAGTTTACGACCACATATGGGGTGTTTCTGTAAACTACAGAATTGGGGTAATGAATATTGCGTTTTATTTGGCTGTTAACCCTTGTGTTACAGGAAAAATGAATTAAAATAAAAAAATATGCCAAAAAAGTGAAATTTTAAAATGTATTCTCCTTTTTCCTTTAATTCTTGTTGAACACCTAAAGGGTTAACAAAGTTTGTAAAATCAGTTTTGAATACCTTGAGGGGTGTAGTTTCTGCAATGGGGTCATTTATGGGTGGTTTCCAGTATGTAAGCCCCACAAAATGACTTTAGAAAAAGTGGGTTTCAGGAATTTTCTTCTAAAATTCTAAGCTTAAGATCCTACAGAATAAAATTACATTTACAAAATGATGCAAACATGAAAGTGGACATATGGGAAATGTAAAGTAATAACTAATTTATGATGTATCACTGCCTTAAAAGTAGATAAATTCAAATTTTTTAAATAAATAATAATAAATAAAAGTGAATTATATCGACTAAAATTTTCACTATCATGAAGTACAATGTGTCACGAGAAAACTGTCTCAGAATCGCTTGGATAAGTAAATGCATTCCGAAGTTATTACCACATATGTAAAATGACACGTTAAGTTTCCAAAAAACGGCCTGGTCCTTAAGGTGAAAAATGGCAAAGTCCTTAAGGTGTTAAAGGCTATATACATCTTCGGAGGCAATTATTTTATGATTGTATTTTACTCATTTTGGGCAACAAATATTTTTTTCAGTTGGTCTTTATTAAAAATCATTCTGTCACAAAGTTTTAACTGTTTGTCTATCTGTGTGAATGGAACTTTTTATTTTCCCTTTTTTATCTAATAACCCTTATCTCTAATTTACTGAGAGGCCATAAACACTTATTTAAGCCACATTCTTATCAGTAAGATAAGAACTGAGCTATAATGAGTGTTTCTATTGTCAGAGAGCAGACATATGTAAGGAGCCAATCAGATTAGCTGACTGACGGAGCAAAGAGAAAATTCGGATCCCTCTATTATCAGACCTGTACGGAAATAATGGTTTTATATTTGTAAAAAAGACCAATTTAAAAAAATGATTTTAGCTCAAATTGAGTACAATAAAATAATTAAAAAAAATATTGTCCCCCCCAAAGGTGTACATAGCCTTTAATGCATTTTATTTGAGTATTATTTGTCACTAACCATTGAAAATTAACAGATTATACTTGAGCCTAAATGCTGTTAACAGAAGGGTGTCCCCTCTGCAATTTCTGGCCCAGCAGGATCACACTCTCTGTGTAATGTATGGCTGTCCTGTTTATTGCACACAGCAAGGGGGGAATCATGTACAGACCTGAGCACTGTTGCAAGGATTGCATTGTAGGCAGGAAGAAATAATACACTGACATAAAATTATACTGTAGGCAAGTATCAGACTGAAATAATATTAAAGTGCTACTAAACTGTGTTTGCCTATAATCCTTTCATATTTATTCCATACACAGTAAAAATCACTAAATAAGCTGATACTATACATCATTTATGAAAAACTGTTTCACACGTTTTTTCCTTTTACAAGTGTAAGTATAAGGTAATGGAAATTATACTCATTAAAAAATAACCTTAGCAGGAAAGGCTATCTGTCTCTAGTGCATTAACATGCTCAATTCCATAAGAGAAAAACTGCTTCAAAGTACACAAAGAACCAAACAGAATCCCAAAGAAAAATAGTTAGACACTGCATTCACTTTGTGATCAGGCTTACGAACACCAGATGGCTTTGCAGGATATGCTGCACTAGAAGTCAACCTGCAGAGCAGCATTGTAGACTTCAAAGGTAGACGCTATTTCCCAAGAGACATTTCATCTGTTCATTTCCACAGGCTATAAGCAGACTTTCAGGTTGGAAAATGTCAGCCCTTGCACGGAACAAAGTGCTGCTGGACCACAGGTTTTTCTTTTTTTGTTTTCTGTAGTATGTAAGGAACTAAGAAATGTCCTTATTCATAATACAGTACTAATACACAGTGCATCAAATTGGAAAACATGAAATCATGATACACTCCTTGACCAAAAAAAATAATGCACCAAAAAGGAATTGTTAGAATCGAATGATGTGTGAATTTAATGATGATATATGCAAGTGATTACAATATTAGAGCGGTAAAATAAATTTATTGGGGAAAACTGTACAATGAAAGGATCATGGAGGATCATGGAGTCATGCAGGTTTCGTATGGTATCCTTTGACAAATTTATCCACAAGTGTTGGAGCTGGGCCTGTGGATCCTGCACACTTGTAGGTTGTCAAAGCCGGAATCCCAGCTGGTCCCATTAATGCTGACAATAAATCTGGAGACCAGGCAAGCCAAGGAAGTGTTACAATCTGGCTGAGACATTCCTGGGAAACCGTTGCTGTGTGTAGGTGAGAATTATCCTGCTGAAAAATGCCAGTTGGAAGCCCTGCCATGAGACGCAACACTGAACTGTTAGTGTCCCTCATACCACTACTAGCGGTGTCTGACTGTCGTATGCGATGGCTCCCCAGATCATCATACCAGCAGTTGGGGTAGGGTGTATCTTCACAGAAATAGCAGGATTGAAGCACTCACCACGAGACCTCCATCCTCAAACCTGACCCTTATGGGATCCTAAAAAGAAACTGGATTTTATATCAAGACACGGAGGCTCCTATTGCTTAACCCTTTCTTTACTGACACACAATAGCAGCAAAGAATTCAACAAGAAAATCAGCCAATGGGCACACGGCCCTCCCCCTTAGTCCTAGTATAAAGGGAACACCCCTACAGTCTGTCTTCCTCTTTCTTTGCTGCTGCACACAAAGTTAAGTACCCCACCTCCCTGCCTGCAGGGCTGGTGGTTTTGTTATCGCAATATTGATTAGTTTTTTTGCATTGATATGATATATTCCTTTGTTGTTTGCTTTGGGATGCCGTTTTTTCCCCTTATTAGGTGATAGGGTTTCTATTTATACCCCTCTGTTGGTTGTTTCGTTTTCCCTTGCGGTCCGGTTACCGCATCTGCCTCTGCCCCTCTTGCCTCTGGTGGTTTCTGTACCCCCTCCCCTCTTCAACCTGTTCCGATCCTTGCCGGAGTTCGGGGGTTCTATTGTTCGCGTCTGCGTCTTTTCTCTGCGCGCCGAGTACCCGAGGTCTCGCTTCTCGCGAGATCTTGGGTGCTTTTTTCTTCCCGTCGCCGGCTGCCGCTTCCCGCCGCTTGCGCTCCTTGCGCGCGAAATCTCGCGAATCCGCGCGAGATTTCGGCCACCATCTTGAGCGACGCACCGCTTTTGGTGTCAGTTCTCTCCGGCGGCAGCAGCGGACGGCGGCCCCTCTCTACACAGGGTGACTTACTCTCTGTAGAGCGCTAGGTTTTTGCTTTATTATCTGTCATTTACTTACTCAGGGTCAGCTTAGGTCGGCTACCATTGACAGTGGGACATATTATAAACAATGTCTCTACACAATGCCGCCCTCTCAGCCCAGGGGACCCCTTCCCTTGGGGACTCTCTCTTGTACCCTCAGAATTTGGGGATCATCCCACATTCAGGGAGCACTACTCCTGCTCCGCAGGATGCTCAGGCTTTGTCCCTACAAAAATTGATTTCTGAGGCCATTGCCTCGGCCATGGGGTCCATGTCCTCTGTCCTGACGCACTCTATTTCTTTAGCACTTAGCGCCAATACCTCAACCACGGTATCCCCTAGCAACGCTCCTATGCCCGCCCCTGATGCCTCCAGAAATAATGTGAATGATGGCCTTGTTCCATCCAATGACGGCGCGCTTCGGCCGCGCAAAAGAGCCTGTCCGCGCCAGGCAGAACGAGCACGGCATTGGAAGTCTGCCCGGTCTCAACCCGAGCTGGATTCTGATTCCAATAGGGAATCTGATGAGGAGGCTTTGCTCGAATCCTATGATGATATAGAGGATTTGGACATTGATGGGTCCCCCATCCAGGGGACGTCCGTCTCTTTTTCTTCGTTACCCAAAGATGGTCCAGTTTCTGTCCAAGACAGGGTTTAGTCCAAAGAGAGGCCTGGACTCGGCTCTCAAGGCTTGCCAGGACAAGCTGTTGGACATTATGGGGCCCCTTACAAAAATCTTTGATCTGGCAGAGTCTGCCAAGGCGGAGGGTCAAATGGTCGATCCGGAGGAGCTCCGTGGTTGGGCGCAGAGAGCCATTTGCATGGCAGGTAATGCAAACACCTCTTTAAGCATTGAGAGACGCAAAGCCATTTTGCTAAAAATAGAGCCGAAACTGACTAATATGGCTCTGTCAGAGTCGGGGAAGGAGGCCCAAGGGTTCCTCTTTGGGGATCCCTTCATTAAGGAGCTGGGGAAGTTTGTTGGCACATTTACCGCCCTGGATAAAGCCCAGGCATCGATGCGTAGGGTGTTTAGTAGTAGGGTTTCCGCTAGGGCCGGCAGTATTAGGGGCCGTCTGTCCGGCCGCTCCTCATTCCAAACCCGTGGTTCGGGCCGAGGCTCCTTCACGTCCTACCGCCAGCCCACCATGAGCAGCGACACCAACCGTCCTTCTTCCCTTCCCGTGGTGCTTCCGGACGTGGAAGATCTTACAGAGGAAACCAAAATCTCAGACGCCCATTTGGTAAGTCTACCTCCACTTCTCCCTTTTTCGGAAAGTTATGTAGGGGGCAGACTCCGACATTTTTTGCATGCATGGAAGTTCATTACCAGCGATTCCTGGGTGTTGTCCACGGTCCAGGGGTTTCATATAGAACTGGTAGATCGCCCGGTGGTCCCGCCCCCTCTCCCCCCCTCTTTTCGGTCCCGGTTGTCTCAGAACCTCGTAGACGCCGAATTACGGACGTTGCACCTCAAGGGTGCTGTGGAACTGGCCCCCCCTCGCGATCAGGGCGGGGTGGTCAGCAGTATCTTCCTGGTGGAGAAGAAGGGCGGTCAGTTCCGCCCCGTCATCAACCTCAAGGCCCTCAATACCTTTGTCAGGTACAGGCATTTCAAAATGGAGGGCATCCATCTCCTCAGGGACATGCTACTGCCCGGGGACTGGATGGCCAAACTGGACCTCAAGGATGCCTACTTGACGGTTCCTATAGCGCGTTCTTCCAGGGATCTTCTTCGCTTCCGCTGGCAAGGGGCGATATGGCGCTTCACTTGTCTCCCCTTCGGACTTTCATCCGCCCCCTGGTGCTTCACCAAGCTGTTGCGCCCGGTGGTGGCGTGGCTTCGTTGTCGAGGGGTGAGACTGATAATATATCTGGACGATATTTTGATTATGGCCGAGGACCGTTCCTCCTTGCTGTCCCACCTTCGGATGTCGGTTCACCTTCTCTCTGCCCTGGGGTTCATAATCAACCGGGAGAAGTCTTGTCTGGTTCCTGCTCAGTCCATGGAGTTTCTAGGGTTCTGGGTGGACTCCCTGTCCTTGACGCTCAGTCTACCTCCGGCAAAGGTTCATTCGATTCGCAAGGAGCTGCGTAACTCCCTATCTCTGTCGCAGGTTTCCCTGCGTCATTTGGCCAGGGTGATAGGCCTCCTATCATCTTCCATTCAGGCTATCTTTCCGGCCCCTCTTCACTATCGGGCCCTCCAGCGTCTCAAGATTGCTCATCTGCAGGCCGGTGCTTCTTATGCGGATCTGGTCTCTTTGGATCCGGAGACCAGAGACGAGCTGGAGTGGTGGATTGCCAATCTTTCTGCCTGGAATGGCAGGGCCCTGTTTGGCCCGCAGCCGGATGTTGTGATAGAGTCGGACGCCAGCCTTCACGGTTGGGGCGCCCATTGCGAGGGGGTATCCACGGGAGGTCCTTGGTCCACTGCGGAGTCCTACTTGCACATCAATGCCCTGGAGCTCCTGGCGGGTTCTTTCGCGATTCGCAGCTTCACCTGCGGGAGGGCCAGGGCGTGTATTCGCCTCTGTATGGACAACATCTCGGCTGTCCGTTACATCAATTCCATGGGGGGTACCCGCTCGAGGATGTTGACGCACCTGGCCAGGGACTTTTGGGATTATTGTCTGTCCCGCGACGTGTCGGTGGTGGGGAAGTATCTTCCGGGATTGCACAACACGCTGGCCGATTGGAACTCGCGCTACATCTCGGATTCGAGCGACTGGAGATTGGATGTGGTGGTTTTCGCTTCCATCGAATCTCTTTGGGGCCCGTTTTTGATAGACCTTTTTGCTTCACGCTGGAACGCCCAACTCCCCAGATACTTCAGCTGGAGACCGGACCCGGCCGCGGAGGCGGTGGATGCTCTTCTTCAACCGTGGTCGGAGGGGGTGTTGTATGCCTTCCCACCGTTTTCGCTGATTCCCCGGATTTTGGCCAAGATCCGCCTGCAAGCCTCGGAGATGGTGTTGATCCTTCCTTTCTGGGGCACTCAGTCGTGGTTCCCGCAGCTGTTGGACCTTCTTGTGGAGATTCCCCTTCTACTTCCGTCCCGTATGTCACTGCTGCTGGAACCTCGGAACCTACCTCATCCGCTGATACTGGACGGGTCCCTTCGGCTGCTATCCTGCAGGGTGTCGGGCTGTCGTGGCGGGCCGAGGGACTTTCGGAGACGGCTGTTTTCCTGTTGGAAAGTGCGTGGGCCCCGGGTACCAGAAGAGCCTACAGGGCAGCTTGGAGATCTTGGGCTGGTTGGTGCCTCCTTCGGCACGTGGATCCCACTACGGCCTCTGTAGGCGATATAGTTCAGTTTCTTAGTTCCCTTTTTGAGGACGGGAAAGCCTATCGTACTATAAACGTGTTTCGGTCGGCTATTTCATCTGGACATATGGGTTTTGACGGTTGTCCTGCGGGTCGTCATCCTCTGGTGTGCCGTTTGCTTAGGGGTTCTCGTTTTGCGAGACCTCCTAGACCTCGTTTTTCTAGTTCTTGGGACGTTTCTTCCGTTTTGTCTTTCCTTTCTGCCTGGCACTCCAATGAGGATTTGTCCCTTCGCCAGCTGTCGGCAAAGTTGGTTACCCTTTTTTGCCTGGTCTCTTGTAAAAGGGTGTCCGATGTTCGGGCTTTGGATCACGACGCCCGGTCGTTCACTCCGGAGGGCGTCACATTCAACATTTCTCGGCGTACTAAGACTAACATTACGTCGGTTTCTTACCCCGCCTTTCCTTCGTCGGTGGCGCTCTGTCCGGTCGCCTGTCTGAGGGAGTACGAGTCTAGGACTCTTTCCTTGTGGTCCTCTTCGGCTCCTCAATTATTTGTTTCCTTCCGGAGGCCCTTTGCCCCGGTAGCTGCTGTTACTCTCTCACGTTGGGTGAAGTGGATCTTGTCTCTGTCTGGTATTGACACCTCCATTTTCACGGCGCATTCAGTTCGGGGGGCGGCTGCAACCTCCTTGACTCTTGCTGGGGAACGCCTGGAGGACGTCATGAGGTTGGCGGATTGGTCGCGGGTCTCCACGTTTAGGGAATTTTACTTCCGTCCAGGTCCGCATCCTTTCGCCTCTATTGTTGGTAGGCTTTAAACTAGCAATAGGAGCCTCCGTGTCTTGATATAAAATTGAATGATTTTCCTAAAATATGACGTAAAGTCATGATTTTATGAAAGACACGGAGGCGAGTATTGCCCCGCCCGTTAGTTTTTCCCTCTCTGGGGGTTTTTTCGTATGTGCTCTGTTGGGATGTTGTTCACGTTGTTTGTGTTTTGTTATTTATTGGATTAATGTTAATTTATTATTACCATATTGACATGTCGGTTGATTCCGGACATAGGTATACGGTACGCGTCTTTGACGTCGTTGCTGTTATTCTTTTCTTTGTTTTCTCTTTAAGGTGGACCGCATTGAGTCGGTTGGACTGCTGTGCGTATCATTTGTCAGGTTCCGGTTTTGACGCCACTCCTTCCTGGTTCGTTGTTCGAGGATGTGGTGTTCTTTTTCGTTGGAGTTTCCTGGTGCCGGTTGTTCCAGTGTGTTCGGTGGATGGAGTCGTCGAGTCAAAGAAAGAGGAAGACAGACTGTAGGGGTGTTCCCTTTATACTAGGACTAAGGGGGAGGGCCGTGTGCCCATTGGCTGATTTTCTTGTTGAATTCTTTGCTGCTATTGTGTGTCAGTAAAGAAAGGGTTAAGCAATACTCGCCTCCGTGTCTTTCATAAAATCATGACTTTACGTCATATTTTAGGAAAATCATTCAATTGTTAACTAAAAATGATATGGTTTCAGTCCATAGCAGTCCAGGTTTATCGATCACTACACCACTGCAAATGAAGGTGTTAGTGGCTGGCTATCAATGGCAGGACATGCAATGACCACCATGACACCACATTTCCTTCTGCTAAGCACCTGTAAATGGTCCGGCTAGAGACAGAGGTGTCACCTGTATCTGAATGGTGGACAGCTAAACTGTGGGAACTGCTCATGCTTGTTGATGGATCAAACAATCTTCTCTACTGGTGCTCTTTCTGGGTCTTCCACATCCTGTTTGCAATGTGTGCGTGCCATCATGTAACCACTGCTCTCAACAGCTCCTAACAGCTAGGTCCGAATAACCTAGATGGCAGGCAGTTCGTTGAAACAACCATCCTGCTTCTCCAAGTCCAATGATAAGCCCCATCTCAAAGTCAGTGGACTGAGCAAAATGTTTACGAGTGTTTCATAGAGGCATGTACAGCAATCAACGATCTCTCCCCAAAAGATATAATGCCCAAAAGTAGCCTCTGAGAACTTTTTTGTAGGGCAGTGGGGGAAGCACTTTTACACCCTCCTGAGGCAAGACCTAATGTCATGTGAATGTAATCAGACCACACCTGTAATTATTTACGTATCTGCCTGCATTTTGGGTGCATTATTTATTTTGTCAGTGACTGTACAATATAATTTTATTGGCACTAATAATATACTATATTTTTTCAGATGACTTTTTTTTTACATATTTAATTGAAAGATAAAACCAAGCATAGTGTGCATGAAATGCAACCAGAAACTTGAGATATTGCTCACATGAAAGGGTTACACATAAAAAGTACATTACACAGTTGGAACTATGACATCACTCTCACCGTACATGATTTTATAGCAAGAGACAATAAAGTAAAACCTTAAAAAGATCTTATCTATTAATCCTGATTTATACGATAGGACAGAGCTGCAGTTAATGTACTTCCAAAGAACTGTGCAAAGGGCGAGTCACACCATTTCAACTGGAAAACTCAATTCTTATAGTTTTTAACAAGTTTTTAATAGCCTTTTTTTTCACTGATGCCTTTTTGAAAAATGGACGTTAAGAACTATCTCCTTCTATTGTATGGGGGCTGTCCGTCCGTGAAATGTTCTATTTTTTTAAGTACAATATGTTATTCACTGGCTGTCAGAAAAAACTGCCATGTAACTAACCCCATAGACTACCATTGTTCTGACGTGTGACAGCTTTTAAAAAACCATCTGTCACGTGTTGTATGAATGTATCTTAAGACAGATACTTCAAGACCAGTTATGGCTGAATAACATCATAATCGATAGGTAGAACCCCAAAGAAGGATCCAATAGATCTCAGTGTCAATATCATTAAAGGTTCTTTTGTTTCTTGTAAATGGCCACCTCGTGGCATTATCTTCTATTTTCTCTATCACCATTAGAAAAAGTATCTTTGGCAGAACATACAGAGGTTTGTAAAGCTCCATAACTACTGTTAGCAGTTACTGGTCTCTGAAGGCGTTAAGTAGTCTGGTGACTAAATTGTTAAATAAGAAAGCATATCATTCACTGAAACAGGAGGGGAGCATGGAAGCACTGAAAAACTATAAGGAAAAAAATAGAACATGTAAAAAACAAATAAAAGCGGCCAAACTAGAGACCGAGAGATTAATTGCCAAAGAGAGTAAAACTAACCCTAAAATGTTCTTCAATTATATAAATGTTAAAAAGTATAAATCTGAAGGTGTCGGCCCTTTAAAGAGTAATGAGGGGGAAGTCGCAGAGAGCGATGAGGAGAAAGCAAAGCTGTTAAATATTTTTTTCTCCAATGTATTCACTGAGGAAAATAAATTGTCAGATGACATGCAGAATGCAAAAATAAATTCCCCATTAAAAGTGTCCTGTCTGACCCAGGAGGAAGTACATCAGCGACTTAAAAAGATTAAAATAGACAAATCGCCAGGACCGGATGACATACACCCCCGTATCCTAAAGGAATTAAGTACTGTCATAGCCAGACCCTTATTTCTGATATTTGCAGACTCTATACTAACAGGGAATGTCCCACAGGATTGGCGCATGGCATATGTGGTGCCAATATTCAAAAAGGGGCCAAAAACAGAGCCTGGAAACTATAGGCCGGTAAGTTTAACATCTGTTGTGGGTAAACTGTTTGAAGGTTTTCTGAGAGATGCTATGTTAGAGCATCTCAACAGAAATAAGCAAATAACACCATATCAGCATGGCTTCGTGAGGAATCGGTCATGTCAAACTAATTTAATCAGTTTCTATGAGGAGGTAAGTTCTAGACTTGACAGCGGCGAATCAATGGATGTCGTATATCTGGACTTCTCCAAAGCATTTGACACTGTACCACATAAAAGGTTAGTATATAAAATGAGAATGCTCGGACTGGGAGAAAACATCTGTATGTGGGTAAGTAACTGGCTCAGTGATAGAAAACAGAGGGTGTTTATTAATGGTAAATACTCAGATTGGGTCACTGTCACTAGCGGGGTACCTCAGGGGTCAGTATTGGGCCCTATTCTCTTCAATATATTTATTAATGATCTTGTAGAAGGCTTGCATAGTAAAGTATCAATTTTCGCAGATGACACTAAACTGTGTAAAGTAATTTACACTGATGAGGACAGTATACTACTACAGAGGGATCTGGATAGATTGGAGGCTTGGGCAGATAAGTGGCAGATGAGGTTTAACACTGATAAATGTAAAGTTATGCACATGGGAAGGAAAAATGCAAGTCACCCGTACATACTAAATGGTAAAACACTCGGTAACACTGACATGGAAAAGGATCTAGGAATTTTAATAAACAGCGAACTAAGCTGCAAAAACCAGTGTCAGGCAGCTGCTGCCAAGGCCAACAAGATAATGGGTTGCATCAGAAGGGGCATAGATTCCCGTGATAAGAACATAGTCCTACCACTTTACAAATCGCTAGTCAGACCACACATGGAGTACTGTGTACAGTTCTGGGCTCCTGTAAACAAGGCAGACATAGCAGAGCTGGAGAAGGTCCAGAGGAGGGCATCTAAAGTAATAACTGGAATGGGGCAACTACAGTACCCTGAAAGATTATCAAAATTAGGGTTATTCACTTTAGAAAAAAGACGACTGAGGGGAGATCTAATTAATATGTATAAATATATCAGGGGTCAGTACAAAGATCTTTCCCATGATCTATTTATCCCCAGGACTGTGACTGTGACGAGGGGACATCCTCTGCGTCTGGAGGAAAGAAGGTTTGTACACAATCATAGAAGAGGATTCTTTACGGTAAGAGCAGTGAGAATATGGAACTCTTTGCCTGAGGAGGAGGTGGTGATGGTGAGTACAATAAAGGAATTCAAGAGGGGCCTGGACGTATTTCTGGAGCTTAATAATATTACAGGCTATAGCTACTAGAGAGGGGTCGTTGATCCAGGGAGTTATTCTGATTGCCTGATTGGAGTCGGGAAGGAATTTTATATTCCCCTAAAGTGGAGAAAATTGGCTTCTACCTCACAGGGTTTATTTGTTTTTTTTTTGCCTTCCTCTGGATCAACTTGCAGGATGACAGGCCGAACTGGATGGACAAATGTCTTTTTTCGGCCTTATGTACTATGTTACTATGTAACTATGTAAAATACGTGTGCTAAGGGTGTCAATGGACATACAATGAGGGCTCTTAATTACATTGCGGCTCTGTTCTGAGGTCTGATTGTGGGTTATTCACATTAGGGGTCTCATCTAAGGTCTGAATGGGGGTCTTATTTACATTGGGCTCTGCTCTGAGGTCTGATTGGGGGTCATTCACATTGGGGGTCTGATCTGAGGTCTGATTGGAGGTCATTCACATTGGGGTCTGATCTGAGGTCTGAATGGGGGCCTTTTCCCGTTGGGGGTCTGATCTAAAGTCCGATTGGGGTCTGATTTAGGCGAAGTTCACACTTCAGTTATGTAGTCAGTTATTTCCATCAGTTAGGGTCCATTCACACGTCCGCAATTCTGTCTTGCATTTTGCGGAACGGAATTGTGGACCCATTCATTTCTATGGGGGCCGCACGATGTGCTGCCCGGATCCGGAACTGCGGATCCGCACTTCCGGGTCCGCATTTCTGTTCCCGAAAAAAAATAGAACATGTCCTATTCTTGTCTGCAATTGCAAAAGAGATTAGGCATATTCTGTTATAGTGCTGGCGGTGTGCAGTCCGCAAAATGTGTCCGTGTATTGTGGATCCGCAAAACACATACGGATGTGTGAATTGACCCTTATAGTGAGTCAAAACCAGTAGTGAATTCTACTCAGAGATAAGGTATAATGGATAGATTTGCACTTGTTTTGTGCTTTTGACTTGCACCTAGTTTTGGCTCACAATAACTGATGGAAATAACTGATCAAATAACTAAAGTGTGAACTTGGCCTAACATTGTGGGTCTGATCTGAGGTCTGATTGGCGGTCTTATGAGCATTGGGGTCTGACCTGAGGTCTGATTGAGGGTCTTATGAGCATTGGGGGTCTGATCTGGGGTCTGATTGAGGGTCTTATGAGCATTGGGGGTCTGATCTGGGGTCTGATTGGCTGTCTTATAAACATTGGAAGTCTAAAAAAAAACGACACTCATGTACACAGACCCATTGAATGAATGGGTCAGGATTCAGTCCAGATGCAATGCGTGCGCTATATCGCATCACATCCTTACGTAAAACTCGCTCATGTGAAACTCTTGTATGCCAGTGTATGCATGGGTGTGATATTATGTATCCATACAATTCAATGTTTGTGCGGATGCATTTTTCTCCCACGTGTAAAAGCCATCAGTCTGATAAAGCAGCTACTGTATGAAGGGAGCTTCAGTTTGTTGTCAAGTGATGTTTATGAGCTAGGCGCTGGGCCCACTCTGTGCTAGCCAGGCATTTGTTGATGATTATTTAATTTTTAATATTTGCTGTCAGCTACTTTCAATAATCTACTGGTTTATGCTCGTTTTTCCTTCCCCGTGGTAAAGCAATCTCAGATGGCTGTGTGTATCCGCACTTGACAATCTAAAATATGCTGTAAAATAATAAAAGAATAATGATAAATAAACTCTCACTGTTATGCATATGGATAAACAAAATAAATTGTGTCCCAAGGTTAAAACCGCAAACAAGTTGTGCACAGCGCAAAATCAAACACACAGCACACATCGTTTCCTACGACACCAAAGGGAAATATAATGATTTACCAGGCTTTAATCAGCTTAACATAGTTTCATGATTTTTACACCTAAAGGACTCAAATTACTATACTAGTTAGTTACCTGTAGGAAGCCTGCTTCCGGCAACTGATAATTAATTCTTAAATCTTGAAAGACATTGAGCTTGGAGAACCCCTGAGCACATTTGTATGAAGATTAGACATTGTTTCTTTTTTGCCAGATTTCTTTGAAGTCTTTTCTTCAAAGATTCAAGCCGTTGCTCAGACTGAATAAACCCTCAGTTGATAAAGTTGGCTTTTTTCTACATTTTCACAGTGTTATTCTGTCAGATTTCAAGTGCATATTCACCCCATGGTTAAAATAACAAGCAACAACACTAATTAGCAATGCTGCTGTTAGCTAGCACTTGGCATAATGAAGAGCAAGCACACAATATTGCAATGACATCACGCATCGGGAATTTGCAGCAAGGGCTGTTCTATACAGCCTCATGTTTTTCTTTTGGCAGGTACTTTGGTACTATAGTAACATATAGTGACCCAGATTTACTAATCCTGTAGAGGGTGTAAGCTTAGACAGACTAGACCTGCATCAAATCTATTGCAGTGGTTCAGGCTGGCTGATAAATGTACCAACTATTGGTTGGCTTAGCTCAAATCATATCTTAGACCATGGTCCTTTCAGCCAAAGCCCCCACCCCTTCCTGCTAAGCCCCATCCCTCCCAGAGCAACCCAGAAAACCCTGATGAGACCATAGTCCCAAATTTCATAAAGATTGTGCCAATTTGCACCAGCTTTTAAACAAATTCTAGACACTGATAGGGTCATGTATTAAACTGGTGTAAAGCAGAGCTGGCCTAGTTGCCCATAGCAACCAATCAGATTGCACCTTTCATTTTCCTAAGGGCAACTAAGCCAGTTTTACTTTCTACCAGTTTGATAAATGACCCCATGATACTTTAGTAAATGTGACCCATTATGTTCTTTCCACATATATCAATTTTGTCAAAACCGCTATCCAAGGAGCATGTTGTGATAAATCAAAACTTTGTGTTACTCATATTGTAATGCTTTGTTTTTAAATTTTTTACAGCTGAGGTAATATTCGGGCTGATGTAATATGGAAGCTTTCTGCTTTAAAGAATATAAATAAAATGCTAAAATAGTATGACTGTGTTAGGCTACTTTCACACTTGCGTTCGGAGCGGATCCGTCTGGTATTTGTACAGACGGATCCGCTCCTATAATGCAAATGATGGTATCCGTTCAGACAGAACCGTTTGCATTATAATTATATTTTACTAAAAAAAGTCTAAGTACAATTTGTATTCAGACGGATCCGTCCAGACTTTACATTGAAAGTCAATGGGGGGTGGATCAGTTTGAAAAATGCACCATATTGTGTCACCTTCGAACGGATCCGCCCCATTGACTTCCATTGTAACTCTGGACAGATCAGTTTGCCTCCGCACGGCCAGGCGGACACCCGAACGCTGCAAGCAGCGTTCGGGTGTCCGCCTGCTGAGCGGAGCGGAGGACAGACGGTGCCAGACTGATGCATTCTGAGCGGATCCGCATCCACTCAGAATGCATTAGGGCAGTACGGATGCGTTCAGGGCCGCTTGTGAGCCCCTTTAAACGGAACTCACAAGCGGAGCCCCGAACGCTAGTGTGGAAGTAGCCTTAGTTTGTCCATTATAACTAGTATTTTTTTTTATTTATATATTATTGTCACTGCCTGGATCTGAAAAAGTAAAAAGGGGGTCTCGACCGCTAACATACTGCACTACTGTTGATACTCTATGTTGAAATGCGTAGAGCAGTAATATCTATAGTGAGCAGCAATATAGTGTACAGGTCCTTCTAAAAAAATTAGCATATTGTGATAAAGTTCATTATTTTCTGTAATGTACTGATAAACATTAGACTTTCATATATTTTAGATTCATTGCACACAACTGAAGTAGTTCAAGCCTTTTATTGTTTTAATATTGATGATTTTGGCATACAGCTCATAAAAACCCAAAATTCCTATCTAAAAAGATTTGCATATCATGAAAAGGTTCTCTAAACGAGCTATTAACCTAATCATCTGAATCAACTAATTAACTCTAAACACCTGCAAAATATTCCTGAGGCTTTTAAAAACTCCCAGCCTGGTTCATTACTCAAAACCGCAATCATGGGTAAGACTGCCGACCTGACTGCTGTCCAGAAGGCCATCATTGACACCGTCAAGCAAGAGGGTAAGACACAGAAAGAAATTTCTGAACGAATAGGCTGTTCCCAGAGTGCCGTATCAAGGCACCTCAGTGGGAAGTCTGTGGGAAGGAAAAAGTGTGGCAGAAAACGTTGCACAACGAGAAGAGGTGACTGGACCCTGAGGAAGATTGTGGAGAAGGACCGATTCCAGACCTTAGGGGACCTGCAGAAGCAGTGGACTGAGTCTGGAGTAGAAACATCCAGAGCCACCGTGTACAGGCGTGTGCAGGAAATGGGCTACAGGTGCCGCATTCCCCAGGTCAAGCCACTTTTGAACCAGAAACAGCGGCAGAAGCGCCTGACCTGGGCTACAGAGAAGCAGCACTGGACTGTTGCTCAGTGGTCCAAAGTACTTTTTTCGGATGAAAGCTAATTTTGCATGTCATTCGAAAATCAAGGTGCCAGAGTCTGGAAGAAGACTGGGGAGAGGGAAATGCCAAAAGGCCTGAAGTCCAGTGTCAAGTACCCACAGTCAGTGATGGTCTGGGGTGCCATGTCAGCTGCTGGTGTTGGTCCACTGTGTTTTATCAAGGGCAGGGTCAATGCAGCTAGCTATCAGGAGATTGTGGAGCACTTCATGCTTCCATCTGCTGAAAAGCTTTATGGAGATGAAGATTTCATTTTTCAGCACGACCTGGCACCTGCTCACAGTGCCAAAACCACTGGTAAATGGTTTACTGACCATGGTATTACTGTGCTCAATTGGCCTGCTAACTCTCCTGACCTGAACCCCATAGAGAATCTGTGGGATATTGGGAAGAGAAAGTTGAGAGACGCAAGACCCAACACTCTGGGTGAGCTTAAGGCCGCTATCGAAGCATCCTGGGCCTCCATAACACCTCAGCAGTGCCACAGGCTGATTGCCTCCATGCCACGCCGCATTGAAGCAGTCATTTCTGCAAAAGGATTCCCGACCAAGTATTGAGTGCATAACTGAACATAATTATTTGAAGGTTGACTTTTTTTGTATTAAAAACACTTTTCTTTTATTGGTCGGATGAAATATGCTAATTTTTTTAGATAGGAATTTGGGGTTTTCATGAGCTGTATGCCAAAATCATCAATATTAAAACAATAAAAGGCTTGAACTACTTCAGTTGTGTGTAATGAATCTAAAATATATGAAAGTCTAATGTTTATCAGTACATTACAGAAAATAATGAACTTTATCACAATATGCTAATTTTTTTAGAAGGACCTGTATATTAACATAGGGACTGTACTAATAGCAACATATATGGGGAGGTGTTTCCGTGTCAGCTTTCAGCTTTTGACCCCTTAGTGACCACCCATACGTGTTTTTACAGCGGTCACTAAGGGGCCTTGGGCTGGATCGCCGCCTTTTTACGGCGGCACTTCAGCCCAAGTTAGCGATAAAATCAAGTGCTGTAGCTCCATGCCCGCAGCTACCGCTCATGTAAGAGAGGAAGGAGAAAGTCTCTGATGCAGCAATCGGGTCCCCCAGCGCTTCTGGCCCTAAGCTGGGTCCCGATCCTCACCCCCTTACCCTCAAGAAAGATGTCGGCGGCGGCCCGGCGCATACGCAGACTGAAAACCGTCCGGCACCGCTCACCGCTGCTCCCAGTAAGAGAGAGAAGTATAAATTATGCCCCGATCGGGCCCCCCAGCACCCCGATCGGGGCAATATGGCCCACAAATGTGTTAAATAAAGTTATTAGGGCATCTAAATAAAAATAAGAAATAAAAAAAATTCGGGTGTCCGCCTGGCCGTGCGGAGGCAAACCGATCAGTCCAGAGTTACAATGGAAGTCAATGGGGGCGGATCCGTTCGAAGGTGACACAATATGGTGCATTTTTCAAACTGATCCGCCCCCCATTGTCTTTCAATGTAAAGTCTGGACGGATCCGTCTGAATACAAATTGTACTTAGACTTTTTTAGTAAAGATGTGGAAATATATTTCTGCTAAAAATATTGAATAGTATTTATGTATTTATGTGAAATATTGCAGTTTAAAATAGGAAAATGTGCCAATTTTGAAAATGTTTCATCAATTTTCACTTTTTTTTTAATAAAGATACGCATATTTTATCGGTAGAATTTTACCACGTAAGTAAAGTACAATATGTGACGAGAAAACAATGTCATAATTACTTTGATGTGCAAAACCATTACAAAGTTATTCTAAGCTAAAATGACACATGTCAGATTTCCAAAATTTGGCTTGGTCATTAAGGCCCAAACAGGCTTGGTCACTAAGGGGTTAAATGGGCTACCTATATGGAGCTCTGCCTTTATTTTTCAATGATGTGCTGGTGCTAATGCTGTACAATTCTTTTGGGCACGCGCTTTTTACTTTTCAGATCTCCTAAATTTATTAGTCCTCTAGTCCCCCCACATGTTAACTGGGGGGGAGAGAGTCACAGGACTACATGTTTGCTTATTTAGATCCAGGTTCATGGGGGTTGCACCAGTTCAGTGCAATATTCAGGATACTACTATTGACACAATATTGTTCCACTAAACTAAGTGTAGTGTTCCTGGTCGTGTGTACAATCAGTGTCCCCGTCCCATACTGTGGGGGGTATCTGCCTTAAATTGGGAAAAGCGTCATCATTTTTAATAGTAGTTTCTAATAAATAATTTTTTTTCTCAACAATACAATTTTTTTATATTTTAATTTTGCCCTTTTACATTAAATTAACATTGAAACCAAGATCAAATGACCACGAGAATTACAGATCCACCCATAATGTCCTAGACAGACGGTATAGATACAGAATGCTATGACGAAAAGGCCACAGAAAGATTTTTTATAAATGTTAAGTTTTTGTTTAAGTTTGATTCACAGTTTTCTGGACCGGAAATAAAACAATTGATGGATTTTTTTCTGTTATTCCAATTGCGGGGAAGAACTGCACTTGCAATGTTTCTATGCCAGAAAATTGGTATAGAGCCATAATAAAAGACCCCATAATATCTGGGACTTTAGATTAGTGTACGTAAAATTTTGAGCTGGAGTTCAACCACAAAGCTTATACTCTGTGTTGTACATTAAGTAAGGGCCCGATAAGCAAGGATCAAACCCACACAGGACAGAAGAGTTTCCGCCTAAACCCTTTCAATGACCCTTGAGACATTTTTTTCCACTGCCTCATTTGCTAAAAGTTGTTTCTTTAGAGAGTAGAGTCCTGACCGAGTTTTCACCTCCAGTAGAAGAGGAGATGATCCCAACTGGGCCCCCTCTTGCCCTGGATCCCATAGCAGTCACATGGTCTGCCACTATGGTAGTTACGCCCCTGCTTATACTGCTCTAAGAACCGAACTAAAAATGCCTTGGTATTCCGCTTTGTAATGGCTTCTTTTTAATACAAAAGAAGGGAACAGTCAGCACCATGTTGCATATGGATGCACTCCTCATATTTTCTCTATTTACATTTTATATCAGATTAGAATGGAGCCAATTATTAAACGCATGAACACAATAAGTAAAGAGTCCAGGACATGGGCTTGGAGAAAAAAATTCCTACAGTAACCATTGTCAGCTTGAAGAAGTAGTTTTGAACTTATTTTAGAAATAAATTTTGAGTTATTAGAACTTTGCGAGTATCATATGTATGTCAAGGGTTTTCATAGTTTTCAGTGTAAGTATAAGCCATACTCTCTAGCATGCACAGTATGAGATGTAGGTTGTAACATTGGGGCTTCTAGTCAGAATTAATAACCCATCCGTTAAATATTGAGGATATACATTTGGTTAATGAGTCACTATTTACCTTGGCCATCTGTGTAAAGCTTAGCAATTGATTTTTCATGAAAACCTCTCTGGCAATGTTTTTGCAAAAACATGTTTTGATTAAAAAAAATCACTGAAACGTGTGGCAGCTGCAGTGTAAAAAGAAAGTGACATTTTCGTTTGAATTTTTGGAAAAACAGAAGATTTGTTGTAAAGGTCAACATTTCCCAGAGCCTGAAATCAGCTGCTAAGAAGACAAACCGGATTACTTGATTTTATTGCCTTTACATTAGTCGCTGACTATAATGCATTCTTAATATAATGTCTATTACCTTTTTATAATCAGCTCTTCCTAAATTGGTTGTCCAGGGTTAGAAACAGTGTTATTCTTGTTAAGGGGCCATGACTGGTATTAAAACATGGTGGCTTAGTGGTTAGCACTGGGGACTTGCAACGCTGGGGGTCAAACCTTTTAATCTGACCAAGGACAACATCTGCATGGAGTTACTAATTTCCCACATGTTTGCATGGGTTTCCTCTGGGTAATCTAGTTTCCTTCCAAAAAAAAAAGACATACTGATAGGGAACTTAGATCTTGAGACCCATTGGGCACAGCGAGTGATGATAATGTAAAACGCTATGGAATATATCAGCACTATGTAAGTTAGTAAATAAGTTCATATCCTTTAGCCCCTTCTACCCAGGCTACTTTAATGTTAATATCACTGTAGCATGAACTTTTTACGTTTTCAATAAATTTGACCCGAAAGCCATATATCCCTAATTTTTTATGAGTAGTCTATATTCCGAAAGTGTAGGAGGTTGGGGGTGAATCCAATATCAGAGTATTAGCTTCCTAGCTTGATACAGCAGCCTCTATATTGAACAGTAAACCTGCCCACTCATTGCCATCTTGTTAAAAATACCCAATATGCATACTTTATTAGATAGTGAAATGGGAACACCGAATACTTTACCAATATAGGAAGTGACCAAATCCCAAAACTCCTCACATTCCCACATGACATATAATAAATCTGCTACAGATTTCCCACATCTGGGACAATTATCATCTAATGTACCCATTTTATGGAGAACCACTGGTGTGCGATATAATCTGAAATGTAAATACCTGAGACAATCTATGCATTTCAGAGAGGAGAAGGTGTTAGTGCTAGAAAATTCTTCCTCAGTAATAATCCCTACGTCCCATTTTGAGTTTATCGGGAGAGGGAACTGTTCCTGATATGACTGTAACAAATGGTAGTAAGCAAAACATATAAAACCCTTTCTCTCTGCAGAATTAACTACTGAAGCTATTAGAATGTCCAGATGTCCAGATTGTAAAAGGTCCACTACTTTAGTTTGCATTTCTGAGCTGGAGATACTGTTAAAATGCACTGCTTGGAATACCAAACTCCTCCCTAAGACACTCAAATGTTTAAATCTGGACTCTACCGAGAATCTGAGCTACTGTTTGTATCCCTGCCCTCCTCCAGGTGGGAAAACTTCCCAGCTTGGCAATTTCAGGGAATTTACCATTACACCACACCAGGGTAAACCTATTGCACCCATTATTACTTTCTTACCTCTTTTTTTAATCTTATTCCATAATTTTATCATAGTGGGTGCAATGTCTGCTGGTCTATTTTCCACCTCGAGTTCTAGGAAATACAGAGGAGACTGGCCACCAGCCAGGTACTGTCACGGATGGTGTTGCAGTAAGCTGGAACTTAAAAATAAACATCCGACTGGCTTGATCCCAAATTAAGGAGCATGTGGGTGAGCCCTATAAAACCCCTATAGCTCTCCCTGACTGCTATGCCCATGCAAAGGTCTTTATGGTAGACGATTGCATGTCCACGTACCTAATACTATGTGACACCTGAAAACCCTATAATAGTGAGGGGACACGACCACCGGCTCCCTGCACTTAATACGGACGGAGTCAGGGTCACCTAGAATCAAGCCAGCAAGGAAACACAAATAAAGGAAACAGACTTATCTGAGAAATCAGCAGAAGCAGCATCCAGCAGTGAACACAATCCAAGAAGAAGTATAAACCGCAAAGTGAGGCAGTATGGGAGGGAATATAAAGGGAGACAATTAGTGTAAATAAGTGACAGCTGGGAGAAGGAAAGGAGATGACAAAGTGAAACCAAAACAAAGAACTTCATGCAGGTAGAGAAGAACATCTAACAGACCTTCTCACAGAAGTGGCGGTGACAGGTACATCACAAGCCTCTCCATACTACAACTTGGCTCCCCTCTCCCCCATCCCCTAAGGTGCTGGAGTTAGGGTGCATGGTACAGCCATGGGTTAGGGACTGACAAGCCACCAGTATCTTTATTCCTCTGCAGTGTTTCAAGGGGAATTCTGGCGCATTTACCGTTCCATATCAGATTCCTAATACGTCTTTGAATTATGCAAAAATAGTTAATTGAGATTCACATAGGGGAATTGTTAAAAACGTATAGAAACTGGGGCATCAGCACCATTTTATGTATGTATGTATTTTATGTATGTATGCAGAATTTCAAATGTACATTACAAAAGTGTATAATTTCCTATTATGTAACAAAAGAAAAATTAAAACTGGAATACTGTTCTAAAGGTGAAAGGATGATTGGTTGATATATCAAAGATATATTTGTGAAGAAAGATCTGTTACAAAAAATTGGACATTTAATTCTAAGAAAATAGTATTTTATTTGAATTTACTCCTTATTATACTATTCTGTTTGTAAGGGTACGACCACACCATGAGGTCATGATACGTTTGGGTCACGGCCAGTTGTGGTCAAGTTGGCCGGCTGCAGCTGCCTTATATTTAATATGCGTTGATTAAGAAGCCAGACTATTAGTTAAATATCAGGCCGCTGAAGCCTAATTGGTTGCGCAGTACTTGTCCGCAGTAGGCAGCGACCCGAACAGATCACAACCGCGCCATGTGGCTGTACCCTCATGTGATCTTCTCAAATGTATCTATGACATATCAGATCATTAGAAATGAATAGGTTTGCACAAAAATAAACATAGAAGTTAGTAGTAAAGATAATTTTGTTGATACAGCTGAAAGAGCGAATGTGTACAGAAACAGAGAGGGAAACAGTCGGCGTATACATACTGAGAAAGTATGCATGAGGGATCTACCTTAGTAGGTACATTTCTCTCCATGTTACACTCCCTAGCTCACTGTTTTCTTTTCCTGCTCTTTTGATCCTGAAGACATGGTAGAAATAATTTATTATGTTTCTCTCAAACACCAGAAGCTTGTACACTGAAGCCTAAGATCCATTGTGGTTAGCTACATCAATATATTATGAAAAGCAATAAATCACTAGGCACAATGCTGCTATAACATCAGATACCACAGTACAACATGCTTACTTCTATAGACAGACATCTACGTTACCTTCATCCTATTTAGTGTGTACCATATCAGAAATGGAAATGTAGATGTGGGTGAAAAATCTAAGCTATTTTCTGGATATACAATAAATATGTGTCTGCCGCTGATGAAACAGTGTTATCATTTAGATACATAAGTTTATCACAGAATTTTAGTGATGAGTTTAAAGAAGACCTGTCACATCTTCTGACAAATCAGTTTTAGTTACTATGTGGATTTGCATTGGCTGAGTTTAGGGTGGTCCCACCACTACGCTGGGTCCCCTGGACACCGTCAAGGTGTCACCACGTGTTGCTGCTATCAGGAAGGGTAAGGCATAGTGCACCCCAATGGAAAATAAGTCCAGAGAGTCAGGGTATGCAGTAAACCATTGTGCTTCTTTACTGGAGGAACTCAAGTGCAAAACAATACAGGTGACGAATATGGCTGGCTTCTCTAGTCTCTTCCCGGGCAAAAGAAGGGATTGATGCTGAGGAAAGGCCTGAGCTAGCTGTCCCTCTTTATCAGAAGTCTGGCTCCTTGGCCAAAGGCTGGTGGCCCAGGGTCTGTGGCTCAGCCATCCAGCTGCATCATACTCCTTCTTTTCTATTTGCTTTTTTACTATTTTGACAGATTATGGGGGACAAAAATATCGGAATATTTACAGAAAATCTGGAAAGTGACAAACATTTTACTTTTCCATAATATTATGTTGTGGAAAACCACTCAGAAATGCATTCTTCAGGAAGAATAAGGTTTATTGTGGCTAGCAGGGAGCATCAACAGCTTCAATCTCACAAAGGAAAATGCTCAAAGGGGGAGAGGTCCACACTCATCCTATACACATAACCATCCTAAACTTTACATACTTGTCTTATCCTCATTGGATAGGTTAAACTCTGTCTACAACCCCATTGGACATGTCCATATATGGATAATGCGTGCTTGCTTCATGTTCTTCTTGGCGAACATTACCAATGCTTGCTTCATCTAATCTATAGCCCCTCACTCAAGTAAGTGTACCCCCCACCTTAGGAATGTGTACACACACATAAGATTTGGGAATGTAGTGTCTGGTATAATCAGGCGGCATTATACTATATATTTTTCATTTTCTCCTTCAATTATATATTACAGTTTTAATGTATTCACAGTTAAAAAATAAAATTTAAAAATGTATTTTGTGTCATTTTTGCCAGGAGTTTTTTTTGTTTTGTTTTTTTACTTTTTTCAGGCAAAATGCAGTGGGGAAATGTGAAATGTGCTACAAACAGCAAGTTTGTTTTGTGGCATTTTTTTCTCCCTTTTGTGGGTCCATGGAATATTTTGGAAAACACAGCATGTTCTAGATATGCCTTTCTCCGGTGTTTATACACAGGCTTCCCTAATTTTTTTTAAATGCCTGAAAAACACGTTAAAACATGTATGCAATTTTTTGCAAAAAAGCACTAAAAAGTATGTGTGAAGAAAGTCTTTTAGTAGTTATTTTCTACATTTTACATTGCTTTATGTTTATCAGCAAAAAAAAAAAAACACACTAATTGTACTTGGGCATCGTCATTTCTTATCGAGCCAGAAGTCTAATCATCTTGAATTTCCCATAGTTATTGTTTTTACTTGGTCAGGTTTCTTTGCTGTTTCCAAGCCAGATGGCATCCAAAATAGATTAGCATAATTAGCTCCTAATTTCACAAGAACAGGTTTTCTTCTCAATCTCCCTCAAAATCCCAATTTATTAGAAGGTTTCTATTCTCCTCGTCTCTTCATGGCTATTCTGGTGTAGCACTGCAGCTTAGCTTGATTGTAAGTGAAGAAGAACAGCTTCATGAGGCAGCATGTGATGGTTCTATAACTTCTTTACATGCAACACTTTAGTCATGCTTTTATTATTCATGTTCATTTTATACCTTGGTGTAGCTTGTGTCCATAGCACCATGTGCTACATTCTAGCACATAAGCTTAGCAGATAATGAAGTGTTCTCTGGTTTATTCTAGTGACATGTTCTTTCAGTGCATCACCTTTATTTGTAGATGTTCCATGCACAAAGTAGATCAATTATCATTAGATTGGTAAGACCTACTTTACGTTAGAGCTGAAAGAGCTATTCCTACATTTTGTATCAGTCATGCCTTCTGCCCCAGTATGCGCGCACTTCTCCTCCCTCATTCTAGAGATTAGTGGTGGTCACAACATTCAGACTCCCATCAATCAAAACTTTTGATATGTCTCTATGAAATATCAAAAGTTTTTGAAAGTTTGTGATTCTTTACTCATCCCTAATCTACATCGCTAGTGAATGGGGGCTTACGTGGTATTCCCATCTCATGAAGTGATGGTGTATCACTAGGATATATCTAAGATATATCATTTTATGATTGATGGGGCTCAATCCTCTGGTATCCCCTTCAATCTTGAGAATGAAGTTTTTGTACAGCAGAGCCCAGTCACCTACTATGCTGGGGAATTGCAGCAAACCTCTGTGGAAATGAACAGGGCTGGCTGCAGTTTCTTGCACTGTTGGGTGGCTGAGAGCACAGGGAAGATTAGACCTCCACTGGCATTGATCATAAAGTGATATCATATCTCAGTTATACACTATAACTGTTGGTGCAGTTGCAGTGAGAGCTGAGCCTTTAGATGTAACGGCAACGCCCCCATTGCTCCTAGAGACTCATTAGCATATATGAAGACATCATTTTTCTCAGCAATGCGGGCACATATGAACATGGGACCAACACAGATGCCTTCAGCTGCCAAGGGCACATGTAACAGGTCAGCCAGTTTCACTGGTACAAATTTGCTGGCAGATGACTTGTAAGATAATGTTCAAAAGAACATATGCCAACTAAAAACATAATTGATGGACTGACCCAACTACATCAAATTATACCTGGTGGCAAAACTGGTTTCTTAACATACTCATTGCCTTATACATTCGAAGACCAGACCACTGTCACAAATGAGGCTGTTCTAAGAAAATGTTTTTTGCAAACATGACATCTGCTTACTGAAATAATAGCTGCAGCAATAAATATACTGAATTGAAAAAGTGCAACCAAATTTGATAAATAACAGCAATAATTTTATCTGTGCATCTTGCAGGGATTCATTTTTAAATGACATTTTGGTGCCGCAAAATATATTCTGTTTGAGAAAATGAATTTGCCTCTTCAAGAGATAGTGTCAATGAAGTACATACCATTTTACCATACAAGAGGGTTTTTGCTTAGAAAATGAATAGATTTGGCATAAAAATGACCCCTCCATTACTTCATGTCTAGGTCTAAGTGGTGTTCATTTGTTATCATTACAGCCATATGAAATATGTAGATTTTTAATGTTGAGTTATTGCAAGATACCACATACCTACTGTAAATAACAGAAATTAACTGTAAACAGTGCCAGTTGTCAGACGCCTACCGTTCTCATATGTATGACCTATACTGAGCAAAGGTCATTAATATCTGTAGCCTGGGCAACCCCTTTAATTTAGTTCTGAATTAGCAATGCTATGGGCTCGCTATACAGCTACATTTATATACTTTAGATACATATATACCAGCTATACACCATAAACTATACAGTGTTGTCGACAGTTCTAGGTTCTCAAGCGTGAGTTCGCATAGAGGGATTGTGGGTCAGAGGTATATAATGGCTATACATTTTGTCAGATAAAATAAACTACAGCACAATCCAACTATGGACACTAGAAATACAGCAATCAAAAAGTATAGCAAGTAATTTAGAAGGAAAGGTCTTGGAAACAATGGAAATCCTCTTAAAAGCTTCTTCTTTTATTAATCATACAAACAGCAGACACAGCCACTTGGTACACGGAATAAAACGTTGACGCGTTTCGGGTGCTGGACCCTTAGTCGTAACGGTGCTTCATAGTGTGACCCCACAATTTAAAGTTGATGACCAACCCTCCAAAATTCTGAGGGATAGGGCACCAACTCCATTGGTTGTCCCACTATGCGTCACACCCTGCTTACAACCTGCTAAGCAGGGTGTGACGCATAGTGGGACAACCAATGGAGTTGGTGCCCTATCCCTCAGAATTTTGGAGGGTTGGTCATCATACTCCTTTAAATTGTGGGGTCACACTATGAAGCACCGTTACGACTAAGGGTCCAGCACCCGAAACGCGTCAACGTTTTATTCCGTGTACCAAGTGGCTGTGTCTGCTGTTTGTATGATTAATAAAAGAAGAAGCTTTTAAGCGGATTTCCATTGTTTCCAAGACCTTTCCTTCTAAATTACTTGCTGCCTGCAGTGGGGACACTCCCCTAAGGTTATTGGAGCCGGGACTATTGTACAACCAGGAAGGTGAGCTGGATAAAGTTTTTTTCTGCAAAAAGTATAGCGTCAGTTACAACAGCCGCATAAACACTAATTAGTCATCCATGTTAGCCAATGACAGCTCTCACAATGTTCATTATGCTGTTACTATGCTCATTGACAAACATGGCCAAGGCACAGTTCTAGATATGTGTTTCACCCCACACATAGGGTAACATAAGTACTAATAACACATACTGTAACATAACCCCATATGTGGACCAGAGAACTGATTAATCCTCCACCAAACCACCACTTCTTCCAGAAACGGGAAGGTCAGAGGCTACACTTCGGTTTATAGGATACCCCATAGAGCTGAATAGCAGACTATACTTCCACCCCGATTCAGAACTACTAGATGAAAGTACAATATGATGGTGACTACTAACTACATTGGGGAATTGTTCCCAGGAACAGTCATAATTTAACACCAAATTCTTACAGGTACCTTAGGAGCTAGGATCAAGCAATGTATGTATGAATGATCACGGTTTGCATACAGAAAAGGCATCTCCTGGATCACCGCAGACAGAACATACTACCGCCTTTACTAGCAGTGCTGGGGTTGGATGTTTCTCATTAGTGAAGCTACAGGCAGCAATGGGAAGTAATGAGCCAAATTTCTGGTGCAAAGTTAATCAACCAATAGTTGTAAGTTTAGACAAAAGCGTCTAAAGATGGACCATTCGGCATGAGCCGCTTTGATAAATGTACCACAGGTTTACATTGTCAAGAGGAAATGTATCAACCCTTGTATAGTAGAAAACTGGTGTCAAAAAGTTGTAAAGTTTAACGCAGTTTTGTGACTTTATTGGCGGAGTTGCACCCATTCTCTACTTTTCCAAAAAGTGGGTGGGAGAGAGGAAGAGAGTGGGTGGTGCAGGGCAAGGCGTAGCTGGCTGAGAACATTTATTATGATCGGGAGACTGGCATAAATTATACCTGAAGTCTATACCAGCTTCCTTGCTGTATAGATTTTAGTTCTCATGGATAGATCTGCACTGATGCACCATGATTAGAGATGAGCAAATCGAAGCTGACAAAGTTGAATGCGATCCGAATTCCAGGAAAAATTTGATTCGCACCGAAGCCGAATTTCCTCACGCTTTGTGGTAACAAACCACATTTTTTCCTAAAATGGCTGCTGCACATGTGAGGACATGGAGTAAGGAACTCTGGGAAGGCGGGATTACCCATAATGCCATGCATGCACCCAAACAGCAGCCAGCCAGCCCTGTGATGTCACAGCCCGATGAATAGCCTCAGCCAATTTGGATTCTGCCATTTTTCCTGTGTACTTAGTGCAGGTAGAGACGTCTGCAGACGCTAGGGACAGTGCTAGGAAAGACTTTATTGTGCTAAGAAAAACTATTTACAAGTGCAGGAAAAATCTATTCAAGGTGTAGGGAAAGGATAGCGAGCATTTATGTAGAATAGGGTTCTGTAGGTGAAGTTACAGCCTGGGTAATAGGAACGATTACACCTTGCTGCACTGACTGGGCATCCAAATTGCCATTATACAGCTCTGTAGTACCAGTAAACTGTTCTTGTTATTGGGGTGTTACAGCCATTAACAGGGTTTATTACAAGGGAATATTTATACCTCTTATTTGCCCGTGTGCAGTGCAGTTATATGTTCTACAGCATTTTTGGGCTTGTATTAGTGGGCAAAAAGGGGCCTATTAACCATTGTGTGGTGAAGTGCGAAAATTACAACACTTTGTGTATTAGTGGCAAAAGAACAATATATTTGCAGTTCAGCGGTGCAGTTATCTGTTCTAAAACCTTTTGTGGCGTGTATTAGTGGCAAAAGAAAAATATGTAATGTCCCGGAGTGCCATTACCACTCCTTTAGGCACCTTGCTACTGTCTCCTATGTGCTAATACATGTCATCTGATGTAATTTCTGTCATCTCCTAATAATGTGCATATTCATCCCATTGTAATTGTAATGTTCATGTATTTGCCTGGTCTACCACAAGGTGGCATCAACACTTGGCAGTGCTAGTTGCAGGGAATGGACTATATTGTCCATTCTCTCTCTCCCTTTAGAGGGAGAAGGAGAGGAGGAGTTAGTTAGAGTGAGGGAGTTCAAGCCTAACCCTCCTGGGGAAAGGTTGTGTGGAGAAATCTCCTTGCTAAGGGAAAAGAACAGGCCTTGTCCTGTCTGGACAGGTGCTGCCTGTCCAATCCAACTTTATAACTGGAGGTTGTGCATTTTGGTTGCATGTGCCCCCCTGGGTTTGTATTGCATAATTCCAAGCTAAAGATAGAGCTCGAGGTACTCCAAAGCCAGAACAAGAAGTTCCTAGAATTATCTACAGTAAGAGACTGACTACTGACACCGCTGAGCTAAGAGTGCTACTACTTTGAGGAACAGCAAAGAGAAGTTTGTTTGCAGAGAGAGTATTTGCCTGCCATTTGCCTGCTGAAATCTATTGGAGACCAAGATAGAGTCTGGAAACAGTATGGATTACGGTTTATTACAAGTAAAGCAACTGTTCAACCGTTTACCAAGTCTGGACTCAAATTTCTTCTACATCATCCAAGTTATCATCCCTTTTGCACTGCTTCGGACCACACTACGTCTGGGATCCACCCATATTTAGGTAGGAGCACCGTGACACGTGTACACAACATCTACAGAGATTGTAGACCACTCTACACCATGCTGGCAATCCTACCCTGGGTACCAACATTACCATCCACAAAGAGGACTCCATGTCCTCGTTGCTTAACCGCAACTGGCATCATGTTCACTTGCTCTATAAGAGGGACATATTTCATAGAAACCTCCTAAGGGGCAAGGCATACCCCAGCCGCTGGCAGTGGGCCGCTGCAATCAATTGGCGTCACAAACAGGATTCTGATATTACCATACTGTGTGCCGCATACCATTATATTAAGAACAGAACACAAACAAAATTGTGTGCCTACCAACTTAATTAACCTATTGGATTTACAAATACACTGCTGCAAATGACTATAATGTGTTTACTGCGAAGCCACTGGCGCAAAACGCTGCGCGACGGTGCCCAAAGAGTTAATTTGCCATTTCTACATGATATGGAGCAGCATCTTCTTCATGCCTAGAGGAGCGAAACTAAAGCAACGCCCCCTCTGAAAGCTCAAAAACCAAGCCCTGCCTACTGGGAGCAAGACTATTGGGTGACGAGGGAGAAAGGAAGCCCCTCCCAAGAAGCTCCTTCCTTATTACCAGTGCTGGCCCGCGCAACTGATTGCAAAATGGAGACTGCGGCACACCTGGAGACTACCCCAAGGTCCACAGGGGAAGAGATGAATGGTCGGGGTAACCTCGCCAACCTGAAAGAGGCTCTAAAAGAGATTTGCCTCCCGCAGCTTGTCTAGGGCTCAGAGAGGGAGATGACTGCAAACCCCGCACCAGATAGTGCAGTGAGGGCAGCTGGAGATCCTACTCCACCACTCAGAGGAAGCAAGCCACCCAAGAAGAGTCAGACAGGTGACTCCTTGAATCCCATGTGACGGCTCGTGCCACCAATACGTGGGAATATCACAAGGCCATCAAGAACTGGGTGGTTCAGTTGCTAGTTTATCCCCTACCCGGCGATCCGGTGTTGATTACAAGGACTGGGACGGTGCTGTGGTTCAGCGTGGAAAGAGGTGTTGGCTTCATCCGAGATGATGACTCTGGGACTGAGCTGTTTGTGCCCCACATGCCCCAAGAACACCACAGCATTCAGAAAGGAGAACAGGTGGAATACACCCCAATGAGATCTCCAAAGGGTCCTTTGGCTACTGGGGTGAATTGCCTTCCCCAGCCTCTAAGGCCGGTATAGAAACATAGAATGTGTCGGCAGATAAGAACAATTTGGCCCATCTAGTCTGCCCAATATACTGAATACTATGAGAAGCCCCTGGCTCTATCTTATATGAACAATGGCCTTATGCCTATCCCATGCATGCTTAAACTCCTTCAATGTATTTGCAGCTACCACTTCTGCAAGAAGGCTATTCCATGCATCGACTGCTCTCTCAGTAAAGTAATACTTCCTGATAATACTTTTAAACTTTTGCCCCTAATTTAAAACTATGTCCTCTTGTAGCAGTTTTTCTTCTTTTAAATATTCTCTCCTGTTTTACCGTGTTGATTCCCTTTATGTATTTAAAAGTTTCTGTCATATCACCTCTGTCTCGTCTTTCTCCCAAGCTATACATGTTAAGGTCCTTTAAACTTTCCTGGTAAGTTTTATCCTGCAATCCATGTACTAGTTTAGTAGCTCCTCTCTGAACTCTCTCCAAAGTATCAATATCCTTCTGGAGATATGGTCTCCAGCACTGCGCACAATACTCCAAATGAGGTCTGACAGGCCCAATAAGCATATTTAGCTATATATATATATATATATATATATATATATATATGACTGCACAGGTCTTCTAATGTGTATTAAAATCAAATAAGTATACCCCCTGTCCACCTTATAAATACAGTAAACCCATGTTTTATAACCTGATAGAATCGTCTTCTTTCTGCCCAAGGGGCAGCATTTCAGCTTCACTTGCGCCCAACAAGTGTGTGAAAAGCTTCCCTCACCTTTGAAACCTCATTGCAAGCCAGATCATTTGTCCCAAGATGGACAAGAACATCCACCTCCCTTTCCTGCTTTGCTTGCTTAACAATATCCTTCGTCCTTCGCTTCGGAGTCTGTCCTCAGCCGGAGCTGGAGCCATTGATACCTGGCCTACCTCCGCCTCCTATGGTGAACCAACGCCTGGCAGGAGTCTCTGGCTCCACCTTGTCGCTAAACCCCACGGTACTGGTCTACCAGTTGCCGTGAAAGTCTACGCCATAGGTGGTGAAACAGGTTACACCGAAGTTGGTGTTGCTGGAGCCCCTCCAGCCAGTGATCCTGGACCCCCGCTCCTATTAAGCAAAAAATTGCTACCCAGGTGAAGACTGTGAGCACTCGGTCACTACCTGATCCAATCACCGGAGGGTAGTGGTGCCCCACCACTCAAGCCAGAATCGACTATAGGCAGCAGGAGAGACCCCTGATGTCGTTATCTAGCTCAAGTAGTGAGGAGGATTTCTAGTCCCTCCTCTACAGATCTGGACCATCTCTCTACTTGCCCAAGAACATTGACTCTGGGAGCCACGACATGGACTGATCCTGCACGGTGAGAGCCTGTTGGCCATGTTCTACTACTCCTGTTTTGTTTGAGGTTGCCATTTTAGCCTCACTTGTCTGGTCGTGTGCAGTTAGGACTCCCCCCAACTACAAATAGTTCCAAGTTGTGCCCTATGGCACCCATCCCTTAACAAAAAAAGGTTCCTGTTTATCGTTGCTACTATTTTACCCATGTGGATTACAAATGACTATGTGCCTTGTTGATTACAAATAACTTTATTACCTCATTTGGATCGCCATTACTACTTCCCTTGGATTACAAAAGGACACCATTGTATTTAAAGTTCTAGTGTGGTGCACATTGTACTCAAAGCACTGAAGAAAATAAGAAAGAGACTCTAATTACCTTGCACTATTTTATTGCATTATTAAAAAGGTGCCTTAAATCTATTTGCACTAACGTTTTACCTTTTTCAGCAACGTTCAAGAAATGTACCTATTGTATGCCGCCTTCTTTTATAGGTGCCACAATATGTTTTATTATGCACTTATTGTACAATGTAAGGGATCGCCTCTTATTTGGGGGTCATTCTCACAGATACAACTTTAGGACAAAAGGTTTCAGGTCCAAACCGTGCATTTATTGTGCACACTCCAACCAATACAGGTTATCATGAAGTCGCAGCTTCACCTAACACATGTGACATCCACATAAAATAATAAACACTTGCCCGGCTAGGCTCTAACTAACACAGAGTTTCCTGACTCACCTAAGTCCTTGTTCACACCCTGTGAACACAAGCGGCTTTCTCAGCCAATGTCCCACAGCCTCCTGGCTGTACAGAGCACAGTACGCCCACTGTCTCCAGTCCAGTGTCTCTTGGGGAATCGTGGTCTCTCAGCCCTACTGGCTGTACAGAGCACAGTACGCCCACTGCCTCCAGTCCAGTGTCTCAGCACACATGGGGAATAGTGGTCTCTCAGCCCTCCTGGCTTGGACCACACAGAGCCTCCAGGCCTCTGTCCACAGGCACACTCCCCCCTTGCTGACACCCTGGGAGGTGCTTTGTGCCAGCCTGATTACTTCCAGCTGGTCTCACCTGTGGTGGAATAGGGGTGTGGACCGAACTATCCACCCCTTCCTTGCCTCTAACCTGCGTGAGACCTGTCACTGTCTCACAACAACTTATGCATATTACCATTTTAGCCATATGATCAGCACCTTATTTATTGCTCACAATGGACTGCCTCTGAGTGCGGCGGGTACGTTCCAAGCACGTCCTAACTTCTATTGCTCAATGTTGATTGCCTCTGAGTACAATGAAAACTAATGGTTCTAAACAAAGTGGTTATGTACTAAGCCGAGTACATGTAAAACTAATGGTTCTAGACCAAGTGGTTATGTTCTAAGCAAATCTAACACCATTAAGGGTGACCAGCTGCCATTGTGTATGTCTGGAGTTATAGGAGAAAATGTTCCCCCTCCTGAATCATGGGGGTGTTTTAAGTATGACTAATACTCCTAGTCCGCTCATCTCTACTAAAGACATTAATGTTTCTGGCATTCCTAAGTACAGTACATAGTAATTAAATGTGCACAGCATATTTCATTGTTGAATATTAATTATTTATCAAGGTTGTGGATTTGCTGTATTGGGAAATTAATTTGGCTTTACAGCAATATTCACTTCAATCTAAACTAAATTTAAAGCTTAGCAGTTGTAAATTGATCTTCTCTAACCATAAGTCCTTATTGCGGATCCACAAATGCGGTCCGCAATACGGCAACGGGCAGCACACATTCGTGTGCAGGAGGCCTAACAGTGATGCAGTAATTAGATTAATGTTCTTTCATGTCAAGCACAATCACATATTCTATTAATATATTGAAGAAAAGGCATTGGAGGAGATTGATCAAACTGGTGTAAAGTAGAACTTTCTTAGTTGCCCATAGCAAACAGGTTTGTGTTTTGATCTCCGGGGTCTTGCTGTTTTCTGATCTCCTGATGAGCCCACAAAGAAGTAGTGAGGGTGAAACACTTTGAGGTGGACAATTTGTTAGCACTTTCTATCCTTTAGTACAATAATTTAAGGCTGTTTTGACTCATACCTGTAGGTTATAGAAAAGCAGGAATGTACTGCACAAGTGCTTAGAATGAGCATTACTTTCTATCATGATCTGAGTCCTATCAGGGCATGGCTACATGGTCAGGTTTCCTGGTGCAGTTTTAAAAAGCCTGTGTGAATGGACCCTCATAGTAAAATTATTAAAGGTTACGTTTTATCTTTATGTGTATTCTAATGGGTTGTTTTCCTTATATAATGTTATTATATAATGTCTATGTTAGAAAGTATATTATAGTGCATTTGTATTGTGCGGCAGTTGTGTGCGGTTCTGCTGCGATACTGCAGGTATATAGAGGGACAAGCGTTATTGGAACAAAGAATTTCTACTGGTGTAATATACCATTCGTCCCCTCAAAAAAATGATTGAAGCGGGGTGTTATATACCAATATACTTCCTTTATAGTGCATTTGGGAACTGTATAGTGCATTTGCGTATGCGCGTACGCGAAAATTATATTGCCGATATTTTGCATTGAAAAAATAAATAAATGAGATCGCAAATTTGAATAATACATCTGGTATGTCACTGTCCATGTTGTGGGACTATTTGTGCACTTCTAGTAATTATTTCTTGGCTGCAAATATGAGCTGAAGGTTTTTCAGGTTCGCCTGCCATTAAAATGAATGGGACCTACCGCGAACATTTGATCGCGTTTGCGAAATGTCCTGGCAGATGTTCGTCCATCACTATTTATGGACAAAGAATATGTTTATACCAATAAATGCATTCCGTTTTTGTATAAATATCACCCGTACAATTTGTGGGTGTCATTATCTGCATGTCTCAGTGGTTGTTGGGGTATGTCATCCAGGTAACATTGTACTTTAAATCACTCCAGCATTTCTTGTGTATGCATCACACGTTTTGTGGGATCAGAAACGGTGCGTTCTATTTGATGTAACTTTAATATGGGAAGTGATTTTTGTTTTTTAACCGTAGGTGAATGGCAGCTGAAGTAGTGTAGTAGGTTATTTCTATCCGTAGGTTTTTGGTATAGGTCGACGAAAATGGTCCCTTCTATATGTCTATATTTAAAGACGAGTACATATATTCCAATCCTTTGTTCCAGAAATATGCCATCGGTTGGCATAAATTACATTTTTTGTGTATGAGGTGGACCTCCCAACTTCCTGATGCAATTTTACACTTTTATGAAAAGTACATATCCGGAACTTCAGTTTACTATTCATCACAGTAATGATTCCATTAATTTCCTTGACACACTGGTCATCAAGGACCAAGAAGGTACCATTTCCATCGACCTATACTGACCTATAACTTATAGGCTTTATAACCTGTAGCACCCCAATAGCATTCTGCTGCAAATGCTGTGCAAATGCGCATATTTCCAAATGCGCATATTTTCTGTCTACAAATAATTTCAGTGCATTATAGCATACCAGTTTTATTAAACTCATTGCATATTACTGCAAGATAACAGGTAGTTACAGCAAAAGCAATACTCTGTAAAAATTGACTCGTCATGCATGTACATGTGCAAGTGGTTGATTTTTTGTTTTTATGCTATTTTTACACAAACAGAAGGTTTACCAAAGGGGGGCATTCTTTATATTTGGGGCAACTAATTGGGGCAGTTATAATACTAGGGGGTATTAAGGGGGAATTAATAAGACTGAGAGCCACTAATGGGGGCATTAATCATACTATGAGTACTATGGGGGTATTTGATGTCCAGGGTGCACTCTGGGGGGCATTATAAATACTAGTGGCAGGGCTTAGGATTTAAAAAAAAGTCAGTTAAATTAAAAATGGTTGGAAAATGGCCATAAAAACTGGCAGTGCATTTCCGTTTTTAATGGCCATTTTTTGTGTGAAAGTTTTTGTGGCTTTTTTGCAGGAGTCCCACAAAACAGTTGTACTTTTTGTTACAATTCTGTGTAAATACGCATAAGCCACGTAAAAACTTATACTAAAGCATTTTAATGAGTTAATAATCTTTTACATCAGATTATTATTTTCTACAATTGAAATCCAATGTGTACACTTTATGCCCCGTTGTAACTAATAGTGTCAGTGGACCCACTGTACCAACTAACCACTTTCGCTTAGACCTAAAGGGTGTTGTCCTGTAGTCCCCACTCTTTAAAGTCTATACAGGGATCTGGCCTTTGCTGCAGGGAACCTACCAGGCCACTTCCTCCTAGAATAGTCCCAGTATAGTTGACAGCTGACCCACACCAATGCAAAGCACCAAGGGATCAGGCAAAACTTGTAGACAAGAAACAGTCTGAGGTCAGAGCATGAAGAGTTTGTGCGTATCTGTCAAACATAACTGAGGTTGGGGTGGGAGCTTTAGGTAAATAGGATGAGCAGGCAAAGACAGTAAACAGGCTGGTTCAGTACCCGGGTAGTCAAACATAATAAGCACACCTTCACTAGAACTAGTAGGACTATAATACCAAAAGCTCAAGCACCCTCCTCTAGGGGAGAGTGCCTTAAATACCTAGAAGTGACCAATAATAGGACACAGAAGACTAAGGGCACTCACACTGACACTTTAAGAGCTGTAGAAAGTGTGCGCCATAAAGGTGAGGACCTGACAGGAGAGCACAGGCCACAGCCTGCATAAGAGGTGGTCTGACCCACTACTGATGGGCAGAGGAGGGCTCTTGGGCTATATGACGGCTACAGTAGAAGCATTGTAAGTAACTCGTCGCCGTGCCCGCTTAGAGGAATGGGGCAGCCGCTGGTATAGGCTGCCATCATAACACCTGTTCATAATATCATTAGACAGCAAGAATACAGTATATCAGTGCTCCCAGAGGTGGAACCCGTATGTCCCTGACACGTGTGGCATATCCTAGCGATATACCTTAAACGTTGAGACGAGACATCCCCTTTAATTCAATCATGTAAATTATTTAACAATCCAATTGCAAGGTCACCATTATGCCAACTTTAATATGTACTTAACAATGTTTGTGCCTATTTATTTTTTCCAGATAAAAGGAATATTCTGCCCAATGTGCTCTAACTCTGTCAACATATTTGTGATCAGTGAAAAAAATAAGTGTTCATCTCTGACTGAAAAGGTCATCTTTGTTTACTGTGACCTTTAACAGATATGAGCTGCCGTTGCCTTTAATAAACATACATTGTGAGATACACTGACAAGGCCTGGCATGCCAAAGTTCTTACAAAGATCTGTATAACTTTTTGCAGGTTACCCTATTGTTTCTCAGTTCAGCAAAAATAATGGTGCAGATATCAGAAACGATTCCAGGTCCATTAGTAATGCGACCAAAAACTCAAATGCTGCTACAAGCAACATGCTAATGAGCTATATAGGGGAGGCAGCTCACGTATTGCATGCACCTACTCATTAAGTCACAGTAATACTGTATGAGCACATGGAGATGTCATATTAGTAAGTGGTCATAGTGGTCATAGTCGTAGTGTGTATGCATGCCACTGTGTGTATTCCTATGCTATATTCTGTTCTGATATCAATATGTCAGTGTCATAATAGTATAAGGTGTGATCTATTGTGATAATGTCATAACAGTGTTTGAGTGTTAGGCCTCTTTCACATGTGAATTGTCGACATGTGCTGTCCATGGTCTCCACAGCTGCTCACACATCAGTGGTTTTCCATGGGTCCATGGTGACACCATGGAAGCATGCCCTATTTTTGTGATTATGGATCCCTCACACACATTATAGTGTAAGGGTCTGTGAAAACCATTGACACAACAGAGGTGACATCTGTGTTTGGACTGTGGTTTCCAGGGGCCATTTGTAGGAGATGCTCTGGAAATGAATCCATGAAATATGGATGACACACAGAGGGCAAATAAAACGGACACACCGACCAAACACGGACCTTTCACAGACATATTCAAGAATGAATCACTTGCCATCTTGTCATGGATGTCTTCATAGTCATCATCATAGGCTTTGTTGTATGAATAGGCTGTGTTCTACTGGGATAAAGTTACAATAGTATGTACTGTACGTATGTATGTGTATTTATAATGACATCATAGCATTTTATATGCTCCATTGTGTCAGTGTCACAAAAACATGTTTGTGTTGGGGGAGGGGGGCTCAAAATCTTTTTATTAGTAATCTGCACAAATAAGTCAAATAAATACAGTGTTTTTCTCCCTATAAGACGCACCAGCCCATAAGACGCACCTAGATTGTAGAGGACAATAAGAAAAAAAAATTTTCATTCAGACCAGCAATCAGACACCCAATGTTAATCATACCTCAGCTGACAGCCCCAATCAGACCCCCATAAGACCTCAGATCAGATCCCCAATCAGACCTCAGCTCAGACCCCAATGTGAATGACCCCCAATCAGACCTCAGATAAGAACTCCATGCCTCTCATCAGCCCCCATATGCTTCTCATCAGCCCCCAATGCCTCTCATCAGCCCCCATATCAGCCCACATGCCTCTCATCAGCCCCCAGCAGCTTTCCATCAGCCCCCATATCATCCCCAATGCATCTCATCAGCCCCCAGCAGCCTTTCATCAGCCCCCATGTGCCCCTCATCAGCCCCCATATGCCTTTCATCTCCCCCATTGCCTCATATCAGCCCCCAGCAGCCTTTGATCAGCCCCTCATCAGCCCTCATCACCTCATATCAGCCCCCAGCAGCCTTTCATCAGCCCTCATCACCTCATATCAGCCCCCATTGCCTCTCATTAGTCCCATATGTCAATTTAAAATGAAAACAGTCTCAAAAGCCCGTATTTTCAGTCAAGAAAAGATATGCACATCACAAAGGAAGAAAACAATAGGGGAAGATGAGGGAGGGGAGTAAGGAACCCAGAAAACTAGTCCTGGTTGCTTCTTTCAGTAAAAATAAGACCGGTTTAAGCTCTGAACTGAACCAATAGAAGGACTGGGACTAAATAATACCGGTGATAATATTTATAAAGTCTAAATGTATGGGATGAGCTAGGTGTATTTACAGCCTGTGTTCTATTGCAACATCAATATTGAGTGTATTTCTACACCTACAACTAAGATGGATGCAGTAACGGACCATGTTAGCGGTAGTTGTATTTTTTTCAAGCTGACCATCACTATAATAAACAATAAACTTGTAAAATGTTTGCCATTGCTTCAAGACTGGTTACACCAAACTTTGTTTTTATCAAAGGTTCGAATTTGGCTTCTCCACACAATGGTGACTACATACTGTAGATCATAAACTAGAAGCAGGCGCTGACAATGGGACAGTGGGGACATTATTAAAATGACAGAACACTTTGAAGTTAGAGATGAGTAACTGTTTAGAAATATGTATATCCAGGATGCATGAAGAAATGTGTCTAATGAGCTCCTCATACAGCTAATGTGACATCAGCATGATCTGGAAGAACCGTTTAAAATGTAACCAAGTACACAGTAATGTTCTCACTGTCAAGGTAGTCAAGCAGATTGCTGGATAGTCCAGAATGTAGTGCTGATTACTAATGTTCTTAGCAAATTATGATTTCAGACATTCTTATATATTTTTATACCATGAGCAATATAATGACTTTTATTTGTTTATTTATTTATTCAGTATGGAGATAAATCCCATTGTATCTAGCATAGTTATGAATATACAGTAATTCCCTCAATTTACCTTTTGTTTTGCTCTTCAACTCTTAACCCATTAGTGACCCCCATATGTGTTTTTAAAGCAGTCAACAATAGGCTTTATACCTGCACACACTCCTTTTTACGGCGCTGCAGGCTTAGCCTGGCACAGATGTCCTGTGCCAGGTGGAATGGGTCCCTGGCTGTCTAATGACAGCTGGGCATCTACTGTAATGCCCAGGATCTAAGAAACTTCAGAATCTTGCCATTTAACTCCTTAGATGGCGTGGTCAACAGCAACTGTGAAATCTAAGTGGATGTGTGATTGTAGGTTGCCAATGCCTTTACATGGCAGCCAGGGGTCTAATTAAAGACATATTAAAGGGGTATTGATAGGCTATGATGTAAATGTCAGAAAGATGTGGGTCCCACCTCTGGGACCCACTCCTATCTAGATAGCGGGGTCCCCAACTTGGCTAATTTCAGAGCTCCCATAATGGTGAATAGTTGGTCACGCATTCTCGGCTACTCTTGGTTCACTTCGGAGGTCACAGTCTGAAGATAGCAAAGGGTCCCAGACGCAGGACCTGCATCTGTCTGACAACGATAGCATATCTTGTCGATATACCATCTATATGCTAGATGGGAATACCTCAGGATAGGTTATCAATATCAGATCTGAGGGGTGCTAGGACTCAGATCAGCTGTTTGAAGAGAAGACAGTGCTGTTCTCTGCAGCAATTGCAGTGGTGAGCAGTGTAATTACAAGTATGGCGTCTCCATTCACTTCTATGGGACAGCTCCATCCTTTTCACTTTAACAGACAGAGCCGTTCCATAGAAGTAAATAAGGACACCATACCTGTAATTACACTGCTCACCACTGCAATTGCTGCAGCCAGCAGGTAAACAAAGCAGAGAAGGCAGAGTTTGTTTGAGAGCTGCTTTCTCTTAAAACAGCTGATTGGCAGGTGTGCCAGGAGTTGGACCCCAGCCAATCTGATATTGATGACCTATCCTGAGTGGACAGCCCCTCTAAGTACTTTCATGTCTACTTTGCAGGCTATAACTATTGTTCACAACTTAGAAATAATTTACCTTTTTTACCTAAAAATCATAAGTTTCTTTGAGCATGGAGTTCCAACTCTATGACCTATAAATTAATTTATCAAGCCCCTCAGTTCAGATTTCTGCCCCAAAATAGGTCTTTGAGACTTTTTTGGCTTATTTGCAAAAAACATTTGATGACATTTTGCATTTTTACATCGCTCACTCACATCACTCACTTTTGAAAAGTGTGTAGGTGGAAAAGTGGGTGTGGTTAACCTACTGAGCTGATTTAAGCCGTCTTTTATCAACTGGGACTTTTTTTAAAACATCTTAAGACAAAAGTGTTAGATTTAAAGATGCACCAAGTTTATCAATCATTGACACAGATTTATTAATAAGTCTGCACTAAAAATCTGCCTAAAAAATAGCACAAATTAATGCAAATTAGCGCATCTAGGGTTTCTAAACTTTTTTCTCACATACTTGTAAAGAAGGTGTGTCTTACTGGAAAGTGCACAAAGTTTTGTGGGAATGGGACTTGGCCTAGAATGCTTTATTTTTGCAAAAATTTCAGTGCAATTCTGGCATATAATCTGTCTCAAAGTAGGCCAACCAATAGTTGATATAGAGTCAGAGAAAAGAGTATATCCCTGCTTAAGAGTTATCATGTAGCCTGAGCCCCTGTAATAAATCTGGCGCAGGTCTAAAAAGCCAGTCTAAGTTTACACCATCTTTATGATTATTACATCTGGGCAATTGTACATCATCCGATACATTTGGTGCAAATTACGGCAATGCAGACCCCTACAAAACAATTTTTAAAAATTCCCTCACAATAAATTTTCCCCAATGTTTTAAGTGTCGTATGAGTTACGGTACTTGATTTATAGAGGTCTGTAGGTGGTATTGCCAATATATAAATGAACTATAATTTTCTGACATTCTTAGAATTGCTGTTGATGCATTTTAGATGCTCATTAACTGAACCATCCTACAGTATGTGGGTTGCCTTATATGATTCTGGTGGTGATCATTAGACGAGATGGATCCCCAGATAATGTGGTTTTGTGGTTATTTTATTTGTCACAATGCATTATTAAAACGATCTTGTATAATAAACCATATTCATAAACAGTTGTTAAGCTACATCCATTGAACAATTTTTTGTCTCTGCTCACAAACCAGCTAAAATAATTGCTCTTCTAGAGAAACTCTGGGTTGCATCTTTTATAATGAAACTACATTATGATAGCTGAAGCTCGCCTGGCTCCTGGAGCAGTTCTGGTATTGTCTTTACAGTAGTGTTTGTAAATCTATGTGGATTTCCTTGTTCATTGTAGAAAACAGAAAAGCAGAGAGTGTTTGCTGCAAACGCATGCTATTAATCAGACATGACATGGTCTTTGTAGGGTATGCAGCAAGGATAGAATTATGTATACAGTATAAATAGCCATAATTCTGTATCAATTCAGGAAAAAATACAGTACCTTATTTTCCTGTACTAGGTCTAGACCTCCAGAGCTCGCCTGCTGTATGGTAAAATATGTACGCACAATATACATTTTACCATTGTTTCCTTAGAGACTTACTAGTACTATTCAGCAAAGTCAAAGCTAAATGCTGTACTCAGTTAGCTGTCAGAGAATGAATGGAGCAACACTACACATGCCGGAGCAGCCACTCCATTCATTCTGGGGTACTGGGGCCTCTTTCTTTTGAACCATGCTGATTCTATATAGCTATGTGGTAGCCTGTGGATAGGGGATAACTGGTTATAACCGGAATACCCCTTTAAGAAAAATGTATGTCATTGCATGATGACTGTGTGTGCCATTATAAAATGAGTTCCTGGATGCCATTATATGATGACTATATCTGAAGTATAGTATGGTTTGAAACTAGAGATTAGCAAATTTTTAAAAAATTATATTCGCCGGGTCACGGTTTTCGGTGACAAGGTGACATAGTGTGGAGATGGCAGCAGCAGCATCAGGAGATCAGGATAAGTGCAGCCCTGATATCCACCCGCACCTCTATCCCTACCTACTTGCACGGCCGTCCTAACTGATGGCGTACAACTTGGCGATGGTCCCTTTCTTAAATAATTGCAGGGGCCTAAAGACAAATACAAATACCGTAGACAAAGCAAAGGTCAAGCCAGGAGGACCAAATGGTCACATCAAGGACAAAAGGAGGTAGCAAGGTCGAGGTCACAAACAGAGCCGAGGTCAAAGCACACACGAGATACACAATCCAAGAGAACACTGGTGAGGGTACCAAAAGACCAATCACAGGCAACCTGTGGCCAGCAGGCTGCCTGTTTAAATATACCTGACTGGTGAGTCACATGACGTGGCCAGTGTCTTGTAACTCATATTACACAGCCGAGCACCGATTCATCATTATCGGCGCTTGGCTTCCCTGCTGCTCGTAGTCTAGGGGAACACCGGCCACGCTGAGGAGGCCGTGTCCTCACCACTTTCTCGCTCCTGCACACAGATGGGATGCTGGCGGCGCTGCAAGGAGGAAGCACATCGCCAGCTCCCAGTTACAGTACCCCCCTTCCACAAGGGGCCACCGGACCCATAATTACTGGAGCGGGTTTTTCCGGGTGAGTTAGATAGACTCTTCTCATTACCCTCACATCTTAATAACCGGCACCCAAGACCTCTCCTCAGGACCAAAGCCCTTCCAATGGACCAAATATTGCAGAGAGTTCCGGACCTTTCTCGCATCAATAATCAGAGAGATCTCGAATTCTGGTTGACAGGCCACCTCCACTGGTGGTATAGATTCCTGTGAAGGTGATACAGCTGACACATACTTTTTAAGTAAAGACTTGTGAAAAGCATTATGGATACGAAAGGAATCGGGTAATCTTAACTTAAAAGATACAGTATTAATAATGTTCACAATCTCATAAGGACCAACAAACCGTGGTGCTAACTTATTCGAGCGTACCTTCAAAGACAAATTCTTGGTGGACAGCCACACTTTATCACCCAACTCAAAATCTACTCCTCAAGAGCGCTTTTTATCTGCATTACTTTTTTGAATTTCCTGGGCTTTTCTCAGGTTCGACTAAACCTGGGCCCAGACTGTGCACAGTTCTCTAGCCATTACATCAGCCTCTGGAGTTTGCGAAGAGGACGGCGAAAATGAACTAAATCGTGGATGAAAACCAAGATTACATTAAAACGGAGACATACCAGTAGATGAATTCACTTGGTTGTTAATGGCGAATTCAACCAGAGGCAGATGTTTCACAGCTGTTGCTTATCGGAGACATATCACCTTAAATACTGCTCTAGAGACTGGATCAAACGTTCAGTTTGACCGTTGGTTTCCAGATGAAAGGCCAAAGAAAACAACAAAAAGCGCTTTAAAACCTTGAAACCAATTGGACATCTCTATCCGAAACCACATTCGCTTGGAGTCCGTGTAAACGTATAACATGATAAACAAACAGGGAAGCCAGAGTCTTGGCATTAGGCAATTTTGACAGAGGGATGAAGTGCACCATTTTACTAAATCTGTCCACCACCACCCACACAACTGACTTACCCTCAGAAACCAGTAAGTTGGTGATGAAATCCATAGAAATATGAGACCACGGCCTGTTCGGAATGGGCAGTGGTCGTAATTCACCCACAGGACGGGACCTTTTTCTCTTACGAGAGAAAAATGCGCACTGTCTCAGGTTCGTGAAAGTTGATCACCCCTGGGAGAGTACCGCTCCTACCCCATCCTCGGAGGCGTCGACCTCGACCACAAAAGGCTTTTCTTCATCAGGTTGGACCAAAATAGGGGCGTTAACAAAATACCTCTTGAGTGTTTCGGGAGACCAATTCACTAAATCCGCTCCCTTTCTTGTTAGGTCGGTGAGAGGCTTAACGACAACCCAAATTTTTTTATAAAATTTCCGGTAGTAATTGGAAAACCCCCAAAAACGTTGTAACGCTTTTAGAGATGTCATGGAACCATGAACCAGACGTACAACAGAGATAGGTGGAATAAGAAGGCTTTATTGAAAATCAAGCCGTAGCTAAAGTCCAAACGGATGGCTAAACTGAAGCAGGGTCTTGCGTAGACGGAGGTCAGGAACCAGGAGGGTAGTCAGACGTAGCCAGGATCAGGAACCAACGGGGTAGTCAGACGAAGCCAGGATCGGGAACCAACGGGGTAGTCAGACGAGGCCAGGATCAGGAACCAGAAGCAGCAGCAGTCTTTGAAGCATGTGCACACAGGAGGACCAAGCAAGGAACTGAAGCCACAGACCTTCTATATATATGAGCTAGGCATCCAGCTCCTCCCAGTGGGAAGGAGGAGCCGCAGGGTGGGAGGCTACAAGAAACCCAGAAACCAAGATGGCCGCCAGCACATGTCAAACGAAGGAGAACAGTGAGAAGGTAAGACCATGACAAGAGAGGAGGGTCTCACCCATTCCAGAATCGCCTGCACCTTCCCTGGATCCATCTTAAAGGATTGGGGTGTAAGAACATACCCCAAAAACAATATTTCTTGCACCCCAAATATACATTTTTCACCTTTAGCAAATAGTTGGTTTTCTTGAAGAAAACATGAGACTCCCAATCTGAATAAATCAAAATATCGTCTAAATAAACAATCAAGAATTTTCTAATGAATTGGCTAAAAATATAATTGACAAAATTCAGAAAAATCGCTGGGGCATTACTTAAACCAAATAGCATCACTAGATATTCATAATGCCCCTCAGGGGTATTAAAAGCAGTTTTCCACTCATCCCCCTCCTTGATATGAATGAGATTAAATGCTCCCTTGAGGTCGAGTTTAGTGAACCATTGAGCTCCAAGGATCTGATTAAACAGGTCTGGAATCTAAGGTAAAGGGTATTGATTTTTTACAGTAAATTTGTTCAACTCTCGATAATCAATACAGGGTCTTAACCCACCATCTTTTTTTCAACAAAGAAAAATCCTGACCCCATAGGGGAAACCGAATGTCTGATATGACCTTTTTCTAAACTTTCCTTCAAATTGTCCCTCATAAACCTCCATTCAGGGCCAGATAGATTATAAATACGACCCTTAGGGTACTTGGATCCTGGAATAAGTTTGATTGCATAATCATACGGTCTATGAGGGGGGAAGGAACTGGGCATCAGACTTTGAAAACACATCACTGAAGTCACTGATGTAAGAGGGCAGGCAATTCGATTCAGAAGCGATTCCAGCTTGAATCACCGGTAAACAGCATGACTCACACTTTTGTCCCCATTTTTCTAATTCACCCGTGGACCAGTTGATAATTAGATTACGAATTTGAAGCCAGGGCATGCCCAAAACTACTTCCACGGGTACATTTTTTTATATAAAAAATGAACAACTCTTCATATGACTAACCCCCACAGTCAAGGTTACCTCAGGCGTACAATATTCCACAGTACCGCCCACCAAAGTAGTGGAGTCAATAGCTATATTGTCTATAGGCTTGGGAAGAGACAAGATAGGTAACCCCAATGACAAGGCAAAATTATAGTCGATAAAATTAGAGGCGGACCCAGAATCAATGAACGCCTTCCCAGACCCTTTACACATGTCCATAGAAATAATCACTGGCAACAATATTTTCTATTTTACTACCTCTGGGAATACCTTATCCTTCTTATCATCAGGCCTGGAGAATCTCTTGGAGAGAGGAATTTTAGGGCAAAGGCATACCCAGTGATCAGATTCTCCACAATAGAAACAGGCACCCTTTTGGCGTCTTAGATCCCTCCTGGTCATCCTAAGTTGCATGGGTTCTTCCGGGTTACTTTCCAACTTGACTCTCAAGGGTGATGAGTTCAGTTTGACCACCACCTGTGCAAAAGTCAAAATTTATCGCCGTCTTTCCCTAACACGTCGATCTAGCCTGACAGCCAGGGTCATAGTCTGTTCTAAAGTGTCGGGGGTGGGATAGCAGACCAGCATGTCCTTCAGTTCATCAGAGAGTCCAGTCCTGAATTGACACCTAAGTGCTGGATCATTTCAGCCAAAGGAAACGCAGCATTTCTGGAATTGGGTGCAGTACTCCTAAACAGGTCTGACATTGACTTTGACCAGTGACTCTGCCACTGTCAACCTATTGGGTTCGTCATAGAGTATCCCTAAGGCCTGAAAAAATGCTTCCACCGTAGTTAGGCAGGGGGAGTCGACAGGGAGGGAGCAAGCCCATCTTTGCAGATCTCCCTGCAGCAAAGAGATGATAATGCCTACCCTTTGCTGTTCAGAACCCGAAGAATGAGGGCGTAAACAAAAGAAAAGTTAACAGCTTTCCTTAAAAGTCAAGATCCCCTGAAAAGTGATCGGGCAGCTTAATATGAGGCTCCAGATTCTGAGAGGAGGAGGCTGCTACAGGTGGGGTCTGGAGCAACTCCTGCTGCTGTAACCTCTCTGCCAGTTCCTGCACCATTTGGGCAAGACTCTGAACTTGATCTGTAAGGATACGCATGGGATCCATGGTTATGGCCTGTGAGTCTGTCAGTAGGGAGGGATAAGTGCAGCCCTGATATCCACCCGCACCTCTATCCCTACCTACTTGCATGGCCCGTCCTAACTGACGGCATACAACTTGGTGACGGTCCCTTTCTTAGATAAGTGCCTAAAGACAAATACAAATACCATAAACAAAGCAAGGGTCAAGTCAGGAGAACGCGTAAATACCAAAAGGAGCTAGCAAGGTCGAGGTCACAAACAAAGCCGAGCTCAGAAGCCAAACGGTCACATCAAGTACAAAAGGAGGTAGCAATATCGAGGTCACAAACAGAGCCGAAGTCAAAACACATACGAGATACAGAGCCCCAAAAAATGCTGGTGAGGGTAACAAAAGACCAATCACAGGATACCTGTGGCCAGCAGGCTGCCTGTTTAAATATCCCTGACTGGTGAGTCACATGACGTGGCCAGCGTCATGTGACTCACATAACACAGCCCAACACAGCCGAGCGCCGATTCATCATTATCGCGCTCGGTTCCCCTGCTTCTCGTAGTCTAGGGGTACGCTGGCCTCGCTGAGGAGGCGTGCGCTGCCGGGTCCTCCCCGCCCCCTGGTCCCCATGGAGACGAGGATGCCAGCGGCGTCCTCGCTCTTGCACACAGATGGAATGCTGGCGGCACTGCAAGGAGGAAGCGCGTAGCTGGCTCCCCATTACACCCCCATTCTAGACCAGTAGTGAGTGTCCAAAAAGGTGGGGAGCCAGAAGTCATCCCTCTGCCGAATGGTGACAATTCGGCTGTCACTACCAAGCAAGTGAGCATGCATCTGGCCATTTGTGCACGTGAATCGGAGAAACGCCCTGCCTCCATCTCCACTGCATACCTCCACGGTGTGTCTGGGTCCTCTGTCTCGTCTTCCTCATCGCCCTGTAGCTTCTCTGGTTGCTCCTGCTCCTCCTCTTCTGTCACCTGAGTAGAAAAACCATCCATTTCGCTACACATTGCCTGTGCTCCAATGTCCTCCTCCCCCTCCTCCTCCTCTCCCAGTTCAGCCCCTACAGGGCTCATGTGGCTGTGAGATCTAGACATCACGTCTCCAGTCCCCTGACCAGCCATTGTTACCACCATGTGTTCCAGAACATGAAGCAGTAGAATTACATCATTCATCCCGTAGTCCTGGCAACTGACAAAAAACATGGTGTCCTCAAAGGGCCTGAGCAAACGGCAGGTGTCACGCATGAGCTGCCACTGGCTGACGTCGAAGTTACACGCATCATCAAGAAATCGTTGATGGCCTTTCTCTGTTCGTATAGTCGGTCCAACATATGGAGGGTGGATTTCCAACAGGTAGAAACGTCGCATATCAGCCTATGTTGGGAGATGCCGTTCTGCTGCTGCAGCTCAAGGAGGGTGTGCTTAGCAGTGTACGAGTGGCTAAAGTGCATGCAAAGTTTTGTGGCCATATTTAGGATGTCTTGCAGATGGGTGGAAGACTTCAGGAACCGCTTGACAACCAGATTGAACATGTATGCCATGCAGGGCACATGGCTCAGCCTTCCTTGACGCAGCGCCGACACCATGTTCTTCCTGTTGTCGGTCAACATGGTTCCGATTTTGATTTCTTGCCTCAAGGGCATGCTGCCACCCTCTTCTCCTGATGATGATGAAGCCCCTTCTGCACTCGGCTCCCAAGTGCAATAGGCTTCATCGAGTAGTGTCACTGATGTCCTCAACGGTCTTTGGGTCAGGAGCCTGACCGCTCGTAACACCACCTCCCACGCCACTCTCCTCATCACTACTTGCTGGCCTAACGGAGAAAGCGGCGGATGTCTCATCTGGATCTTGGCTGGGCAGTAGCTGCTGACTGTCCTCTAGTAGCTCTGCCTTGCTGAAAAGTTGAGCTGAGCCTACAGCATATAATACTTCTCCCGGTGAGGGAACAGAAATGGACAGAGGCAGGTTGAGGACAGGTGAGGGCACAGGGCCTGCTCCCGGGCCATGACAACTAAGGGTTGTGTCTGACAAACCCACCGACTGTTGGCTGGGGGTGTCTGATGTCACTTGGGATGAAGTGGATGACCGAGTTAACCAATCAAGAACTGCTGTATTGCTGGTCAAGACATGACCACTAGTGGACACCAGGACCTCAGGCCTCTCGCTGCGACTCCCTCTGCAATGCCCCCTTACTCTGCTGCGACCTCTGCCTGCGCCAAAAACATGTATGCCTCTGCATGGCCTGGCACTTCTCTGTCTGACATTCTTTTACCTGAACTAAATAAATTAAAAGCAAATTAAAACACCCCTAATAATGACAATTTTTTTTTTTTTGTACTGAAATAAGCCACTAAACGCTTTCACCACAAATAAATGCACCAGTGAAAGTGCGTATATATATTTTTTTCTGTGCTCAAATAGGCCACTAAACGCTTTTTCCACAAATAACTGCACCAGTGAAGTGCGTATATATATTTTTTCTGTACTCTTTCAACACATATAACTGCAGAAGTGAACTGAGAATATATTTTTATTTTTGTACTGAAATAGGCCATTAAACGTTTTTAGCAGAAATAACTACACCAGTGAAGTGCGTATATTTTTTCCTTTCTGAACTGAAATAGGCCACTAAATGCTTTTGCCACAAATAAGTGCACCAGTAAAGTGCGTATATTTTTTTCTTTCTGTACGCTTTTAACACATATAACTACAGAAGTGAACTGAGAATATATTTTTCTTTTTCCACAGATATAAGCCACTAAAGGCTTTTCAGCATAGTACTTGCACCCCAAGAACAAATTGCTTGAATGAAAGAGCTGTATAATGGCTATTTGAATCAAATAATCTTTCCCTGCACTTGTAAATCGCTTTTCTAGCACTGTCCCTAGCGCCTTCTGACATCTCTCCTTGCACTAAGATGCTGTGAAATGATTCCTCCCTATGCTTTCCCTGCACCTATAAATCGTTTTTTCCGGTTTTTTTTTCCACAATGAGGTTTTTCCAATTGCTGTCCCTAGCGCCTTCTCACGTCTGTCCCTGCACTCAGAATGCTGGAAAATGGCAGAATCTAAAATGGCTGCCGTATTTATAGGGCTGTAGCATCACAGGGCTGGTTGGCTGCTGATTGGCTGCATGCATGCATGTCAATCTGGTTGATACCGCCTTTCCTTGCCCCATGTCCTCAGTCCTCACACATGTAGCCGTTTTAGGAAAAATTGGAGGAAATTCGCATCAGTTGCGTATCGAATTTTTCCTAAAATTCAGATCGAATTCCACTTCATCTGATTTGATTCACTCATCTCTATTTGAAACAACAAGGGACTCAAACAATGCTTCTGTATATATAGAGGGTGACACCAGCCCCATCTAGTGGTGGTTGTGAATATGGTCCATTAATACCTTGCACAAATACATATAGTAAAGTTAATATACATATTAAAGCATATACATTCTGTTAACCCTTTCTTGCACTTTACAGTGTACTGTGACTCTGGAGCAGGATGCTACATATGTAATATGAACCTGTCAGTTGTCTGGAAAAGTATGTATTCTTCATATAATAATTCTGGCATGTCTTTTCTTTGGTCTCTGTTATCCCTCCTAAAAACGTATTAATAAATAGTGTTGAGCGCGAATATTCGAATTGCGAATTTTCATCGCAAATATAGCCACTTTAAGAATTTGCGAATATTAAGTATATAGTGCTATATATTCATATTCCCGAATAATGTTTAATATTCTAATGGCAAATGTATTGCAAATTTATCATGAATATATTACATTGCCGATATTTCGCAATCAAGTAAACAATCACTGGAGATCACAAATTCTCGAATTTGCTCATTTATGGCGAATATTCGGCTAAAAATTTGTGAAATATCGCGAATTCTAATATTGCCTATGCCGCTTATCACTATTAATAAATTGCCATGCAGAACGCTATTCTATAGACCACACCAATTCAATGTGCACTACAAAAATAGTATAAAATAGTATAAAAATATATAATCTTTATTGATACATATAAGAAAAGTAGACAAACAATGGCGGATAAAATACACAGGACAGAATGGGACCTCATACCTTAAAACCACAAAAATGGATATACTGCTATCCTCTCTTAGTGAATGCTGGCACAAATGTATGAACCACCACTTATAAGACTAACGTCAAAAACATGGATATACCAAATGCCTACAGCATTAAAGTGCAACATCAAGGTTTTGCAGAGACAGGAGGAAAACATCATAAATAATAAGGTATACTGACCAGGAAGGATAAAAAAAAAACTACGGTATCACCCCTAAGGAAGCTAACGCAAAACGTGCGTCAGTGTTTTTGGGATCCTTCCTGGTCAGTATACCTTATTATTTATAATCTTTTCATCTTCTTGTTGCCAAACCTTGGTGTTGCACTTTGCACTATAATGTATGTATGCTGTAGGCATTTGGTATATCCATGTTTTTGACGTTAGTCTTATAAGTGGTGGTTCATACATTTGTCCCAGCATTCACAAAGAGAGGATAGCAGTATATCTATTTTTGTGGTTTTAAGGTATGAGGTCCCATTCTGTCCTGTGTATTTTATCCGCCATTGTTTATGTCTGTTTTTCTTATATGTATCAATAAAGATTATATATTTTTTATACTATATTTGTTGTGCTCATTGAATTGGTGTGGACTATTAATACATTGACAACTGGGTGTTACCAGTGAAGGACATGTTCTAACACACTGTGAGAGTAAAGTCATAAGGGGTGATCACAGAGTAGCCAAGAAAGAGGCGGCCTGATATGGGCAAAAAGTCACAATTTTCTAATGGGTTGTTAAAAATGTATTGTTCATTGATTGTTCATTGTTGAAGGGGTTGTCTAGGATTAGAAAAACAAAGCTACTTTCTTATAAAAATAGCACCACCCCTATCCACGGGCTAGCCAGCTCTGATCAATTGACTCCAGTGGAGCTGAGCTGCAATACTAGACACAACCCATGGGCAGGGGTGGTGCTGTTTTTAGAAGATAGCAGCCATGTTTTCTAATCCTGAAAGCCCCTTTAATGCTGCATAGTTTTTGCGGGTAAATTGTACAGACATTACCAATGAACAATGAAGTTTTACAGACGTAATAGAAATCTATGGAGGCTTGCATCACTGCACAGTTTTCAGCCACCCCATACAACATGTCAGCCATCCAGCAGCTCCTCTGTATGGCCTCACCCTGACGCTGTATAATCAGTGTTGATAATGTCAGACTGTGTAGGGACACAACCCATTGATGGTAATGCCCAGTTGTCAATATATTCATACATTTCTAAAAGGAAATTGTACGAAGAATAACAGAGGGATGGCACAAAACAGCATCCTAAGAAAAGATGCTCCAGAACTTTTGTTTTGTGAAGATACAGGTAGTTACTAAAATATCTGGTGCACTTTAATGTTGAAGAACAACGTGTCCTTGTCTTTCAGCACAAGTGATGACTGCAGTGGATCAATGTATTGTATTTGTGAAGTGTCTTAGGTGCTAAGAAACTGATATGAAATGTTAGTAGTTGTAGCTGTAGAAGCCTCTGCATTTGCAGTTTCTCTATTTTACGCATACCAAGCACAGTAAGTCATTTTCAGATGGGATAAGCACAAATGCTAATAACAATTATGTACATCCTTCTTCTAAACCTGGAATCACGCAAGTGTTTGTGGCATTTTTTGGGGCCAAGCGCAAGAGTGACTTTACTTTTTCCAGCACAAGTGCCAGTTACCTTGATTTTTATTGTCGTGTTTTATTAGATATATTCCTTTTCTGGTGTTTTAGTGTACATATAAACTTTGTTAGTGGGTCAGGAGGAGCGCGGTGGAAGCCACAGTCCACACATACACACGCCATGCTCATCCAAACCCCAGAGCCATGAGGTGAGACATGTTGGCTGGACCTTATGTCCACATACCAGGCCATCAAATAAAATTGCTGCACTCCAATGATATGATGCAAATAAAGGTACTATTTATTTTACAAACACATCAAAGGTTTGTGATCCAGATGTATGTATATGTCATTCCACAATATTTATCACCAGACTTTTGGTCCAATCGGACCTTCCTCAGCGGTGTGACCTATAGATAAGTATCATATAATAAATCATGTTGTCAGAATAGACGTGAACAGAAAAAGAAGAAAGAAACTGGAAAAACTGAAAGAAAGTGAAAAAAAGACTAGTGCTCGGGTGCTCAAGTAGAACACCTCGGGATGCTCGGACAATGGAAGTCAATGGGAGCACCCGAGCATTAAACCAGGCACCTCCTGCTCTGATTAGGGGAGGGTGTCTGGTTCATAGGAAAAGGTCCTAAATTTTTGGACTCCCAAGTCGCTGGGAACGATGTTGTCCGAGTAGTACGCCGCTTTTACAGACTGACAATAATACGCACCAAACTGTGTTCGGCTCAGTCTTAGGGCTCATGCACATGACCGTATGCCCTCCGAGACATACGGTCCGTTAGAGGCCATATGTCCTGGAGCGGCATACATAGTGCGCACGGGTGCGCACAGCATCATAGGTTACTATGATGCTTTGCGCATTGGGCCGCCCGCGGGGCTATTGTCCCGCACTCATAATATCATGAGTGTGGGACAATAGTCCCGCGGCCGGCCCGATGCCTATGATGCTGTGCGCTCTTGTGCGCTCAATGTATGCCGCTCTGGGACATATGGCCTGCTCACGGACCGTATATCTCGGAGGGCATACGGTCGTGTGCATGAGCCCTAAGACTGAGTCGAACACGTGTCATCGGGTGACACGTTCCGGCCAGCCAATTACTGTAATGCCAGTAGCCAACATGACTACGGCATTATAATGAATTGCAGTACTTACCTGCACGTTTATTGGCTACGTAGCAGCCAACAAAGGTGCGTGGAGGAGACTCGAGCCGAACACCGCGATGTGCCAAGCATCGCGATGCTCGAGTAAAATTATTGTTCGGCTGAGCATTCTCGCCCAACACTAAAAAAGACCAAACCGGAAGGTTTAAAACCTAAAACATACGAATTAATGCACACATTAAACAAAAGGCCGAAAATTTGGGGAAATTGGCCAACGTGGCCTAATCATAGAAGAATTCCTTAAATAAAGATGACATTGCCTCAGTGAATATCCCTATTACGTTGCAACAGGTAAAGGAGAGAGTACAAAAAGGATATAAATACAAGATTTTGATATTGATATATTTGCAAGACAAAATGTAGTGTCCAAGCTGGAGGACTTAGGAAAGACCAACCTGTGGTATCAGTATGACTTCTGGGGAGGCTGGATCGCATGTGGGAGGGAGCACCCTTTATTCCCTCGTCACACCCTGGTTCCGGGGCTACTGCCTGGGTGCCTGTGATGTTAGGTGCTTGTATAAGTGCAAGGCAGGACATATGCAGTGCAATGGCCGGCATGCAGGAGTCAGAAAGCCAGGCTAGAGGTAGTTAAACGTCTCTCTTTACTTAAGTTTTTGTGGCAGTTTTTGATGTAGATGAATACAAGGGAGAGGAGGAGTGTGAATGTTTCCTTTAGGCAATGTTCACACAACATAAATTTGAAACAGAATGATTCGGAGCTGATGCAGTGCTGATTTCAAGGGAAAGCAGCTTCTGAAATCCACAAATTCATTTCTGTATTTCTTTTTTTTAGCAGCATACCAAATACTAAACACGCATATTTGGAGTGTTTTTAGTTTTTTTTATCAGCTTCTAAAATATATACCACTGCTTTTCAGACAAAAGTTTTATTTTATGAAACACATATAAAATAATGACAACATAGAAACATAGAATGTGTCGGCAGATAAGAACCATTTGGCCCATCTAGTCTGCCCAATATATCTGAATCCTATGAATAGTCCCTGGTCCTATCTTATATGAAGGATAGCCTTATGCCTATCCCATGCATGCTTAAACTCCTTCACTGTATTTGCAGCTACCACTTCTGCAGGAAGGCTATTCCATGCATCCACTACTCTCTCAGTAAAGTAATAATTCCTGATATTACTTTTAATCCTTTGCCCCTCTAATTTAAAACTGTGTCCTCTTGTGGTAGTTTTTCTTCTTTTAAAAATGCTCTCCTCCTTTACCGAGTTGATTCCCTTTATGTATTTAAAAGTTTCTATCATATCCCCTCTATCTCGTCTTTCTTCCAAGCTATACAGGTTAAGGTCCTTTAATCTTTCCTAGTAAGTTTTATCCTGCAATCCATGTACTAGTTTAGTAGCTCTTCTCTTTATAAATACTTATAAAGAACATTGTTCATCTTTACAATGTATTCCATTTTGTAGTAAAATCATACTATGTGACAATCTGATTGGTACATATTGTATTGGAAAAATAGACAAAAACACAGGTTCAAGAAATTCAAGCATTTTTTGAAAACAGTGATGTAAAAATATGCTTGTGTGAACTACAGTGCATATTTCCCCTTGAAACTAATAGGAAGCTGATTTCAAGCATTTTTATAATGTATTATGTAGAAATAATCAGTCAGCACTCTGGAAGAGGGTGGCACAAAAACTACATGGTGATACCAGGCTCCTTCAAACATGCTATTTTGTTCATGAATTAGGATGCGTTCACACTAGCGTTAGGGATTCCGTTACGGCTTTCTGTTATTCACCAAAAGATAGCCGACACTCAGACCCAAAGCGTACCCACAGGGGAGGACACCGGACCACAGCGTAATGAATAAATCCCAATGATTGCTTGTAATCTTCAATTCATCTGTTCTTTATTTCGTCTGATTCATGGACGCGTTTCGGCACGTCCAGCCTTCGTCAGCACAAATTAATCAAATGGATTCACAAACTTATATCACAGTTTCAATCACACGTGCAGTGACGTCAGATGCCCAACCAGGGACGGTAGACAACATGATGTCAATCAAACAACAACTACACGTCATATCCTGATTACAAATCAATAAACAATAAACATATAATAAATAATGCAACTCAATAATGCAACTCGACAGGACTATGTTTTCCGTCTTGCATAACGGGACCCAGACGGATCCGTTATGCTTTCCCATAGACTTCTATTAGGACGGAAAGCAAACCGAATGCCTTTTAAAGACTTCCGTTTTGCATTCTGTCTGGGCATTCCGTTATTTTTTGTTATAACCATGTTATTACGAAAAGCCATAATGGAATCCCTAACGCTAGTGTGAACCCACCCTTACAAGTATTTTTCATTATTTTTTTATATGAATTTTCTGTAGTGTTCTGTATTTTGAACCATTCAAAATAAGCATTTTTTGGCATTTGCAAATTTCAAAGCTAAGTCTATAGTAAAAACAGAAGAATGCCATACTTTAACCCCTTAAACACCAGGCCTAATTTCATTTTTAAATTTTGGATTCCCCCCCCCCCCCCCCCCGTTCCAATTACAGTATCTTTTTTATTTTTTCATTCACATAACTATATGAGGGCTTATTTTTATTATTATTTTTTTTGCAGCACAAAATGCATTTTCTAATGCTACCATTTAATTTACTATGTCTTGTATTGGAAAATGGGGACAAAATTCTTTGTGTGTTAGAAATTTTAAAAAAAGGGATCTCCCCCAAGGTTTTTGAGGTTTTGACATCACAGCGTTCACTGTGCGCTAAAAATAACCATATGTCCTTATTCTGCAGCTCATTACGAGTGCTGCATATAGTGTGTTTTTTTTACCACTTTGAAAAAAATTAAAACCTTTGAAAAAAATCTAAATTCTCTTTGCATTGCCATATTCATAATTTTTTTTATATTTTGGTCTACAGAGTTGTATGAGGGCTTGTTTTTTGCATAATGAACAATATTTTCAATATTTTTTATTGGCATCATTTTTGTGGTATGTACGACTTTTTGATCATCATTATTCAATATTTTGGGGGGGACAAGATGACAAAAAATTGTGAATCTCGTGTTTTTCATTTTTTTCCATTACGGCGTTCACCGCACTATTATATTTTAATATATTATACTTTACTATTATATTTTAATAGTTCAGACATTTTCGGACACGGTAATACCTAATATGTTTATTTTTTTATATGTAAAATTACATGTAAAATTATATGTAAAATTGGGACACTAAACAAATTGTGAATAAAAACTGAATGCAATAATGTGGAGATGGCAAATGTCAATATTTTACGTTTAATCCGAGTAAATGTATAATTTTAAAGGAAAAATACGTTAATTCAAATTTTCACGGTGTCAACAAATCCCCAAAAAGTTGGGACAAGTAGCAATAAGAGGCTGGAAAAGTAAATTTGAGCATAACGAAGAGCTGGAAGACCAATTAACACTAATTAGGTCAATTGGCAACATGATTGGGTATAAAAGTTCAGAAGCCTGCATCTCTGATGGTATGGGGTTGCATGAGTGCGTGTGGCATGGGCAGCTTGCATGTCTGGAAAGGCACCATCAATGCAGAAAAATATATTCAGGTTCTAGAACAACATATGCTCCCATCCAGACGTCATCTCTTTCAGGGGAGACCCTGCATTTTTCAACAAGATAATGCCAGACCACATTCTGCATCAATCACAACATCATGGCTGCGTAGGAGAAGGATCCGGGTACTGAAATGGCCAGTCTGCAGTCCAGATCTTTCACCTATAGAGAACATTTGGCGCATCATAAAGAGGAAGGTGCAACACAGAAGGCCCAAGACGATTGAACAGTTAGAGGCCTGTATTAGACAGGAATGGGAGAGCATTCCTATTTCTAAACTTGAGAAACTGGTCTCCTCGGTCCCCAGACCTCTGTTGAGTGTTGTAAGAAGAAGGGGAGATGCCACACAGTGGTGAAAATGGCCTTGTCCCAACTTTTTGGGGATTTGTTGACACCATGAAATTCTGATTCAACATATTTTTCCCTTAAAATGGTACATTTTCTCAGTTTAAACTTTTGTTCCGTGATTTATGTTCTATTCTGAATAAAATATTAGAAGTTGGCACCTCCACATCATTGCATTTAGTTTTTATTCACGATTTGTATAGTGTCCCAACTTTTTTGGAATCCGGTTTGTAGTAAAGGGGGGTGTTTTAAACTTTTAATGCATTGGTGTGTTGTTGTTTTTTTGTATTTGTTTTTTACTATTATCCCCTATAAGGTGCTAGTACATGGGATCTTTTGATACCCTCTCCTATTCAACCTAATAGAGATCTCTTAGGGTGAATAGGATTTTTACACTCTCCATTCTGCCACGATTTCATTGCAAGGGGATCCGAACGGAAGGCAGAGGGAGCCACATTCCTCTGCCTTCACTCACAGGTGTCGAGATCAGCATTGATCACGGCACCTAAGGGGTTAAATGCATGGGGTGCACCTAACCTTTCTGTTGCCTGAGGCGAAAACTGAAACGGCGCCCCAGTCCCCAAGCCAATTTCTTAACCTAACCACTTCCCTTTAGCCCATAGCCCTTTGGATGCCCCTCTCTTGCCCCTACTTGTGCTCGCATCACCTGGCCTCATTAGTGGTGCACCCCTGGTTAAATGATAGGGGCAGCGCAATCGCCACTCTGTCATTGTGGGCGGGTGCCATCTGTATGATACAGCCGACACCCGCTGTGTATGAAGCGGGCCCGCACCATACATCCCCTCACACATCATCGTGTACATGTACGTACGTGATAATGCGTGAAGGGTAGCATCTGATCACCACATTTTTATCTATAAGCAGTTCTGTGGAAAGCATCAGCAAAAAAGCCACAAAGCTTCTGTAAAACCTCCGATTCTGCTGCGTGCATGGGGCCTCTTTCTTGTAAAAAGATCAACTCCTATCTGTAGATTGGGGAGTTAAATCGTATTCTTAAAAGCGGTCACAAACAAAAGAATCAAAAAATGTAGAAAGTAATAAGAAACCATCACACTTGCTAGCTCTTGGCGATTATAGGTATAGAAGCACGCAGAATTACACAGGCAATTTAAAATAAAAGACAGAGGTGCAATTTAGAAGACACAATCAATTATGTTTTATTAATGTTATTTTAATACACGCTCTGGTCCAGTAATCATGATCTGTTCAGCGCTGTGCTGGAATGAGTTTATAACAGAATGTAATTTGCAGCAGCTTCTGCTCACTTACAAAACACTTGCTATGTTAATTGTGATTTCACACTTGACAGAACACGCTTGCCTCCAGGTAACTTTCACTTCATAGAACACTTAGTATCTCACCAATGTGTTCTACTTAATATTTCTATCACTCTGTAAAGCCTGCAGGTAGTCACCTAAATACTGTAGATGGGCTATTTAACCCTTACACCATCAGAACATACAGTGTACAACTATTGTCAGAAGTGGAAGCCTACAGTAGAGAACCTCATCAGTGGCGGGGTGGTTCCTGGGGAAGGCGATTCAGACTGGACCAGAAGTGCATGGCTGTGTTGCAGTGTTACAATAGCCATATAGTGTGAGAGAAAGACAATTGAATGGGTCAGCTAATTGGAGCCAGTTTAAAACAGTACTAGAGCCACTGGATGAGTTGAAATGCCCTTGTGACTGAAGCACAGTCCCTACAGGATGACGTCACAGACAATGGTATTATGCCCACAACTGGCCATATCACTGAGTTCCTGAATTCAGGGAGGGCAAGTGCAGGTCTAGGGCTACTTTCACACTAGCGTTTTTCTTTTCCGGCGCTGAGTTCCGTCCTAGGGGCTCAAATCCGGAAAAGAACTGATCAGTTTTATCCCCATGCATTCTGAATGGAGAGTAATCCGTTCAGGATGCATCAGGATGTCTTCAGTTCAGTCTTTTTGACTGATCAGGCTTTTCAGAAAACCGTAGCATGTTGTATTTTTACCTCCGGCCAAAAATCCGGAACACTTTGACTGAACGCCGGATCCGGTCTTTTTCCCATTGACTTGCATTAACGCCGTGTGTTCCGGTTTTTGCATGTTAAACCCGTAAAATTTGAAAAAAAAGTTAAAGTCCATAAATGGCGGATCAGTTTTTTCTAATGCATTTTTTCATTATGATCAAAATCCTGATCAGGATTTAAATGTAATCAGTTTTCACACGTTTTTCCAGATCCGGCGGGCAGTTCCGGTGACGGAATTGAACGCCGGATTCAAACACCGCTAGTGTGAAAATAGCCTAAGAGAGCTATAGCAGGGATGCAGTTGAGCTACTCCAAATGAAAAGCCCACCTTCTGCTCCCAATGCTAAATGCAAGTGGAGGTAGGAGAGCAAGTGGCATAAAGCATTGTGGTGAATTGCAAAAGAAACTGTTCAGGATGGACAGTTAAGTTCTACCAGGTTTAAATGCAATGGACACCTTTGGGGAAATTTTTATGATTACATTTTACTCATTTTTGGCTAAAAAATCATTTTTGCAATCTATCTTTATTAAAACATTTGAGCATTTTGGTGATACAGGGGTTAAATTTCAGTCTATTTGCAGACTGTCACTTTCTGTGTACTCTTAGTCCCCTCAGATGATGGCTCATGACTTTTCTATGATCTTCGGACCTCATAAACACTTATTATAGCTAAATTGTTATCAAACTGATAAGAATACGGCTTCAATAAGAGTAAACAGTAAGTGGTAGTCTGCAAATAGACTGAAACTTAAAGGGATTTCCCGAGATGTTAAAACTAATTACCTATCCTCTGGATAAGTCATCAGTATTTGATCAGTGGGGGTCCGACACCCAGGACACCTGCTGACAGCGGCGCTTTCCGTAGCATTGCAGCCTTCTCTTAGCTTTTCCTAGGCCAGTGATGGCACGTTCATCAGTCATGTGGCCTAGAAGCAGCTCAGCCCCATAGAAGTGAATGGGGCTGAGCTGCGATACCAATCACAGCCGCTATACAATGTACGGCACTGTGCTTGGCGAGCAAGGAGAAGGCTGTGGCACTCACAGGAGCACCGATGCCCTCACAAACAGCTGATCAGCGAGGGTCCTGGCTGTCACAACCCCACTGATCAGATACTGATGACCTATCCAGAGGATAGGTCATCAATATTACAATCTCAGAAAACCCTTTTAACCTCTGTATTACTAAAACTACTGAACTATATTTATATCAATCGCCCATGAAGGTGTTCATATCCTTTAAGGAGACTGTTCCAGCCTTCTTTAGCTACTTGCCACTAGAGAATGAGAAACTGTTGTCAGAGTTTCCTGCATATACATTGTGCGTGTTATTGCAGTACAGAAAGCGTTAACAGCACAGTGTGTCCAAGTCCATTTGTCACAAGGCCATCTGCACCTTACAGAATGCTTCTTCTTTTTTTTATTTCCTTCACTTTAAATCTAGAATCAGAAGAAATATCTGACCTTAAATTGGTTATCCCAAAAAACATATTCTAACAAGCACCTAGATCTGCATATTTTTGTAATTTCATCTAAATAAAATGTACTATAGGCCCTCAGTTACACAATAAAATGTCTCTACATAGCACCACCAGCTGTGTGATCATTTTCCTTATTTCTCTGTACACCTCACTGAGGTGTACACATCCGTTTAGCTCCATCCTTCAGCTGCCACCAGCCCTATCTTCTGTTAGAAGCTGTGGCATCTACAGGGAGATAGCTGCAGCAGAAAGGATACCCCCCGATCTTCAGAAGCGAAGATGTCCCCTGATCTGCAGCAGAAAGTATGCACACCCCTGAGCTGCCAGCTTTAGTAATGGGAGAAGTAAATGCAGAGATCTTTAGATCCATCTGAGGTACAGGGCTGGTTTTTAGCTTGGTTAGAAAAAGATTGCCATGTAATATATGATGTCTGATTTTCTTTTTCTTTTTATATTGATCATAAGATAACCCCTTTTTCTACTTTTATGATCCACAACTGATTTTGGCTTAAAAAACTTAAATGTCAGGCCATACCCTAAGGATCTCTTCATGTGTATGTCATGGTGGCAATTATTAACAAAAACCCTGATACTGGGTTGGATCCTCTGCACAACAGACTGGTGACAATCAAGGAACCCCATTGACTTAACCCCATTCACACAGACAGTATTTGGTCAGCATTTCGAAGCAGTATTCATAGAGCAAAACCAGAAGTGGATCAAACATATAGTAGAGGTGTAGATCTTTACTATTTACCTGTAGCTTCCATTCCTGGTTTTCGCTTAGAAATACTGATGCAAAATACAGACTACAGAATACTCCCATATGATTGAGACTTAAGTGATAGTTATACCTCTGGCACCTTTTTCGCACCCAGGCAGGTTTTTCCCAGTACCGTATTCTCCATTTCCAGTTACAAGCTAAGTCAATTAGTGATATGAATATGAAGCTCGATTCATTTTGGGAACCCAGTAGAAAATGACAGTTGGAAATTGTGCCTTAATAATAAAACCAAAAGTATGACATTTTAACATTCCGATTTTTGAATTTTTAAAGTCATTTGACTTTTGGCATCCTAAAGTCTAGGGTTGCCTTCTAGCATGTGCTACAGTAATTGGTTTTAAAAATGTAGAATATTTTTGTGGGACAACAACTTTAATGGATTTTTCTCTTATATACTTTTATCAATAATATTATGTCTGCTTCTTCTATTGTCTCAGGTCATGCCTAGCTTGCATTTTACAATAACCAATAATTAGTGTTTTACTAGAATGATATCTAAATACTTATAAATGTCTTGAAAGGGTAGCGAACAGTGCAGCCCTGTGCTCCACCCCCACCACTGTCCTTATCTACTTGCACGATCCATCCTAGGTGATGGCCAACAACTGGACGGCAGTCCCTTCTAAACCAAGTGCAGGGGCCTAAGCCAAAATGGTAAAAAGAGTAGCAAGTCAGAAAGAGGTGAAAACCAATTAAGCAAAACCAGGAATGGATCAGGATACAAACTCAGATACAAATACACAGCAAAGAGAAAGCAGGCAAAAAACAAAGTCAGCAGGCAAAGGTGAGGTCAAATACCAGGAGGTCACATCAGAGGCAAAATCAGTAATCAGAAGCAATGTCCAAGCCAGCAGGCAAGGGTCAGTGATCCAGAGTAGCAAACACACAGCTAGCTGGTAAGGCTTTAAAAACCAATCACAGGCAAGGCACTTGTGGCTAGCAGCTGCCCTTTTAGATAGCGTACCTCAAGAGCCTGATTGGTCTGGTGTCCTAGCTCCCTGATAGGTTTTGCAACCCCACTGTCAGCGAAGCTAGTTGATGTAGCAGCAAAGCGCTGTCTGCCATATTGCGGCCGGACTCGTTGCAAGCTGCAGTAGATGCCAATTGAAATTCTTTATGCAAACTGTGATCTTAACAATATCTTTATGGTCTCCTACATAGTAAGTCTTTAATGAACCTTCCACTTGTTCCAAACACCTTTTGGGATATGTAACTCAATTTCCCTGAACATTTAATCCTTGACCTGATAGAAAAACATTGACAAAAAAGGTTCACTGGTGATAAAGGATCCAGGCTCTCCAGCTGAATTAGTTCTCATTTTCTTCTTCCTCCACATCACAGTAATTGCACTATTCTTTCAGGTAGCGGATCTTATCAATATCAGAGGTGGTGCGCTATTTTACAAGATTCTCCTGATTAAGCTGCTATTAGATTTCATATGTATCCGACCACATTCAAATCAAACAATGAACAAGAGCTCTTGAGAATTTTCTCCCATTGAGCTTCATTTTACAAAGACTTAGAAATACCTGTAATTAATTTCAGACCGAATTACAGTATTTGAAATAAGGAAGTAAAATGTTTTTGATATTGCATTTTTTCGAGATATTTTAAAACTATACACTGGTTTAGTCAGTCATAGTGCCCTTGTTGCATGTATCCCTGAATTTTTATCATGACTGATATGCACAATGTTGATTCCTATTTTCTTTCACTCATTTCCTAAATGTGCATCAAAGGTTGCTTTGACAAGCAATCTAAATACCTTCAGGACTAGTCCATTTTCTATTTTTGCAATTTCATTTTTTACTCTCTGCCTTCTCAGAGCCATAACTTTTTTATTTTTCCATTCACATAGCCGTATGAGGGCTTGTTCTTTGTGGTTCAAGTAGTACTTTCTAATGACACCATTTAAGGGTACTTTCACACTAGCGTTTTTCTTTTCCGGCGCTGAGTTCCGTCCTAGGGGCTCAAATCCGGAAAATAACTGATCCGTTTTATCCCCATGCATTCTGAATGGAGAGTCCGTCCCTCAGGATGCATCAGGATGTCTTCGGTTCAGTCTTTTTGACTGATCAGGCTTTTCAGAAAACAGTAGCATGTTGTATTTTTACCTCTGGCCAAAAATCCTGAACACTTTGACTGAATGCCGGATCCGGTCTTTTTCTCATTGACTTGCATTAACGCCGGATCCGGTGCCGTGTGTTCCGTCAAACCGTATCCGGCTTTTGCATGTTAAACCCGAAAAATGTGAAAAAAAAGTTAAAGTCCATAAATGGCGGATCCGTTTTTTTACAATGCATTTTTTCATTGTGATCAAAATCCTGATCAGGATTCAAATGTAATCCGTTTTCACACGTTTTTCCGGATCAGACGGGCAGCTCCGGTGTCAGAATTGAACACCAGATTTAAACAACGCTAGTGTGAAAGTAGCCTTATATTGATTACGTTATAGTGAAGAGCTGGAAAAAAAATTCTAATTGGGTGGATTTAAAAAGAAAAACAACACAATTCCGTCACAGTTTTATGGGTTTTGTTTTTACGATGTAAAACTGACCTGTTATTTTCATTCTCCGAGTCTGTATGATTATGTTGATATCACATTTGTATAGTTTTTCTTGAGATTTAAGGCTAAAAAAAAAATAAAGCCTTGAAAAATACATATTTTTCTTTTCATCACCATATTCTGACCCATAAAACTTTTTGGTAGTTATGTGTACAGAGCTCTGTGAGGGCTTAATTTTTGTGGGGTGATTTGTACGTTTCATTGATACCATTTTGGGGTGTGATCAATTTTTATTAAATTTTTTGTGCGAGGTAAAGTGTTTCACCGTTTGCCGTATGGGATATATTTTTATATATTTTTTTATAGTATAGGCATTTTTTCACATGGCAGGGGCTCCATAAGAACCTATGTGTGGTAGCCTCAGATCATACAGGAGGACCCAGGCTGCCACACACAACATCCGGCTCCCCTGATCTTCTCTAGAGGGAGCCGATGCATGGCCTGGATTTTGAGCTCTCAGATGCCGTGATCATATTTAACTGGATTTTTATTTTTCATTTTTGTGTTTTCATTTTTTTTCCCTATCTTCCTTGAGCCATAATGGGATGGAATTGGAAAAAAAATTCTATTTCTCCACTGTTTTACGGGTTTTGTTCCCATTGCATTTTGTTTGCGGCAAAACTGACCCATGCCCTTCATTCTCTGGGTCAGTACAATTTCATTCTTTTTACTAGCACAACTTGCAAATATGATTTTAAGTTATGTTCCTTTTCTGTAATGGTAATTTTGATAGATGGTGTGCATGGGTTATGGTCAATGAGGTGGAGACTATAAGCTATGGAGTGATGCATAGCTGTGTTTTTCTATAACATTTTTTATTTATCATTATGTCTTTTTATTTTTTATTTTACATTTTGTGCCCCCTATAAGGTAAGGGAAGACCTTTGGGGGACAGTTTATATTACATTTTTATTGCTGATTTCTCCTGTAAGTGGGTTTGACATATTAGGCCTAGTTGCTATAGGAATACAGCCCCCAGAGAGGTTTCACAAGGATTGTTGAGTCTCACTGCAGATCTGATCTGGGTCGGCTACGACCCAGCTGCTTGCTGTGTATGCAGCAATGGGGAAGGCAGGGACAGTAAGAAAACGCCTCTGTCTTCTTTATGGGGAGCTGTGCTGTCACTGACTGTGAGCTCCCTGGTACCTCAGATACATGATTAGCATGCAGCCACTATCTCTGTAAGGACATTTATAAAAGTCTCTACATAGATAACTGCCAACCATCTTGACATATATATTCAACAGGCGGTCGGCAGGAGTTAAAGAGGTTTTTCGGAGATTTTTTATATTCATGACCTATCCTCCATCAGGTTGGTGAGTGTCGGACAACCAGGACCCCCATTGACCAGCTGTTTGTGAGGATGCAGCACTCTGGTGAGCACCTCCTCTAATTGAAATGAATGATACTTTTTAATTTGTCCTTAGGTTGAGCCTGTTGGGTAAAATGGTACTTTGTTTATGTTCCTCTGTTTCGCCATTCCTAAGAGCACTAGAGCTCTTCCACTGTGCATTTAGACCCCAGGCATCTTGCCTGGCCATGTAGTCTCACGCTTGTGTTGTAGCCTACACTATGAGTGCATGTGCGATGCATCTGCCTCTTCTTCCCCTGCTGTGTACATGGCTACTGCTGCACATACACCCATGATTCTGAATGAAGCTGAGCGTCTACTCTTCTGGGTGGAGTATGACATCATTGACTTATGCACAATACTGTAGACAACGGCACAGGCACAATATTAATGGGTCAGGCGAGATGCCTGGCCCTTGTCAGCCAAGGAGAGAAGGGGAGTGGTATAAGTACAGAGACCCTCTGGTGTTTCAACGGGTTCAAGCCCATCCCTCAGTGAACCTAATTTACATATTAGGTAAAAGGTATTATACTGCGGAATAGTGACAGCGAACACATGCGGGCTGCCATCTTTAGTAAGGTAGACTCACCCGTCCAGCGATGCACAGGTAAGCCCTTACCTGTGCCGGGAGCCGGTCTGAAATCAAACGCAGTCACTGGGAGCAGGCAGTTCCGAGAACAGCCCGATGAAGGCCCCCGGCTGCTGTTCTCGAACTGCCTGCTCCCTGTGACTTTATTTGATTTCAGACCAGCTCCCGGCACAGGTAAGGGCTTACCTGTGCATCGCCAGACGGGTGAGTCTACCTTACTAAAGATGGTAGTCTGCATATGTTCGCTGGCGAACACTGCGAACTGACCATCACTGCTGATGAACAGCATAACAAAACAAAATGAGACACAGAAGGATTAACCCTACCAGACACTATGCCTGCTTTAATAGAGTTGATCCTGCTGACAGATGCTCTTCAAAAATATGAATAGTGGATTGCATAATGATATGCAGTTTGTAATTTTTATACTTCCATCATTCTCGGAATTAACAATAATCTACATAAAAACAGTGTTAGCAACACAATATAGCGGGATGGGAATATGCTCTTAGTGAACTTTCCTCTCTATGAAAAGCTCTAGGATACATTTTAGTATTATTTAAAGAATCCTGGAACATTCCTTAGCCCAATTTTCCAATGCTACTTGCAGGACTGAAAAAAACAGCACATGTTGTTGCAGACACAAAAAGGTAATGGCCTATTGAATTCTTCACAATGATCTTTCATTTAGACAGCATGTCCTAAAAGTATCCATAGCAACGGTATGAAAAAGTAAAATGAGAAGATGGCATGGAGCCATTCAGTGGTCATCAGGGATACAGTCAACATTAACCGTATATTCCGTTGACTTTTTAATGCATCTCAGTTCTAATGTAGAAAACACCTTGAAATCATAATTTGAATTTAAGGACAACAATATATTTTTCAGTTGCCGAAACATATTTGATTGAAACCTAAAGAAACTGACCATTGCCTATGCCTGACATTTAAATCAGGCGTAGGCAATTTTTGAGTTTATCTAATAAAGATTTAATGGACATTCATGAATAATGGTCACTAATAAATACTTAGCCATTCAGAAAGTCAATGGGGGTGAGATTTATCATGGGGAGAATTTTTTAAGTCAATTTTACTTGAGTCTGCATTACCATAATTTGTCCCTAGTTTATCAAACATCACATGTCACATTTGTCCAGAGATGGTACTCTTGTTTTTACTCAGCCAGCCCCCTTAGGCCTCGTTCACATCACCGTTTCTCCTTTCTGTTCTCCGGCTCCGTCATGTACTGAGAGGACACCGAACAGACCCCATTATAGTCTATGGGGTCTTTAGGCCTCAGTTAGGTCTCAGTTATCTGCAGAATCCATCCTTTCCGTTCTCCGGCTCCTCAACAGAGCCGGAGAACAGAAAGCAGAAATGGTGATGTGAACGAGGATTACTGGGGTGAGATTGCAACCTTTTTTGCCATTTTTTTTAAAACATGCTATATATGTTTATCATGGTGTATGCAATATATCAGAAAAGTGAGTACACCCCTCACATTTTTGTAAATATTTTATTTTATCTTTTCATGGGACAACACTGAAGATATCTCTCACTTTTAAGACATAACAGACTAATTATTTACAATTGGTCACTAGGACCAGTGATTGCCTCTAGGTTGACACGTATTATTTCCTTTAGTATCTAAAAAATAATATTTATTGCTTATCATTTAGCTGTGAGGCTAGCTGGAGGACAGCACTTCACTTTGGCGTGCCTGGCTCACTCCTCTATTTCCACACAGAATCCACCGTGCATTGTTTGATGCACACTGTTTGTGTCACAGTGCGCTACCCACGGATTTGTGAATGCCCTCCTAGCGCTCACTATTCGCTCATTGGTATGACAGGACTATTGCTTTTGCAGTACACTAGCTGGCTAAACAGTGCACGGTGGATTCTGTGTGGAAATAGAGGAGTGAGCCAGGCAGTCCAAAGTGAAGTGCTGTCCTCCAGCTAGCCTCACAGCTAAATTCAGACTATCAATAGCGGTAGTGCAGACACGGCTGATAGTTTTAATCACATTAGTTCTAGTTAGTAAATATCAATGATAAGCAATAAATGTTAATTTTTAGATACTAAAGGAAATAAAATACGTGTCAACCTAGAGACAATCACTGGTCCTAGTGACCAATTGTAAATAATTACCACTGAAGATCTGACACTTTGATACAATGTAAAGTAGTCAGTGTACAGCTTGTATAACTGTGTAAATTTGGTGTGCCCTCAAAATAACTCAACACACAGCCATTAATGTCTAAACCTCTGGCAACAAAAGTGAGTACACCCCTAAGTAAAAATGACCATATTGTGCCCAAAGTGTCAATATTCTGTGTGGCCACCATTATTTTCCAGCACTGCCTTAACTCTCTTGGGCACAGAGTTCCCTATATCTTCACAGGCTGCCACTGCAATCCTCTTCCCCTCCTCCATGATGACATCACAGAGCTGGTGGATATTACAGACCTTGCACTCCTCTACCTTCCCTTTGAGGATGCCCCACAGTTGCTCAATATGGTTTAGGTTTGGAGACATGCTTGGCCAGTCCAGCACCTTTACCCTTTTAGCAAGGCAGTGGTCATCTTGGAAATGTGTTTGGTGTCGTTGTCATGTTGGAATACTGCCCTCTCTAGTTTCTAAAGGGAGAGGATCATGCTCTGCTTTGATATGTCACAGTACATGTCGACAGGACTTTTTTTTTTATCATACATAAAAGAACAAAATGGAACCGTTATTTGTGCCCATAGAAATTTATCGGGATGGAGCAAAACGGAATGCGTCTAAAGGGTTCTGTTTTGCATTCCATCTTTAAATTCGGAACAGTATAACGCAATTACGAACGCTGATGCGAACCCGCCGTTAACTGTATTTGGTTTTCCAGTTGTATTAGGATGTGAGCAGTGGGTTGTTGGTTATGAGTTATGTGACATTAGTGAAAATGAAGTTGCTTCAAACTCACTAAGAATTGCAGATCTTGGCCTGGCTAGAAATATTTGTAAGGGTTATCAATCATTTAAAACAACTTGTTCTTTTCAAACAACATGACTGACAAAGTTTTTCAGACACCAGACAAGTAACCTTCCAATAACCCTAAGATATGTCTCAAATATCACAGCATTCTGAATCTGTCAAAGTTAGACTTACAGTTTTGTCTTCCTATTGTTGGTGATGAGGGAATAATAGAAGAGATCAGCTGACGAAAATTCATCACAAAGTGATCTATACGCGTGGCTCACAGGGGCACTAACTCTAAACCAGGCTGTTATATTTTGGAGTTCATAAGTGGAAGTTATTTCTACTCAATTTTAGGAATGATATAACAGCTCGGAAAGTTTCAAACAAGATTAATAAAGTTACTCAATAAACTGCATCGTATTTCTAGCCTGCCATGTTAAAATAATAATAATACAAGTGCAGAGGAGTTGTCTATGAGGATGCAAAAGGCAGGGTAACATAAAAGAAAACTAATACATCAGTCCTGTGTTTGGCCTTTAAGGGTGTCTGCACACAGATGCAGGGTAACATGCAGAAAAGCCGCATGAATTTCTGTGCAGATTTCTGTGCATTTCCACACGAAAACCCAAAATAGATAATTGCTGTTTTTGGTGTGTTTTTATGCAGATTTTCCATAGATTTCACCCTTCCATTGAAATGGATGAAATCCGTACAAGAAAAATAACAATTGACATGCTGCAGAATCAAAATCTGTATGGCAGGGCAATTTCCGCACCTAAGAAAAATGCTAAGTATATGTGAGATTTGTTTATTCTCATACACTTTGCTGGCACTGTATTATGCTGTGGCTTTTCTGCACGAATGCCCACGCAGAAAAAACACACGTAATTCGCATCGTGTGCAAAAAGCAGAGCACTGAAGTTTATGCAGTTTTTTTAACACTGGGTGGAAATCACTCTAAGGGCTCATGCACACGACTGTATGTATTTTGCGGTCCGCAAAAAAACGGATCCACAAAAAATACGGATGACGTCCGTGTGCATTCAGTATTTTGCGGAACGGAACAGCTGTCCCCTAATAGAACAGTACTATTCTTGTCCGTAATGCGGACAATAATATAATATGTTCTATTTTTTTGCTGAACAGAAATACGGACATACGGAAATGGAATTCACACTGAGTACCTTCTGTTTTTTTTTGCGGACCCATTAAAATGAATAGTTCCAAATACATAATAACATAGTAGCATAGTACATAAGGCTGAAAAAAGACATTTGTCCATCCAGTTCGGACTGTCATCCTGCAAGTTGATCCAGAGGAAGGCAAAAAAAAACTGTGAGGTACAAGCCAATTTTCCCCACTTAAGGGGGGAAAAATTCCTTCCCGACTCCAATCAGGCAATCAAAATAACTCCCTGGATCAACGACCCCTCTCTAGTAGCTATAGCCTGTAATATTATTACGCTCCAGAAATACATCCAGGGCCCTCTTGAATTCTTTTATTGTACTCACCATCACCACCACCTCAGGCAGAGAGTTCCATATTCTCACTGCTCTTACCGTAAAGAATCCTTTTCTATGTTTGTGTACAAACCTTCTTTCCTCCAGACGCAGAGGATGTCCCCTTGTCACAGTCACAGTCCTGGGGATAAATAGATGATGGGAGAGATCTCTGTACTGACCCCTGATATATTTATACATAGTAATTAGATTTCCCCTCAGTCGTCTTTTTTCTAAAGTGAATAACCCTAATTTTGATAATCTTTCAGGGTACTGTAGTTGCCCCATTTCAGTTATTACTTTAGTTGCACTCCTCTGGACCCTCTCCAGCTCTGCTGTGCCTGCCTTGTTCACAGGAGCCCAGAACATTACACAGTACTCCATGTGTGGTCTGACTAGTGATTTGTAAAGTGGTAGGACTATGTTCTCATCATGGGCATCTATGCCCCTTTTAATGCAACCCATTATCTTATTGGCCTTGGCAGCAGCTGCCTGACACTGGTTTTCACTGCTTAGTTTGGTGTTTATTAAAATTCCTAGGTCCTTTTCCATGTCGGTGTTACCCAATGTTTTACCATTTAGTATGTACGGGTTATTTGCATTATTCCTTCCCATGTGCACAATCTTACATTTGTCAGTGTTAAACCTCATCTGCCACTTCTCTGCCCAAGCCTCTAATCTATCCAGATCCCTCTGTAGTAGTATACTGTCCTCTTCGGTGTTAATTACTTTACACAATTTAGTGTCATCTGCAAAAATGTATAGTTTACTGTGCAAGCCTTCTACAAGATCATTAATGAATATATTGAAGAGAATAGGGCCCAATACTGACCCCTGAGGTACCCCACTAGTGACAGTGACCCAATCTGAGTGTGTACCATTAATAACCACCCTCTGTTTTCTATCACTGAGCCAGTTACTTACCCACATACAGGCGTTTTCTCCCAGTCTGAGCATTCTCATTTTATATACTAACCTTTTATGCGGTACAGTGTCAAATGCTTTGGAGAAGTCCAGATATACGACATCCATTGATTCGCCGCTGTCAAGTCTAGAACTTACCTCCTCATAGAAAATGATCAAATTAGTTTGACATGACCGATCCCTCATGAAGCCATGCTGATATAACGTTATTTGCTTATTTTCATTGAGATCCTCCAAGATAGCATCTCTTAGAAAACCTTCAGTTTACCCACAACAGATGTTAAACTTACCGGCCTATAGTTTCCAGGCTCTGTTTTTGCACCCTTTTTGAATATTGGCACCACATTTGCTATGCGCCAATCCTGTTGAACACTTGCCTGTCAGTATGAAGTCTGTAAATATCAGAAATAAGGCCTCTTTCACACGGGCAAGATTTCCGCGCGGGTGCAATGCGTGAGGTGAATGCATTGCACCCGCACTGAATCCGGACCCATTCATTTCTATGGGGCTGTGCACATGAGCGGTGATTTTCACGCATCACTTGTGAAAATCGCAGCATGCTCTATATTCTGCGTTTTTCACACAACGCAGGCCCCATGGAAGTGAAGTGGTTAAAAATAATAATAATAATAATAATAATTTAACTCACCTCATCCACTTGTTTCCGCAGCCGGCTTCTCTTCTGTCTTCTTCTTTGATGACCAGGAGGAAAAGGACCTGTGATGATGTCACTGCGCTCATCACATGATCCATCACTCCATCCCTATTTTACTAAGCATTCTGTATTAAGAATGCTATTATTTTCTCTTATAACCATGTTATAAGGGAAAATAATAAAATCTACACAACACCTAACCCAAACCCAAACTTTTGTGAAGAAGTCCGGGTTCGGGTTTTGGTATCAAACATGCCGATTTTTCTCACTCGCGTGCAAAACGCATTAAAAAAACTTTGCACTCGCGCATTTTCCTGCGATGCACTCGCATCCTATCCGTCCCTCACACGCGACGCCCGTGTGAAAGAGGCCTAAGGATCTGGCTATGACATTACTTAATTCTCTTAGGATACAGGGGTGTATGCCATCTGGTCCTGGCGATTTGTCTATTTTAATCTTTATAAGACGCCGCTGTACTTCTTCCTGGGTCAGAGAGGGCACTTTTAAATTTACACTGGTGAATTTACTTTTACATTCTGCATTTCATGTGACAGTTTTTTTCCCTCAGTGAATACAGTGGAGAAAAAAATGTTTAATAGCTTTTCTTTCTCCTCGTCGCTCTCTGCAACTCATCCCTCATTGCTCTGTAGAGGGCCAACACCTTCAGATTTATACTTTTTACCATTTATATAATTGAAGAACATTTTAGTGTTTTTTTTTTCACATTAACACTCACTTTTTCAAATTGTTGCTCTACCCTGTCTATTTTATTAAATTAAATTGAACAGTCCCAAAAAAATTCCAACTGAGTGGATATTAAATAGACAAAAACACATGATTAAGGGCCAGGCCTGACACTCAATTTCACGTTAACACTCACAGCTAAATTGTTGCTGTACCCTGGGTATTGGTGTACTTCTCATCACCTACAGTGCTGTGAAAAAAGTATTTGCTCCCTTACATATTTCTTTTGTTTTTGCACATCTATCACACTTAATTGTTTCAGATTATTAAACACATTTGAATATCAGACAGAGATAACCTGAGTACTGTAAATATAAGACGCATGATTTAATTTATTAAGGGAAAAAAGCTATCCGAAAAAACCTGTCCCTATGTGAGAAAATAATTGCCCCCCTCCCCATGAATTAAAGGGGTATTCCAGTAAGTAAAAGCCATCCCCTAACTAAAACTAAGAGATCGATGGGGGTCTTACCTCTGGGATAGGAAATAACTTTTAGCTACCGGAATACTTCTTTTTTTTTATTTTTTATAAATCTTTATTACATTTTTTTCAATTCTTACAAAATTAAGTTAATTACATAAGTTAATTCTTACACAACATCTTTTACCTACAGAACATTTTAGGGTTAGTTTTGCTCTCTATTGCAATTAATCTCTCGGTCTCTAGTTTGGCGGCTTTTATTTGTTTTTTACATATTCTATTTTTTTCCCTATAGTTTTTCATCGCTTCCTCGCTACCCTCCTGTTTTAGTGATTTAAATGCTTTCTTTTTGTCATTTATTGACGATCAACAAAAAAAAAACAGAACAGACACGAACAGAACCGAAAATAATATATGTTTGTGTGCATGAGCCCTAAGAAAACACCACACATAGAGCACTTTTATAACCAGCATGCATGGCACAAGTTACTATAGACCCTGGCACAAATGGTTAATAAATATCAGATTATGAATAACTCTTGACAAAATCCACCAAAAAGGCACAAATACAATGATTAATGTGGGGCAGCGGTAGTGATGACAGGAGTAGGGATGTCATATGATATGTCATGATAGGTTTAACAAAAAAGATGCATTCCATCCAAAATCACACTTCATTAAATTAGCATAACTTTAACTATAAATAAAATGCACAATTTTGTGGACCACTGTGTGAATGTCTCATACCTCAGTCTTAAAAAGGGCTCATGCACACGACCGTTGTTGTTTTGCGGTCCGTTTTTCATGGATCCATTTTTCCATATATGAGGGTTTTTTTTCTCTGATTTAAGTCCTCTTTTGTTCCGTTATTGCACAAAACATATCCGCATGGTTTCCGTATTTGATCAGTTTTTTGCGGATCGGAAACAGTAACTTATTAATCACCAAATACATGAGCAATATGGGCTGGGCATAGCATTTCTACAGTATGGATCTGCAAAATACAGATGAAATACGGATGACATACGGATGTGTTCCTTGTGCGTTCCGTATTTTTTGCGGACCCATTGACTTGAATGGGGCCTCCGACCGTGATTTGCGGACAATAATAATTGCAGAATAGCTGCAAATCTTTCCATTATACTTCTATTATACTACTCTGAGTAGCCTCACTCCTGGTTTTGGCTCACAATAACTGATGGAAATAACTGATCAAATAACTGAAGTGTGAACTTGACCTAACAACTACAAAGTTAGTTAGGTGTAGTTGTTTCAGAGTGATTTGCCCCTCATCAGTGCAGAGCACTGGGTAAGAGGGATTTCTCAGGATCTGGAGGGTCAGTGCAAGGTGTAGTAATACAGCTATACAGACACTGACTTAATTTGTTCAACTCAACCCAAAGCTACCAATTTGGTAGCAAGAAAAAGAACATAAGCTACAAGAGTAATTATACTGGGATTACTCTGCTTTAGTCGGAATTCTAATGATTGCTCAGGTAATACATTTTCATTCGCTTTGTCAAGGCATTGTGAAATGTTAAATCCCTCTTGAACGCAGTAACCTCAATGAATACATGTTTTGATGTAAAATATCTTCTTTGTAGTGAGCAATGCTAATATGCTATTATAAAGTCAAATATGCACTCAGCTTTATTTGTATTCTGTTAAATTATATGGAACGCACCATTATCATAATATAAAAAAAATACAAAGTCGCAAACTTGCAGCGCCGGGGTAATAGTGCTTGACTTTAAACTAATGGACTTGATGACAGGCTTATGGTGATAATGTAATGATACTTTGATTACTAGTTATAAATTGCTGGATTCACTCAGCGGGGAGTCAAGTGTTTTGCCGACAGTTACAGCAAGAGACTAGAACGAGATATTTAATGGTGCTGACAGAATGCCTATAACTTTGGCACACTTCTGTGATAACAGATTGTCCCTTTTATTTTATTATTTTTAAGATTTCTTTAAAACATTTAGAATAAGAAGTTAATTACTTGATTAATTTGTGTAATTTTGCATCCACATTAGGATGGCGGTACAAAAATATGTATTCCTTTATTAAATCTATTATTTAAATGTAAATTTAAAGCAATGGTTCAACTTTGATATTGTATTGTATTTTATGTCACAGGAACTGCTTTACCAGATATTTTCCTAGCATTTTCTAGTACGCTCTTATTCCTAGAAACAATTATATAAAGGCCATAGGTAGGGATGAGCGAATCTACTTCGGATGTTTCATCTGAAGTCGATTCGCTCATCCCTAGCCATAGGCACAGGGAAAACAAATTATCCTTTGCTGCTGGTGTCCATACTCCATTTACAGCCACCAGTAAATACAGTCTATTGTATTTTGAAGACACTGATGAAAGCAGCGGAATGGGATTGTTCTTTTTAGAAGCATAGCTTAAAGGGGTACAGAGGTAACAGTCATGCCTGGACCCTGTAGTCTGAGATGGCCTAAAGGTCCCTTGGCTTCATAACAAGACACCACCAAAAATGGCGCATATTCGGTGGAGACCATATTACAGATTTTGCATTAGGCCTAAGGAGCTTCAAGTTAAGCTTCTGACTTTCTATGACCTGCTGTACATTGATTCTGTTTGTAAAGGGACTCAAAAAAGCAAATAATTGTGGGCTCTTCTAATTTAGTCTAATATTTAGACAACCTAAACAGACCATGCAGTCTAAGAATACACTTAAAGAGGACCTTTCACCTGAAAATGCAAGTTAAACTAAAGATATACCCTTACTTGCCAGCCCCCGGTGGTGCTTATTCAGTTCTTCATTTTGCACTTAGTACCTCCATTTGTCTGCGGTGCCCCCCGCAATATTTCCCGCCTTCTATGCTAATGAGCCATTCGGCTCAACTAGGCAGGCCTGCAAAAGTTCTCCCGGGCATGTCTTTCTTCTCACTGGCACGGAGTGCATCCAATCAGCGCGCTCCGCTCTTAGCAAGGGAGAAGAAGCTCCAGTTCTCGCGAGATTCGTGAGAACTGGAGCGATTTCATCCATCCTGAGCTGCCGCCTCTGACGCTGCTCCAATGTTCACCACGGGAACCCAAGATGGCGCCGGTTCAGGATGGATGAAATCGCTCCAGTTCTCGCGAATCTCGGGATAAAAAAAGACACGCCCGGAAGAACTTTTGCAGGCCTGCCCAGTTGAGCCGAATGGCTTATTAGCATAGAAGGCGGGAAATATTGCGGGGGGCATCGCGGACAAACGGAGGCACTGAGTGCAAAATGAAGAACTGAATAAGCACCACCGGGGGCCGGCAAGTAAGGGTATATCTTTAGTTTAACTTGCATTTTCAGGTGAAAGGTCCTCTTTAATTTCATCTTGTATGATAAGTTTTGTGGATCTTGCTAGAAGTTAAAGGGTTTCTCTGTGGTCCACATATATTGATGACCTATCGGCAGGATAGGAGAGGAAAAGAGAATAATTTAAGCATGACAGAGTAGAGAAGTCAGGTACAAGGTTTTCAGGGCAAGTGCTCTGACATCGACCAACCATTTAGGGTCCACATCACATACAGAATAGGGACTAATAACATTTTATTAGCCGTTCTCTGGCAAATGTTCACAATCTGTTTGTACATTATACACTATTTGGGCTGAGTGAGGGAAAATGACTTTATATTTATAAATTGTTATTTTTTTCTGCTCAGAGAAGCCAAGCCATGATTACCACACGCCCATAGCTATTGGTTATTCTTACACAAGTACCCTCATTAATTTTAATGGACATATTTGTTTCATTATGTGACAATCAACCAAGGGCATTTCTCTAATTAAATCTCCAACTTGGATTATAGCCTGCGGCAACTGCTGGTATCCACTGAAGTTATTGTTTGACCAGGCAAATTTACTTAGTCCTAAATGTGTTAATTCCTGCTTTAAATCCCCCAATCACCTGCAAAAACATTGTAGCAGTAATTATGACTATCATTATCCACTGGCAGCCTAGTCCTGCTATTAAGGTATGTTTTGAAATGCATCTTGCTATTTTGCAATTTTAGCAACATATTGACAATTCAAATAAAATTAAATAAAAGTGTTAGATTTTATTACACTGCGCAAACATTTTTTTAAAGGAACATTAAACAGAGAAAATGCACATTTAAAAAAAATATCCTAGCATTTCCTCCCATCACCTCCTCCTTCTCTGCGATCCTATTTTGTCTCATATTACAATTACTGCTCATGCACACAAACTTATTTTCTTTCCGTGTCCATTCCATATTTTAATGTGGACCGTATGCGGAACCATTCATTTCAATGGGTCCGCAAAAAAACGAAAGTTACTCCGTGTGCATTCCGTTTCCTTATGTCTGTATTTCCGTTCCGCAAAAAAATAGAACATGTCCTATTATTATCCACATTATGGACAAGGGTAGGACTGTTCTATTAGGGGCAAGCTGTTCCGTTCTGCAAAATACAGAATACACACGGACGCTATCCGTATTTTTTGCTGATCTGTTTTTGCGGACCGCAAAATACATGCGGTCGTGTGCATGAGCCCTTAAACTGAGAAATATACGGAAGTATCTCAGGAGCTCTGTCGTGTTCTCCTTCTTATCATCAATCTCATGTGTTTGGCTGTAAGACAACTGGCTGGATCAGAACCCTTCCTCCCTCTGCTCTGTCTGCAGTAGGACCAAAGAATATTTAAAAACCACCCTCTGTGTTAGGCTAAATGCACACAATCAGGATTGCGTGCAGATTTTCCAATTTGCGTGTGGAAAATCCGCACCGTAGGTCATGTGCATTGTACTCTATGAGAATTTGAAACTCTCGATGCACACAATGCTGATTTTTTCCACGTGGATTTTGACCTGCGGTGCGGATTTTAAAGTCCGCAGCATGTCCATTTATTTTATTTTTTCTGACCAGATTTTCCTCTATTCACTTAGTAAAATCCGCATGCGGAAAATCCGCACAAATTCCGTATGCAAGTCCACACCGGTTGATGCGGATTGACCACTTGGATTTGCCTGCGAACACCTGCGGATTTCAGTGCAGATTTTCTGCACATGAATCCTGAACGTGTGCATGTACCCTTAAGTACCCTTAATGTTATTAGTCCCTATTCTGTATGTGATGTGGACCCTAAATGGTTGGTCGATGTCAGAGCACTTGCCCTGAAAACCTTGTCTCTCAGGACAAAGGGAATATGCGCCATTTTTGGTGGTGTCTTGTTATGAAGCCAAGTGAGGGCATCTCTTATTTGACTACCAGCCAAAGAAGGAAGAGATCAGCAGGAAATTAACCAGTGTTCTTTTTAGGATGTCTATAAAACTGTTTGTGTTTGGATAATGCACAAAATCAGGCAAACAGTGAGGGCAACTATATTTATTGATCACTTTTATTCATTTCACGGTTTATTGTTCTTTTAACAGCAATACTAGACTATGTCACTTTGCTCTTAAACAGTTTGGCCAGTTTCCATCAACATATATTAGAGTCTAAAATATGATGTTATGCAATTTATTAATTGACCTTCTGTATCCACCTGTTACTATTTGTCCTGGATGTAACAGTCTGGAGTTTTCTCATCCATGTGATGTCGGAGAAAACAGTCCTATGATATAGTGTTTACATGTGACCATATCATCCATTATATCCAGCTGTGATTCAATTTATGCAGGTGGTGAACTATCTTTATATCTAGAAAGGCAAATGATGAGGCAGCACTCCAATGAGGTGAAGGGTGTTAGACCCGTTTATTTCCCCAGTCACAACATTTCAGCCCAGCTCAATAAGGCCTTTGTCAAGTTTGAAAAAGGCTTCATTGAGCTCGGCTGAAACGTTGTGACCGGGAAAATAAACGGGTCTAACACCCTTCACTACATTGGAGTGCTGCCTCATCATTTGCCTTTCTGGATATCATTTACGGATTTATTGCCTGAAATCCCTGAGGATTTTCACCCACTTACATCGCTGCTGTGCTGCTGTTTTTTCTCTGTTTATTGTATCTATCTATCTATGTTATATCTATACATTTATCTCTTTCTTTCTTTCCGTTCTTCCAGAATCTATCTATTTGTATGCTTATATAAGAATAGTGTATGCCATAGTTAAAATTATGTACCATAACAAATTTCTTGTATCTCTATAGGAATATGATGGTATTGCGTCCACCTAAATGACTCTGGTATGGAGGATATATAATTTGCAAGTACAACCCTTATATCAAGAAGCAAAAATCATGAAGACTTTTCCCAGCTTTCAACTGGTTGTTTTGTCCTTATTTTCCAAAGGAGTTTTGCTTTCTTCAAGTGACCACAACTTTGTAAGGAAAGAGATTAAATTTGAAGGTGATCTGGTTTTAGGAGGTCTATTTCCAATTAAAGAAAAGGGCACAGGATTAGAAGAATGTGGAAGGATTAATGAGGATCGAGGTATACAGCGCCTGGAAGCTATGTTGTTCGCAATTGATCATATTAACCGAGACAGTACACTTTTACCTGGAGTAAAAGTAGGTGTTCACATTTTGGATACCTGTTCAAGGGACACCTATGCATTAGAACAATCCTTGGAGTTCGTTAGGGCTTCATTGACAAAGGTGGATGAAGCAGAATATGTGTGTCCGGATGGTTCACTTGCCATTCAAGGGAACAGCCCATTACTTATTGCTGGAGTGATTGGTGGTTCATATAGCAGTGTATCTATACAGGTAAGAAATAAAGAGATGTAATGTTCTGCTGTGAACATCATTAATGTATTATATAATAAAATTACTATGATTGTTCTTGAAAGTGGCTTAGCACTGGAAGTTTTGCTCAGGGTCTGGACAAGGTATTTTGTTGCCCTAGGCAGAGTAGCCCTCCACCCCACACACACACCCCGAATCAATTTCCAGTGACAGTACATTCTAATAAACAGATTTAAGCACATTTTAAAAGAATCAGTCACTGGCAGAAAATGATGGTCCCCAAAGAATTTTGAATTAATAGGATTGTTCAGCCATGTATTTTTTAACTGCTTAGAATGATATAAAATAATAAAAGTAGTGATACCTTATTGATCCCCCACCACTCGCTTCCCAATCACTGGCTGCAGAGGTCACATGTCCAAGTGGAGAGGTGCATGGAAGTACAGAGACCAGCGAGGACACACGAAGCAGTGAAATGAGAGAGGTGGGGGATCAGAAAGGTTCTTTTATTTTTAAAGGTACACTACTTTAATTTTTTTATGACATTCTAAGTTTTCAAAAATAGATTTTACTAAGCAGGACAACCCTTTCTTAATATAGGCCTCCAGATAAACCTCAAAATTAATCCATTCCCCGACCAGGCTCCAAAATTAATCCAAACCCTTAGACCTCAACAAACCCTGAAATGAATACAGCATCCCAGACTTGACTTTAAATTAACACAGATCTCTGAATTAATGCAGACTTCCAGACAAACCCTCAAATAAATACATATCCTCCAAGCCAAAAACGATACAAACTTCCAAACAGACCCAAAATTAATGCAAATGCCTAGACCCCAAAATTAATACAGACCTCCAGACAGACCCAAAATTAACAGACTGTTAGATCAAGCCCCCAAATTAATACAGACCTTCAGATCTAACCCCAAAATGAATACAGATCCCAGATTAGCCTACAAATTTATACAGAGTGCAGATTAGACTCCATATCAGCTGCAAATTCAGTCCTTAGGTCAGACCTCAGATCAAAGAAAATGCAACAGCATTCTGCAAACAGTGCCATACTCACTGTAGAAATTATACTAGTGCTAATGCTATTATATAAATGTGAGATTCTTGGCAAATACATTTTGTACAAAATCATTTGTGCCTGCCCACCACTGCAGGTTATATTTTTTGGACAGGAAACTATCTGTCTTGATTCCTCAAAGTTTCTTAAAACCTCACAGAGGTCAGACATCCATGCCCACTCCTCACTTGTGATTAGCGGAAGCTGACTGTAAAGGTGATGACCATGTTGCAGCTGGTATTCCACTACTGCCCTCTGCTGCTCACAAAGCCTGGCCAACATGTGGAACATCGAGTTCCAGCGTGTGCTCACGTCGCACAACATGGCTAACAATTTCAAGCGCTGCTGCAGCGTTGACAGACCGGATGACTTGCAGAAATGTGCACACACGCGGTGCACCTTCACCAGTAGCTTGGGAAAATTTGGGTAGGTTTTGAGAAACCGCTGAACCACTAAGTTTAAGTCATGGGATGTGTGTGAGCCTGCCGAGCTCCAAAGCCGCCACTATCTGACACAACCATGCCTGGTTCTAGGTTGAGTGGCAAGAGCCACAGCTCAGTCTGGTCTCTTATCCCCTGCCACAGCTCTGTGGCAGTGTGCTGTTTGTCCCCTAAGCATACCAGCTTCAGCACGGCCTGTTGCCGCTTCCTCACTGCAGTGCTACACTGCTTCCAGCTACCGACTGATGACTGACTGGTGCTGCAATAATTCGGAGGTGGAAGTGGAGGAGGGAGAGGAGGAGGAGAAGTGCGGTTGGAGCCACTAACGTAGGTGCTGGCGGAAACCCTGATCGAGGTAGGGCCCTTGGTGTCTTTAGCACCTGTGCCATCCCAGGGTATGACTCGCTCCCGGCCTCCACAACATTCACTCAGTGTGCCGTCAGGGAAATGTAGTGTCCCTGGCCGAATGCACTTGTCCATGTTTCCGTGGTTAAGTGGACCGTCCCAGTAACTGTGTTGGTCAGGGCACATGTGATGTTACGAGACTCATGGTGTAAGGTGGGCACAGCACACCTTGAAAAATAGTAACGGCTGGGGACTGCGTAACGCGGGACGGCCGCTGACATAAGGCTGCGGAAGGCCTCAACGTCCACAAGCCTAAATGGCAACATTTCCAGGGCCAGTAATTTGGAAAGCTGCGCATTTAGTGCTATGGCCTGTGGGTGGGTGGCTGACAATTTGCGCTTGTGTTCAAATGCCTGGGGTAAGGACATTTGTACGCTGCGCTGGGACACAGAAGTGGATGTGGTCACTGATGGTGCTTGCGAAGGTCCAGGATTAGCGAGCATGTAACACAGGGGAAGAGGAGGCAGTGGTGTGACCCGCAGACACAGATTGTGGACCCAGGTGCTCGGCCATGTGGCGGATCATGCTGGTGGTGGTGAGGTTGCTAGTGTTCACACCTCTGCTCATTTTTGTATGGCACAGGTTAAAAATTACAATTCTTTTGTCACCCACACTTTCCTCAAAAAAGCACCAGACTGCGTAACACCTATACCTTGGCAAGGGAGATTTCCGCAAGGGAGTGCTCCGGGGAAGAGTTGCAGGCCTGTTTGGTGTGGCCCACCTTCTCCCTTTTTCCACCCCACTGCCTTTTCCAGCCTGTTGCGGTGCAGCAGATCCCTCCCCCTCTGTATTGTTGTCCTCGTTCGGCTTTCCACCTTCCCAGGTTGGGTCAGTGACTTCAGCATCCACCACCTCGTCTTCCACTTCCTCACTCTGCTCATCCTCCTGACTTGTTGACCTAACCACTACCTCAGTGACTGACAACTGTGTCTCATCCTCTTCCTCAACCTCTTGAGACAGTAATTGCCGTTAAGTTATTGGCAACTGTGTCTTATCATCATCCACCTCATTAAACAGTAATTTCCGTTCCCCACCGTCATCTTCTTATGATTGTGGATGCTCAAGAGTTTTGGAATCAGGGCACAAAATCTATCCCTCTTCAAGCGTTCTCGGCGAGAGGGCCAAATCAAGGAATGGCTTTGAAAAGAGCTCCTCGGAAGAGTGTGGGATTACTTGTTTGCCCAGACTCTCCATGGTGGGAGGAAGGAGGATCAGGGTGAGGATTGGGTTGAGCAGACTCTTGGCTACTGTGACTGGACTTGGTGGAAGACAGGGTGGTGCTTAACTGACTGGAAGCATTATCTGCTGCAATCCAACTGACCACCTGGTCGCCCTGGTCTGACTTCAAGAGTGGTGTCCTGTGCCGCCCTGCAAACTGGGACATGAAGCTAGGTATCGTGGATGATTGTTTTTCTTGTGCTCTGACAGCAGGCACAGTTTTACCTCGCCCAGGGCCACGGCCTCTGCGTGCACCATCAGCATTACGGCCACTGCCCCGTCCCTTACTGCTCCCCTTCTTCATATTAAATGTTATATATGATTGAAAGTGTGTCACATGTACAGTAGCGTAGGATTTGGAAGTGTATGCGCAAACAAATTTAAAAAGGTATTTGGGATGTGGAAACATCACACAGGAGATATCCTGCAGATAATGTTAATGCTGTCACCAGCAGCTAATGAAAAATTACAGGGAATGTCACAGGTATTTGGGACGAGGAAACATTATACAGGAGAGGTACCACCAGTAATGTCACTGTCCGCAGCGTCTACGCAAAAAAGAACACTGTATGTCACAGATACATTTTTTTAACCGCACACGTTACACTTGAAATGTGTCCCTGGTAATGTCACTGTCTGCACCGGACCCCGTCTATTGAAAAAGTACACAGTATGTCACAGATATTTTTTGGATGGGCACACTTTACACAGGAGATGTGGCGCAGCTAATCTCACTGTCTGCAGCGGACACCGTCTACGGAAAAAGTACACTGTATGTCACAGATACATTTTAGAAGCGCACACGTTACACTTTAGATGTGGCGCTGGTAATGTCACTGTCTGCAGCAGACACCGTCTATGAAAAAAGTACACTGGATGTCAGATATTTTTTGGATGCACACTGTGGCGAAACCAACCTCGCCACTGGGTTTTGGAGGGGCCTGGCTACTAGCCTCTTGCCCCAGGATTATGGGCCCTCTCATCAGCCAGGCCTCCTTTGTTCACAAAAGGACTGCTTTATACCTTCATGAAGTTTTGGCTCATGTTTGGGGAATGGGATAACTACACTCTTGGGGATTGCTATATCACAATACTCCCCTGAGTATAAGCTCTTGTAAGAGCTTGTTCATGGTTCCTGCTCTCTGGATGTAGGAGAGGTTCACCCACTGGAAGCTGAAGCCCGGTTTTGGGTCCAGCGTGGGTGGACGGTGAGACCCCAACCAAGCTGCGGCGGTTCGTGGGGTCTGCAGTGCGTATGGTGTCAAGTGGAGTGCTTGGAGTCCTCGGAAAGCACTAGGAGCATCTATTGACGTAGGTACCCGGTCGTGGTGCCAGGAGATCCGTTACACGCACACTTTACACTGCAGATGTGGCGCAGCTAATGTCACTGTCCACAGTGGACACCGTCTACGGATAAAGTACACTGTATGTCACGTATTTTTTTTGGATGCGCACACTTTACACTGCAGATGTGGCGCAGCTAATGTCACTGTCTGCAGCGGACACTGTCTACAGATAAAGTACACTGTATGTCACAGATATTTTTTGGATGCGCACACTTTACACTGCAGATGTGGTGCAGCTAATGTCACTGTTTGCAGCGGCCTAACTATTGTACGCTATTTAGCGCAAGATGCTCTAAAAATAGATATTGCTGCCACACACAATATTCCTTAGAAGGACTTTTGGGCCTGTAAAATTTTAGCTATTTAGCGCAGGTTGCGCTAAAAATATAGATTGCTGCTGTCACACATAGTCCTTAAAAGGAGTTTTGAGTCTCTGAAAAGTTTTGGTGGTAAAAATATTCTTAAATCACTCCCTACACTGTCTTTCCCTTCGTCAGCACAGCTCTCCCTGACTAAGAATGAGCCGAACATGCGTCATCAGGTGCTATATAGCACCCGATGACGCGTTCCGGCCAGCCAATCACTGTAATGACATCAGCCAACATGTCTACGGCATTACAGTGAGGGCAGTACTTACCCGCATGTTTATTGGCTGCGTAGCAGGCAAGAAATGTGCGGGTCAGAGAGTCGAGCATCGCGCTTGATTACATGCGGTATTCAGCCGAATACCGCCATGTGCCGAGCATTGAGATGCTCAAGCCGAACAGGTGTTCAGCCGAGCATGCTCGATCATAACTAATCAGGTTATTTCTTAGATACATCGACAGCGTATTTATAATTTGGACATGGTGACATTTGCACTAGTGTCTTCAGAAAATTGACCTCCACAAATTCCCTACTGCGATATGATAGTTTTCATCTGCCCCATGTCAAAAAAGTGGTCCCCTATAGGCAATTCCTCCAATTGAGGAGGATTGTGTCGGATGACAATGAATTTAAGAAGCAGTGTATAGATCTTAAGTCTCGTTTTTTTTACAAAGGGGTTACCCCGAGGGTGCCATTAATATAGCTTATCAGAGGGTGATCGGATTGAAGCAAAGTGACTGTAGTAAGAAAAAGAGAAAGAATACACAGCGTAACCAAGAAGGTACTTGGGCTACATTCACATTTGATTTTACGCCGATGGCTCCCCCTATTAAGAAAGCCATCCTGAATAACTGGCAGATGCTGGTGCAGGATGAATCTCTTAAGGTCAAAACGATGATGAATCCCATCATTTGCTTCAGGAGAAGTGGGACTATAGGAAGTACCATTGTTAGAAGTAATTTAGAGACAGATGATGTTGACTGGTTAGGAAAATCTGTCCCTAATGGTAATTTTGCATGTGGAAAGTGTTCCATGTGCAAATTTATGCATATTTCTTATAATAGGGGGGGGGGGGGGTGCAGCATTCTGTTAAAAGTTTTATATCATGTAAAACGCAATATGTGGTGTACGCCATCTTTTGCCCATGTGGAAAATTCTACATTGGCAAAAACTTTAGACCCCTGTATATTAGGTTTAGGGAACACAAAAAATCTATCAACACAGGAGTGGGAGCTACAAGTTTGAATAACCATGTACATGAAGAACATAGAGGTGATAAACATGTCCTAAAGTGTGCAGTATTAGAGGTGGTTCATGTGCCGGTAAGAGGAGGGGACAGCAAACGTCTCCTCCTGCAGAGGAAAGCAGCTTGGATTACAAAAACCTATGCCATGGGTCCATTAGGACTTAACAATAAGAATGATCTTGCTGTCTTTGTTTAATTTGTTTTTATAGGTGAGTGTGTTTTGATATATGAATTTGTATTTATCTAACCATTTATGTTAGTTTTTAATTGCCATATTAATTACTCACCTGTGCATGGTCACGTGACCGGAGTAGTGGAGGTGAGGTATATCCCACGCCCACACCCGATCATTCTAGGCTTGAAAAGCGTGAGGTGCGTGAAACAGCTGTTGCCTGACCCTTTGTGCAGTGCCTGTGTCTGACCTTTTTAACTTTCAATAAAGTTTCGAAGTGTATACAACGGTAAGTGCCGCTTCTTGTTCTTTCTATATTCAAGTTTATATAGGAATCTGTGGAGCAGAGCACCACCGATCATCGCAATTGGTCTTGTGCTTCTAAGGGACAATTAGACGGAATACACAGTGCTGGCTATATTTTTTCTTGATGGACTTTGTGTTGTGAAAAAAATAAAAATATATTCGCATTTCACTGGTGCACTTATTTGTGGCAAAAGCGTTTAGTGGCCTATTTCAGTACAGAAAGAAAAATATATACGCACTTTACTGGTGCATTTATTTCTGCTGAAACGGTTTACTGGCCTATTTCAGTACAAAAATAAAAATATATTCTCAGTTCATGTCGGTGGTTATATGTGTTGAAAGCATGGCTGGGAGTCAGAGAGATGGCAGCAGTGGGAGGTCGGGAGCCAAACGTGCCTGGAGTAGAGCACCTGCTTCACAGTAGCCTACCTGCCCGGGAAGTAGTGGTGCAGGGGTTCACGGAAGTAGCAGCTGTAGCAGTCAGTCAGTGAGTGCGGCGGTTATATGTGTTATTTTGTCATTTAGTACAAAAAGAAAAATGCGGTTAGATGTGTTGAAAGCGTTTAGTGGCCTATTTCAGTACAAACAGAAAAATACATTCTCAGTTCGCGTCGGCGGTTATATGTGTTGAAATGGCTGGGGGACTGCAGGGTGGCAGCAGTGGGAGGTCAGAAGCCAAACATGCCCGGGGTAGAGCACCTGCTTCGCAGCAGCCTACCTACCCGGGAAGTAGCGGCGGTAGCAGTCAGTCAGTGCGGCGGTTATATGTGGTAAAATCTTTATTGAAGTATTTTGGTCGAAAAACAAAATGTATTCAGCGGTTAGCGCTGCGGTTATATGCGGTTAAATCTCCATGATGTTTCCATGATTAATCTGCAGCGTGGGGGACCCGTGTTGCTTTTACTCCCTTTCAAAATAATCCTTCAGCGGAGCGAATAGATTCCAGTGTCACGAGGGCATCGAGAACCACGCCTGACTCCGTTATACCCGGGGTCAGGAAGTCGCAGCGGTTGGCTGCACGCTCTATTTAAGATAGGGCTGTTTTCCTTATGGTAGCTTTCTGAGTTTGCTTTGCAAACCCTTTTGGCTAACTCAGGGATCCGTAGCTCCTTCTCCTCAGCTGTTCCTTGTCCAGCACTCCCAAACCCCCTTATATTCCCCTCTCACACTTCTCTGGTTGCCAGAGATAGAGCTTCCTGCCTGGACATCTATCCTGACCCACTGGAGCTGTGTTGCTGCGTTCTCTGACTGTTGATTCAGAACGCTACCCTCCAGATCCCTGTTGGACCTTTGTGGACTGCTGTGGTCGTCCACCTGGGTGTTTGTGTTTGTCTGTATTTGTCTGTCCTCTCCCTGGTGTTTCCCTCTTAGTGCAGTGGTGCGGACTAGCGATCCCACCGGCCCGTTCACTATCTAGGGCTCATTTCAGGGAAAGCCAGGGTTTAGGCACGTGATCGCCGCACGGGTGAGGAACCCGTCTAGGGACGTCAGGGCAGTCAGGTGCCAGCCGCAAGGTGAGTTAGGGGTCACCACCTTTCCCTCTCCCTTGGGCAGGGCTTTCCCTGTTTTCCTCCCTGTGCGTGACACCGGTCATTACATTATCTCTGGCCTTTATTTTGTGTAGGTAAAAAACAAAAAAAATTTTTTTTTACCTACTTAGAATCCAGTATGGATCAAATTGCTGCTCTGTCCAAACAATTTCATGGCCTGTCTTTGGAGGTGGTAGGATTGAAGGCGTCGGTCCTCCAGCAACAGCAGCAATTACTGACCGCAAGCCCAGCGGTTGCTACTGGTAACCAGGTTGTTGCGGAACCCAAGGTCCCTCTCCCTGACAGATTTTCTGGGGGAAGGGACAAGTTTTTGACATTCCGTGAGGCCTGTAAGTTATATTTTAAACTGCGCCCTTACTCCTCTGGTAATGAAGATCAGCGGGTGAGGGTTGTTATTTCCCTGCTGCAGGGGGACCCGCAGTCCTGGGCGTTCTCTTTACCTACTGATTCCCAGGCTCTTCGGTCAGTGGATGAGTTTTTCGGGGCCTTGGGTCTCATATATGACGACTCTGACCGAGTAGCACTGGCTGAATCAAGATTACGGAGACTCTTACAAGGAGAACGGCCGGTAGAGGAGTATTGCTCTGAATTCCGTAGGTGGGCTACGGATACCCAATGGAACGACCCGGCTCTCAGGAGTCAGTTCTGCTCTGGGTTATCCGAAAGGGTTAAGGATGCGCTTGCATTATATGAGACCCCCTTTTCCCTTGATGCGGTTATGTCCCATTCTATCCGTATAGAGAGACGCCTTAGGGACAGGTTGAAAGAACCGGAGAAATTGGTAACTCCTCCCAAGCAGCAGTTAGTCTGTACGGACTTAGACGAGCCTATGCAGCTAGGAGGAACTACTCGTCAGGTCCGTCCTCCTGAGGCTCGCCGTAGGCGTGGGGTTTGTTTTTTTTGTGGGGAGAGGGGTCATTTCATTAATGTCTGTCCTTCTTTCCTCAGAAACAAAAGACCGTCGGAAAAACTACTAACCCCAGGCTGTGTGGAGGAAAACAGGGAAAGCCCTGCCCAAGGGAGAGGGAAAGGTGGTGACCCCTAACTCACCTTGCGGCTGGCACCTGACTGCCCTGACGTCCCTAGACGGGTTCCTCACCCGTGCGGCGATCACGTGCCTAAACCCTGGCTTTCCCTGAAATGAGCCCTAGATAGTGAACGGGCCGGTGGGATCGCTAGTCCGCACCACTGCACTAAGAGGGAAACACCAGGGAGAGGACAGACAAATACAGACAAACACAAACACCCAGGTGGACGACCACAGCAGTCCACAAAGGTCCAACAGGGATCCGGAGGGTAGCGTTCTGAATCAACAGTCAGAGAACGCAGCAACACAGCTCCAGTGGGTCAGGATAGATGTCCAGGCAGGAAGCTCTATCTCTGGCAACCAGAGAAGTGTGAGAGGGGAATATAAGGAGGTTTGGGAGTGCTGGACAAGGAACAGCTGAGGAGAAGGAGCTACGGATCCCTGAGTGAGCCAAAAGGGTTTGCAAAGCAAACTCAGAAAGCTACCATAAGGAAAACAGCCCTATCTTAAATAGAGCGTGCAGCCAACCGCTGCGACTTCCTGACCCCGGGTATAACGGAGTCAGGCGTGGTTCTCGATGCCCTCGTGACATCCAGATGACAGAGACACTCCATGCCCCTCCCAGGAGCTGCTGTTGGGAGCAGCGGTTCATTTCTGAGACGTCCGTATAGTGTGGAGGAAATCCAAAGACCCTTTCCATCTTCGTGCTCCATTATATGTGGTAAAATCTTGCATATGTATCAAATAGTTTTTTTAACACAATAAAAGCACAGAGCTATGGGGACTGGATATTGCGGATGTGCTAGCGGCCATCTAGCAACCCATGTCCTCAGCTCTGTACACAAAATCCCGGTGACAGGTTCCCTTTAATGCAGCGTTCAGCAATGCAGTTATATGTGGTAAAATCTTTTGTGACTTAGTTCGGTGGAAAAAAATTGTATTCAGCGTTAAGCACTGCACTTATATGCAGTAAAATCTTTTGTGACTTATTTCAGTGGAAAAACAAATTTCATGCAGCGTTCAGCGCTGCTCTAATATGTGGTAAAATCTTTTGTGAATTATTTTGGTGGA